>NC_048897.1:50263669-50536598 GCF_011077185.1 Oxyura jamaicensis | reverse complement strand
TTTTTTTTTTTTTTTTTTTTTTTTTTTTTTTTTTTTTTCCTTCAGCCCACTTATCTGTGGCTTGTCAGAAATAATTAAATGCTCTGATTGCTTTGGCCTCCCTTCAGCGGGTATTTGCCCAAGTCAGTAATACAGGAGCAGCTCTGCTGAGATCTGTTTGCACTCAGAACATTCAGGAGGGCTCAGGTAGAGCTGAGGTATGCTCGGCAGTGCTTTCAGGAAAATTGGGAACCCAGATGGGCTTGTGCTGGGGAGAGTCCGAAGCTGGCTGCTTTCTAAACACAAATCATGTCAGAACCATTGGGTTTTGTGTATTATCATGAAAATGTGCTCACGTTTATCCCCAGGTATTTTCACAGTCCCCTTACCCTCCGAGTGGGTGCTGTGATCCCAAACAAATGGAGTGTACAAAGACAGATGGCTTAAACACATTCCTAAAAGCAGCTGGTGTAGACCTCTTACACCTCTCCCAGCTCTCACCCAATTTGTTAATGGCTGTGTTTTTCCCTGTAGGACAGTAATGCGTTTCTCTGTGACTTTTATAAAGGACTTTCTAGGCCTTCTTTCGGCCCCTTGGATGACAACTGTTGAACTGGCCTCTTTTCTGGTGCCTTTCTATTTTTCCCTCGAGCCCCTGAGATGCTTCTTAACCCTTCCTTTCCCCCAGGACTTACAAACAGTGTGATATTGGGTTGTCTGAGTCTAGACACAGCATGGGAGGGTGGTGAGCTCTCTAGGGAGAAACCTGTCACCATCTAAAAGATCAGTTATAGAGGCAAAGAGAAGAATCCATGTTCATTTTAAGCATGAGGAGCGAAAACAGCATTTCACAGCGGGAGGTAAGGTGAGCGCTGGCACAGCTAGGAATTGTTGCTTCATCTCGCAGGTCATGGGTGATCCTTCTGCCATTCACGGGCCGTCTGCTTGGGCCAGGCATTTACAAACACCTCCAGCCTCCAGCCAGCCTTGGGAGGCAGGTGCCTGTTACCACCAGTGGTGGCAATATGGGGACCAGAGAGCAAAGTCCTCCTGCAGCGGGACACTCGTGTCACCAGGGAGATGACCACATCCCTCGGGTAGCTGCAGACAGGATATTTTAATATTAACAAACCCAAACATGTTTTCCTTCCTTCCTTGTTTCCTTTCTTCCTTCCTTCCTCGCTTCCTTCCTCTTGTTTTGATTTTTGTTTTCAAAGAAAACCATCTTCATTCCTTAGGTACTGATGAAGAGTATTCATAGATCAGTGTGGAACGGTGTACATAACACGTGGAAACCTGAATTTTGAATGGAAGAAAAGATGTAAACTGTTACTGGGATACAGCACGTGAAGTGTTTTACAGCAGGAGAGGTACTTTCTGTGTCGTTTCTTCATTTGCTTTGCTTAATGATACCTAGCTCTAAAAAATCCTCTTCTGCTACGTTGCTAACCATGAAAGAGGCAGAAAGAAGAGGAATATTTTAAACAGAACTCCCAATGTTAATTCAGAGGTTAATCTTGTGTTGCTTGGAAAGCTGCTTTTCTGCCCAGCCTCCCTGTGATCCCTTTAGCTATATCTGATACTGAAGGCTTGAAAACTCCAGATTAGAAATTAAATTCCACCTCTGTGGCCCAGCCCCGATGACCCGTGGAGTCACAGAAAATAGGGTTTCCTTTACAGCAAGCTCTTCAAGCAAAAGATGTTGCTTTTTTTTTTTTTTTTTTCTTCTTTTTTTCTTTTTGAAAATGAGTGGGGATTATTCAGTGAAGGCTGATTGTAGGCCCTGGTCTTGCAAGGATTTGGGTGCTTGTTTTATTTTGCTCACACGTGTTAGCACAGAGGACAGTCCGATGGGCTCCGGTGTGGCTTAAGGGGGACGAGGTGTGTCGGCTGTGTCAGGCACCAACTGCTGCTGCCAGGCTGCGTGTAGGAGCTGCGCTGCAGGAGCCAACATGCTGGTCAGGTGTCTCCTATGGGAGCAGCAGCCCTGGCAGGGGAGGAAAGGGGTTTCCCAAAAGGATTTCCCACTGGGACTTCCTTTATTATCCTTTGCAAATGTGAAAAAAAATGAGCAGCAGAATCTTAGCATTTTTTTTGGTTGTTTCAGTGCTCTATTAGTGGTGAAATTTAGGAATGGAAAGTGAATGTAGTTTATAAATGTACAGTTTTTTATTTTTTTATTTTTTAAATTATTATTCTTATTTTTAGTGAACTCTGAGGCAGCTTCTAACCATTCACTTTATTAGCTGGATTTTCGGTAATACAAAATGTGACCTTGGCCATATCAGCTTCATTAAAAAATATATGTACACTGTGATAACAAGTGGATTATGTGGAGACTTGCATTAGCCTGCTGGATTTTGGGTCATGTACGATGCCATGTTTGAGTCTATTCTTCTTTATTAACAGTTTTTATTCTTATTACAGGAGTTCCCAGAGTTGTTTCCTCTGACAAATGTTGCTTAGGACAGACGTATTTTTATTCCCTTACAGCTGGGTTGAATCAAACGTCTTTTTCTGCATAGCTCGAATTTCTGCAGTGGGGTTATTTCTCATTTACTACTCTGAGAACAAAGTTGTAGCAATTGTTGTGACTTTCTTTAGCAGAAGTTGAAATCTTTTTGGTGCACGTGTGTGTGATATATTAATTTTCACTTCCCACCAAGTGTGGGAATTCACGCTTGTGAACAGTACAATAAAAATAATGCAAATAAGCAGAGGCAAAGAGAAAAATTTGGTCATCGTTGTTTTTCCCTAGCCAGAAAGGAGAGACTGAATCAGTGAGGTGTTGAGACTTGCAGGGTGTTCATTTCTGGCATCGATAAGGATCTCTCATGCTCTCCTATAAAATGCTAAATTAGCAATACTCAGCCTCTCTGACTTCCAGCCCCACTGAGTGTGTAGCTTGTCGTCCTTCTGGGCCTTCCCTGAATCCACAGGTCTGACGTATTTTCCCTGCGATCTAAGAAAGCAAAAATCCCGACAAAACTAATGACTTGGGGCTCCTGCGGCATTTCAAAACCCTCTTCTTTTTCCCCGTGAGTGGTTGCCTAATGTGGCTGGGATTTCAGCGATGATTTGCATTATTTCCTCCCTGCAGTTGGGGTATGCAGCATCGTTAGCCTCGCTGGCTGATTTGCACAGCGGTCACTCTCCAGTGAGTTTTGCCACTGGGTTTCTCAGCCTGCAGTAATCTGAACAGTTTATTGCCTTCCGCACTGGGCGATGATACACAACGTATGATTTAAAAGCATTCTCCAGTCGGCATCACAATTGCCTCCGAGTTGCTAAAAGCACAAGAAAGTAATAAAAAAAAGCACCTCCTGCAGCTGAAGCACCTGGCTCTGCTCCCTGCAACTGCAGTAGCTGCCTGAGCGATGCCAGGGAGCGAGGTTTTGCCTTAAACTTGCACCTTGCACCCAGGCGGTGTGGATGCTGCCAAAAAGAGTGAATTTTCCTGTGCACACAAGGCAGTTTTATTCCCTGTTAATGTTTGGGGCTGTGAGGTTGAAGGTGAGAGAAACCTGCCTCGTGAGCACTCTGGGGCTGGTATAGGTGAGGGTGAAGGAAAAGCCGGGACTTTCACAAGTCAGACCCCCAAAATCTCTGTAAGGTCTACCCTGAGTGCAGCCCTGACACGTCCTGGTGCACGCTGCGTGCCGGGCTGCTCCTCAGGGGATTTACACTGCAGACCCAGGCAGTTTTGAGGCAATTATGGGAAATTTAAGGGCAATGGGCTTATGTTGATAAATAAATAGGGGGGAAGAGGGCACAGCCAGCACCGATGTGTTGGCCGCTCTCCACAAGCACCAAGGCCGGAGGGCGTCAGAGCTCGGCTTCCCCTGCATCTTCCCCGCTCCGTGCCTCGCTTTCCCCATCTGTAAAATGGACGTGAAAGGCCCTTTTCTGGAGCCTGTAGTCCACAAAGGGGGAGGCTGTTTTGTGCCCTATGCTGTCCCCAGCCGGGGAATCTCTGCGTGGGGGTGTCTGTGTGGGGGAATCTCAGCGTGGGGGGCTGCCACACGAGTGGGGGACACCCATGGGGGGAACTGGGATGCTTTTGGGGACCGCCACGCGTGCCAGGAGAGAGGCGATACCGCTCCTTTAACGGGAGGGGGGCCGGGAAACGCCGAGGACGTGCGGCACCGCCTCCTCCTCCTCCTCCTCCACCACCTCCTCCTCCTCCTCCTCCTCCTCCTCGTTCCCCGCCCGCTCCCTTCCTGCCAGCCAGCGCCGCGCAGGCACCGGTCCCGGCTCCACCGCCCCGGCCCCGCCGCCCGGCCCGGTCCGGCCCCGGCCTCACGGTGAGTCCGGCCCGCCATGGGAGGGAGGGGGGGGAGAAGCCCGGCCCCGGCCATGTTCCCAGCCCCGAGCAGCCGGGGCCGGGCCCTGCCCGCGGCCTGCAGGGCGGGCCTAGGCCTCGGCCGGGGCGCGGGGCAGGTGCGAGGCCGGGCCGAGGCCTCACGGATGCGGGCGGGGGGAGGTTTGGGGGTCGCTGTCCTCAGCGTGTGACTGCGACAGGGTGGGAGGGAGGGAGGGAGGCCGGCTGGCTGTCCGTCTGTCCTTCTATCTGTCCATCGGTATTTGCACTAAATCACTGTAACCTGCCAAGGGCTGCGGGTGCAGCGATTTGCCCCCAAAACCTGCTCCGGGCATTGCCCCCCAGGTCCCAGCTCTGGTGCTGGGCGCTGAAGCTGGAAGGGAGGCAGCCCTGCGGAGCCTCCTGCGCTCCCCCTGCTCTGCTTAGCACTGCTGTTTTACATCATACACCTTAAATTATCCCTGCTGCGCTGGTGCTGGGGGTGCCGCTCACCCCAGGCTGTCCCCCGTGGAGCTGGGGGCACGCTGCGGTGACGAGGTGCGGGCCTCGCATCGCTGCGTCAGGCGGCGTTTGGCGTCCCCAGCCTCCAGCCCAAGCACAGGCGGGGTGGTTGGTGCGATCCGTGGCACAGCGGGGTGGTCAGCGTGCTCCATGGGCTCTCCCCACCTCCCACGTTGGTCCCAGCCATCGGTGGTGGGGCTGCCCCAGAGCTGTGCGCTCCTGCTCTATTTGCAACGCGTAATTCCAACCGGTTAAGTGCTTTAATTAAGTAAGGTGGCTATTAAGAATAACGTAGTGTCATTCCCTTTCTGCATTAAGGGATGGTAAATGCTACTTTCTAGCAATGCGCTTCTGGCTTCTCAGTTTAACCTTATTTTCACGGCTGTGCTGTTTGAGGTTAGGACTGGAAAAACCTCAGGAAAAGCATTTCTTGCTCTGTGGAAGCGAGTAGTGGGAGAGGAGTTGAGTTAATACTTTGCTGTAGTCATTTGCTGTTTAAAATCCTCTTTTTTTCCCTTTCTCTTTAGTATCTCCACTGCCGCCTCTGCCCAACAATGCCCATATGGTATTTAGCAGGCATAACTGACAAGTCCGATTTAACATCTCCTGGTGTATGACAAGGCAGAAATCCCTGGCTAGAAACTCTGAGTGCTGTGGAAGTCAGGAGGGCATTTTCCGTTCGTGCGCTCCACGTTCTCCCAGATACTTCTCTTACCCGTTCCCTGGGTGGATGGATGGCGAGCGTCCTGGGGCCAGCAGCACCTCTGTGCTGTGCGGCCCTCCTGCCCGTAACTGCGCTGTAATTCCTGTCCGCGAGCAGGCTATGCAACTCGCTTTGCCACATATTTTTTCTCTTGCCTCATATGCTGATGCTGCTTTCTGCATACTGTGATTAAAATAACTTGTGTGTGTAGCTGCAGCGGGGAAACGTTGGGGTTTGGATGGAAATGCTAATGCTCTGTTAGAGTTATTACAGAAAAACCTTTTTTTGTTAGATTTCCCCCCCCTTCCTTATCTAGCCAGTCTCAAGGAGATGCTTTCTGCTGTCAGAAATAGCAGGAGTAGGAGGATTTGAAGTATACAATTAGTTTTTAATTTGACTCTTTATACCCTGCTGTCATAAAACCCCTATTTTAGGTAAATTAGCTTGCTAATGACTTTGTTTCTCAAACACCTTAAAGAAAAAGGAAGGGCTTGATCAAGCCTGTGTAAAACTGTGGTGTTACTTGGTTGACTGTAGAACAGCCTTCACCTGCATCATCTGTTCTTTCTTTCTGTCTGAGGTTAGATGATTCTGGCTCATCTGGCTCAAAATTGTCTAATCATTGTGTGAACGTTGGTACTGTAAACCAAAGGGTTAACTGAACCCTTCAGGAACTGAAATTCCCCGCGGATTTCAGGGGTTATGGACGCAGATTAAATATGTTGGCCGAGACCCTTACTCATAAGGACATGGGGGGAGAGGACATTTGTTTTATTTTAAGCATCGAGCTTGGTTGCTCCTAATCCCTTCCCCCTTTGCTGCCAAGACACCCACCTCTCACCATCGGCTGCGCTGAGAGCTTCAGCTCCCAAGTTTCGTTCCCTGGCCGTACCCAGATGATGTGCCTGGTAGGTCGAATGCCGTCCCCCGGGGTGGTCTGGGGCAGAAGAAACTAGATAAAATTGTAGGAGGAGGGTAATCCCCACAATTTCCTCCAAAAATGGAGCCAGCAGGCAGCCAGGCACGAAGCTGGGAGCAGAAGAAAGCCCCTGATCAAGTTGAGTTTCTGAGTTGACAGCAAACATCCGCGTTGTGAATGCCGCTCGGAACCTAACTGCTTTTAAGGGGCAACGTGCTCGGTTTATTCTTCGCTGCCGTCGCTGCAGGAAAGCTGCTCCAGAGCCTCCTCCAGGTCTCAGAACAATCACGGTGTTTCCAGCCTAACGTAGTTTACGGCCAGTTTGTATAATTTGTGTTTGTTCTAGCGTTGCCATTTGGTTTAAACAGTTGTTTTCCCTCCCTGAGGTAATTAGAGGGAGCAGTTGTATCCCCCTGTAGCCACTTGTTTTGATAGGTTAAACAAGTCAAAGTCTTTATATCTCCTCCTGTTGTTCCCTTGATGATATTCTCGTTTACTTTTACCATTCAAAACCTTTTGACTAGAAAAGGGAGTTTTACGAATCTCTGTTTATTTCTTAAGCTTCCTGCTCGGTTACGTTGGCGAGTCAGCAGGGTTGGACTGTTCTTAAAAATGAATGGTTTGGGGGGCCCTGTACTAACCTCTCCAACCCTTCAATGTTCCTCAGGTGATCTCTTCAGACCGATGAGACAGGCAGGTGCTGGGCAAAATCCGTCCCAGACAAATCACCTCTTGCTAATGACTGTGCATAAACTACCGAGGTGATAGACTGGAGAATTACCAGACCGTGACTCTTGGGAAGCCGTTTCTCCTCTCGTCATTAGACAAGACGTCCAAGAGAATAAAACACACGATGCCTTTAAAAGAAAAAAAAAAAGTATTTATTTATATTTTTAGAAACTTAAATGCTTCTTCCTGTTCACGTGTCTGAACTACAGCTGGTTGCAGAGAGGTGGCTGCTCCTGAGCTTTGAAAGCTTTCCATTTCTCGCCGGAATGAGGCCTTTAAAATAATTCTAATAACATGCAGGCTTGTTGATGCTTTTTGAAGGTTGCCTGTGCTCTGAACGCTTCTGTGCCTGCTGGTGCGGGCGTTGTCTGAGCACGGGAGGCTTCCCCCCACGGCACTTAATTGTGGCTTTTATTTCCAGTTAGTTTGGAGCAGGAGCAGCAGCGGTTGCGTCGAGAAGTGCCGCGTGCTGAACCGGCCTCCTGCTTCTTCCCGTGAATCGAAGAGCCAGGATTTAGCAGCCGGGGGGCTCGGCAGAGAGGATCCAGGTATTGCTGGATGAGGTGAGGCGGGGTGCAGGCACCTGCAATTGCTCTACGAGCGTTCTTCCACGCGAGAACAGAAGCAGCTCCTGTCCCAGGTTCCCTGCGTCCGAGCTTGTCCTCTCCTGGTCGCCGCTACCGCCTGTGTGTGGGAGTGCTGCACCCTAATTAGATTATATTAGAATGAATAAGTGAATCTGAACAAATGAGCTTACGGGGGCACTGTCAGGTCAGCTTCGGCCCTAAAAATAGTTACTGAGCGCAGGACAGGCTTGGTGCAGTATCTGTCGGTACAGCAAAATTGAATGGAGATTGCCTGTGAATGCATAAATTCTGCTGCCTTGCTGTCTCTTTGGCCACGGTGCCCAGGTGTCCTGTTGGTACGAGACATGCCCAAAAGCACACAGATCTGGGCATTCTTTAGTCAAAGCTTGGTGGGATGTTGTAAGGGGAAAACTATGGCTGTGGAAACTGTAATAATCTGAGGTGCTCAAGAATGCAAATCTCAAGATCCTTTTTAATGCTTCCCGTCTAACTAAAGGTGATTTTTTTTTAGTAAGGCTCTTACACGCTGTGAAAAACAGGGAAAAAAGAGAAGAGGTTTCTGCAGTAACTATGCCTGTGGAAACCGTGGAAGGTTTCTTCTAACTCATAACACGAACGTGAAGAATATTGGTTCTATCTGATGCAAAAAAGTAGTTGAGGAATGCCAAGCCTGAAATCTTGCTGTGCAATGTGTGGGGGATGGAGGGAGAGGAAGGACCGGAATGGTAAGGTTTGGGGTTAATCACGAGTAAAATAATCACTTTTCTACAGCTCCCCCCCTTGTTTTCTGTAACGTGCTTTGTTTTTGTTGGTGCTTTGTGTCCTGCTTATCAAAATTCACAGCTCTTCATTCCTGTTACTGAACAGAAGTAGATGAAGTTCCTTCCCCTTTTCTTCTCAAGAAGAGTTAGAAATAGCGGCTTTCTTTCCAAACTCAGCCTCATCCCGGCTTGCTCTGAGGCTGCGTTACAACTCCGAGAAAGTATCTGTAAATGGGTGGTGGCAAGCTACTCGTTTTCTTGCGCTAATCATCCCTGTTACAAGCGGCGTTGCCCTCTGCCAGCGTTAGCAGCTAACTGCTGCTGTCGTCAGGCGTGCAGGGGTTTCAGTGGCCCTGAGCTTCTGATCTAAAATTTTAAAGAAGAATACAGGATGGGGGAAAAATGCCCCGTGCTAACCCTCCGGGAGGGAACGGAGCCCATCATTGGGTGCAGAGGCAAAGTGCTGCTACAAAGTCCAAGCGTTTGCCGCGATCTTATCGCCCGCCGAGGCAAGGTCTCCTCCTGGAGCCGTGCACGCCTGGGTGCCGTAGGAGCTGCGTGGGCTGGCAGCCTCCCACGTGAGCCTGCTGACCCCGCGGTCTGCGCTGCGCCGGCTGGAGCTGCTCGGAGCCGGGCGATCTTGCAAATCACTGCGTCGCTCGTGAACTGCTGCCACGTCCCTGCTGGCTGCCTGAAACAGCTCCGCGCCCTCTTACGCTGTAGAATTGAGGATATGGAGCAAAAACTTCTTGTTTTCTTCAGGGTGTAGCTGACTGGTGAGTTGAGCATCGAGGAGGGCTTTTTTTTTTGCTGTGTCAGAGGAGGAGTTTCAATCTTGTCCAGCAAAACGTGAGTTCTCGCTTCCGGATTGCAGGTGTTAGCTGAAGAGCTGACCTTCTCGGGCTGGCCGCTGTCTGGCTCGTCGAGCGTTTACTGAATGACCTAGGGAGAATGACGCCTGACTTCAGGGTTCCCCGGGTGTTGAAGGCTTTTAAGGGCTGATATATTTATGCCTGTGATTCATGGTGCTTCCAAAACCGCTCCAGCTCTCGTCCTGCGGAGGGAAGTACACGCTCCAACGAGCGGCCGTGCGCGTAACCTCTCTCTTAGCGGTGCCACCCAGCAGAGCAGTATGAACTCAGCCTGCCTTATTTCAGGCTCATTCTTGGGCTTCCAAATTCCGCCGCCCCCTCCCAAAGCATTTCGTGCAGCAGAAACGCCGGCTGAATTCTGCATTGCTGGTTGATAGCCTTCACTCTCTCCCATGTCGACTTAGAAAGGCAAGTGGGGTGTTTTACTTTGGGGCAGGGACAAATTCAGCATTTTCTGCCTCTTTCTGTGATGCTCAGAGGTGCCTTTTGTCTTCCTGTGACCGCGTAGGAAGGAAGTTGTTGAGCTGAAGAGATAAAAGCATCCTCCCCTCTAGCCCTCGTCCAGCCGCGGGGGAAAGCTGCCTCCTCCATGACGAGCAGTCCTGCTGCCGGCCCTCCCCGGGGGGTGTTGCAGGGATGCTGCTGCTCGCAGGAAAATCTGAGTGGACTCGTAATCCATTTGCAAGTGCGTAGCTGTCGAGACAGATGATGACTAAGCTCTTGCACAAGGTTCAGCTCTTTGGGGAGAGTGCCAGGATTGGACCAAACCATGACTGACTGATAAGGGAGCCTATAACGCGAGGCAGCTGATAATTTTATTATTCCTGGTATAATCTGACCCCTGGCTAGGACTTTTTTTCTTCCCCCTCAGCCCGTTTGCTGGGGAGTTTCGGGTTGAAAAGCCCTCATTCAACGAGGACAAAAAAAAAAAAGAGACCAACCCAGTTTGTCGGAGGAAGTGAGCAGCTCCCAAGCCTCTCGTGGCGAGCGCCCGGTGGCAGAGGTATTTAAAGGCTCTGACTCAGCCCTGCTTCACGTGGGCTCTCCTTGCTTTCGGGTCGGGTGGATTTCTTCCTGCTGGGAACCTGCCCTCTGCTCCCTTCGTGCTGCTGCCAGTCCTCCGGGGCGTTACCTGTGTTATGTGCAGAGGATGGAGGTGCCTGCCTTCCCATTTCTCCGAAGGGAGAGCTGAGGCAGGTGCCTGTTTTAAGCTTCAAATAAACCCCAGCATGGCTTTCCTTTGGGGATTATCCTTTTCTTACTGGTACAAGGTGCATAGACACACAGGCAGGTACGTGAGCCAGCCGCAGCACTGCTTTTGCCCTTCTCTGTCCCGGCTGAGAACAGCACGGGGGCTGCGGGCAGCCATCCCCAGCCTCTCAAGGAGCAGCTCCAAATCTGAGAAATGCTCTGGGTTCAGCAGTGCTCCGGTAAAAGCCTCCACCGGGGCCAGGAGGGGCCTCTTCTGCCTCGTTTAACTCGATGTGCCTGGGGAGGAGGACTCAGCACACCCTTCTCTGGGACCAGGAGGTCTCTCGGTGGGTGTGATGATGGGAAGCTGGTGAGAAACAGAGCTCATAAATGCTGTATTCTGTGTCACACCTACTGACCTTTGCTTGTGTGAGTACCTGCTGCGGGCAGGTGTGGCCTTGGCTGGTGATTTGATTTATTTAAAGCTCTGCTGCTGCTTTGCATCACCTGCACCGCCTCGTTTTGTGGCCCCAGCGGTGGTGGCGAAGGTCCTTCAAAGCTGCACTTCTCCCCGTTCCCACTGGGACCGGAGAGGAGTTGTTTGCCCTTAAAATGCTTGCTGAGAAGGCGTCCTTGCCAAGCGTGGACAACGAAAAGCACTGTCCAGGTAGCACCTGAAAGTCCCGGGACCACAGAGTTTCAGGGAGGCTTTATGGAGGGCGTCTTGGGGTTATGAGGGGTGCCGTGGGCTTTCTGGGATCAGCTGGAGGGAAACGCTTATCATCCTCGCTTGTTACCTCCGCTTAAGGTCACTTCCCCGTCTACAGCCTGCGCTGCACTGCTGCCAGGCTTGGGTTGCGTGCTATATTTAGTAAACCTCTTCCCAGCTTAGTGGGTATGCAAAAATGGATTTTTTATTTTCAAGCAGCTCCGAATGGGTTACAGCCCGCTACGAAGCGAGGCTGCCCCTGCCCGGGCAGCAGAGCACCGGAGCGGTTGTGGGGTGAGCAGGTACACTTGTTTTCTCCACCTTGGCACACTCGAACACGTGGATTCGGTGAGATGAGGAACGCTGGAGGTGGGAGTGCCTATTTCTAAGTCGATTTCTTAATCCCCCCTCTCCGTTGCAGACTATGGGAGCAAGAGAGGTGTAACCGATGGGAAGCAATTAAGCTTGCAGCCGTGTGGTTGCAGTGAAATGTTGGTTAAATCCTCGCATGCCGGAGGAGGGGCAGATTGTGGGACAGTAAAGCGAGGGGAGGGAGAGCGCAGAGAAGCATGAAAGAAGTGACCTAAATGACTCCGCGTTCCTTGTGCTGAGCGTTTTATTTTAAAGCAGCCTGCCATGTTCTTAAAACTCTTATTTTAACGAAAGCTGCAGTTCTAATGTGGATGTGCTGATTGTTTGGGGGGAGACAGCTCAAGGATGTTGGGGTATTGATTTGAACTCAGTGCTCCAGAACCAATTAAACGTGTCTTTGAAGTCACCGTAAGAAACTCTTATGGGGCTAGCCGGTATGGGCACAAGTGGGGAAGAGCAGAGAGCCCTCAGGGATGCACTTTGCACGCATCTTTTGGGGAGTTTGTTGTTGCCAAGTCCCCGGTGTTATGCTGTGGGGGACCGGGACCAGGAGGGCTCGCTGAGGGCTGTTCAGGGTGCGCTGGGCTCAGAGGAATTCAGCCTCAGCATTGCTCACCTGGGGAACCAGCAGCTACAGGAGGAAACTGGTTAACACAGACTCCTTCGCTGCATGGCCCGGGCATAATTAAACTGCATTAAGAAACTCTTTGGAGGAGCTGGAGCCTTTTCCCTGGTGCTGGAGGGGAGCTTTGGGTCTTTAAGGCAAGATGCAGGTGTTGCCTTGCAGCCTGCAGAAACGCTGTGCTGGTTCCTGAGCGTGTGGGACTTTGGGGACCCTGGGTGGGTGGCGGCGTGAGCCTGCAGTGCTGCCCTCGATAAGTACGTGTCCTGCCTCCAAGGAGGATGGAGAGGGCCCTTAACCCTTCCATTTCAGTAGGGGAGCTACCCCAGCTCAGCAGCAGTTTTCTTAAACTTCAGGTGTGCTTTTAAATGGAGATAAAAACGCCACCAGTTTGTGCTTTGAAATATGCTGGAGCGACCTGTACGCTGCCAGCGCCGCGTGGAGGGATTGCTTCTGAAGCCTCTTCTGTTCACCAACCAGCCTGAAACTTTTAGCTAACACTTCCAAGGTTATCGACAGCATTAAAGGATCTAGCCTGGCTGTGGAAGTACTTGCTTGTTTGCTGTGTAACGCCTTACTTCAGGATAGATGCGGAAGGACAGCTTTGCCCCTGCCTCGTATCTGATGTGGAAGTCTGGGTGGCGGGATCCTGCTCATCCTTTGGGCAAATTTCTGCTGGATCAGAAAGTCACCGGCTCGGTGCAGAAGTCCAGCAGCTTCTGCGGTCCATGTTCTGTCCTGAAAGTATCTCCACCCATCCCTTGGGTTTGAAGGGTTTTATAAATGTAAAATGTAAACCCAAGAACAGTGCTTTAACCTGGCAACTGATGATAAATTTAATGCAGGCGTAATAAAATCCAACCCTCTTTTGCAGGTGTTATTCTTAACATTGCGACCAGGAATTAAACCCCCCTGATTGCTACTGGCACAAGACTGGCGGAGGCCTCTTGCATCAGGCACAACGTGTTCCCTGCAATCCCAGGGCTCGGGTTTGCCCTGTAGCTGAGTGGCAGGAGCTGTGAGCAGCTGCGTGGCCAGGTGAAATCAACCACGGAGCTCTGCAGGGCGGCTGTAGGTACGCCGTGGCTGCATCGAGCAGCTTTTTGTGTTGAGGGTTGAGTGTTTTTTTCCGACTTGCAGTCAAAAATGCATCCGTGGCCTGTTAGCGCACGGTTGTTCCCATGCCAGCATTGTCCTCTGGCTTCAGCTCCACCCTGCAAGGTAGGAGCTGGAGGAAGCTGATGGGCTGGGCACGGCCCCTTTTTACTGGGGTGAGGAGTTCAGAGCCGGGGAACGCCACGATAGCAAGCGGTGCCAGCTTGGGCACGGCTCCTTGGATCTTCTTGCATCTTCCTGAACCATGACTAGGGTATATAGCACCCAGGGCAAAAATAGCTGTGCTGATGGAGTGCTTCCCCAGCTGTGCGGGCAGGAGCGGGGGCACCGCCTGGCTGGGGAGGCTCACAAGCCCTACTTGGTAGCTGGGCTGCGCACGTTGATGCCATCTCTATTTATGATGCTTGTGTCAACCCAGAGGAACTCGGACTTCTATATGGCAAGTCCGCATTCCTCCTCTCGTCTAGCCTCAGCTGAAGTTGCCCTCTTACAGTCCCGGGGTTGAGAACCTACTGTATACCCCTGAGTGTCAAACTCTTGACACGCCTGAAAACTTTTTACCGTTCTGAACTTTGTTCAAGCGATGGAAACTTTTCTCCCCGTTTTTTCATTATGCTATAAGTGACGAAAAATCTTCGCTGCTGATTTCACCTGCCTTTTGAGCTGAAGAATTATCAAGGCTTGAGCCAGAGATTTAGCCTGGGACTGAGGTATCGCGGTCTCTCAAAAGCCGCTCTGTGATGCTCTAATTTAGCGAAATCTGTGCCACGTTTACAGTACCTTTGATGCAGCAGTCACACTCGGTTTCCCTTTAGAGAAAACTGAAATCACTCAGCTGCTTAGACATAATGTGTGCCATAAATAATAATATCTCCTGACTCGAGGTAGTTAGGAGAAACCACATGAAAGCAGCTCTATCTGGTATGATTCACAATCACTTCGGAGTTTTGATTTCCCTGTATGAGTTAAGAGCTCTCCTTTAACTTGTTGCCTCTTCCCAAGGCAGGGCAATCAGACTTCTCCTGCAGGAATCCAAACAGAGGGAGCATCGCTCTGCTGTCGCTCCTCCTCTCGTTTAACAAAGGGATTGTTGAGTCACGGCAAGGTTAACGAAGCACACTTTTTTTTGTCAGCGGTCCAGTTGCTTTGTAGAGCCGTGCCAAACAGCAGACTGAACAGAAATAATGGGGGAATTTTGGTGGTGGAGTGACTGGGGTTGTCATTTTGGGGGTAGAGACCTGCCTGAGCTTCGTGCTTCCAGCTGCCCGTAGGGTGGCTGACGGCAAAGCTCGTTGCAGGAACATTAAATATCAGCTTCTCTGCATCTCTCCCATTTGAGCTGGGGGCGTCTGAACCGTTACGGTTGGTCCAACAGCAGCTTCCCATTTAGTACTTAAAATGATTTTTAGGATAATGAGCCTTTTGGGCTTTGGCATCAGAAGAAGGGCGGATTGTAGTCCTTAATTACGAAGCGCGGGAGCAAATTGCGGTCGGACGGACAGGCAGTGCTCCAGCAGTGTTTGTGCTGGGCCAGCCCAGGGCACGAATGACCGTCGCGGGCTGTTGCTGAGCTGATTGATTTGGATCCCTTAAGGTAAGGGTTGGAAGGCTCTCGTTTTGAGTTCATCACAAGGGGCCTTCGGGCTCCTTGCCCGTTGTGCTGAGCAAATCTGTCCCTGTGCTTGCCCCAAGGAGCCTCCGGTGGAGGCAGGGAGCGTGGGGAAAGTAGCATCAAGAAGAAAAAAAGATAAAAAAATTAAATCCTTCTGTACTGGGACACCAGTTTGTGTAGGTGCTGTGGTAAAATAACCACGAGGGAAGGTTTGAAGGCGGAGTGCTTTGGTGCAGCCTGGCCCCTCCTGATGGAAAGCACCGGGGCACCTTCTCCTCGTCCCTTCTCGGCACCTTCCTGCTGGGCTTTCCCCGCCCTTCCAGCCAATTCAGGAATCGCCGAGGCATTTGTGCAGCAGCAGGTGGGTGCATCTCGCATCGCCGTGCTCCAAGGAAGGGCCCCAGGTGGGTGTTGGAGCTGTGCAGGATGGAGCTGGGGCTGAGCACCGCGCCCGGAGCTGCGGGCTGCTGGGAGGGAGGTGGAAAATACCAAACTCCTCCGCTGGCCTGAGGCTCGCTTCAGTTTTTTCCTCTTCCCTAGAGCTGCCGAGGCTACGTGGTGGCTGGCATACGTATGGGAGCGCATTCTCCTGTTGGGAATGTTAAAAATACACGCTACAATTTTCCCTTTCCACATACCAAAATGTATTAATGTGCCTGTGCTTTGATTAGTCATTTCCTTTTCCTTTGTTCCTCTTGAAACAGGGCAGAGAACTGCAGGCACACGCTGAAGTGAAATCTTTGTATGGTTAAGAAATCTTAGGCTAAATAGATTCTCCTGGGCTAATACCTGTCTCGGCAGAGGATGATTTCTGCTCTCATCCATGAAATGCACGCTTAAAAATAAGTCTGGATGAAGTTGCTTTTACGGTATTCACACTGAAAATATCTTTGATTTATTTTTATAGGGCAAATAAATTCTAGGATGAGCCAAGTTAATACTTTTTTACTAGGAAATGTGATTTATTCTTGCAGGAAAACTTGTTGGATTGTTGCAGGGAAACTTCCAAATTCCCTCGTTGATTCCGAGGCTCGTTGTCTGCCTCCTACCGCCTTGCCTCCCCCTCCCCAAGTTCATGCGAGACCTCCTTCACCGTGGGTGGGAGCTTTGCAAAGAGCCCTAGCGGGACGTTGTTAGGGTGTACACGGCTCGATTGTGGGATTGCTCTGGCAGCCCCTGCGCCTTCGGGGCGTGGAGGTACAGAGGTTGATCAATTCTGCTGCGCCGACCTGCGCTGGCATTGCCCCGAGCCGCCTGCCAGATGCAGAGGCTCCTTCAAGGTTGGAGCCTCTCGGCTTCTCCGTTGCCCCCCGCTGCTCGCAGGACATCCTTTCTGGTGCTTTGGCGAGGAATTTGGTGAAGTGCTGTGCTGCTGGAGACGTGCAGGACATGTGGTAGGTTTAAAACGGCATTTCTTGTGCATCTGGAGGGATCCTAGTGAGCAGGCAAACACATCATTGACTGAGCTAGGTAAGGGCTGAGTTAGGCAGCCATTTGGAGAAGCAAGCAGCAAACGAAGACGATTCTTCTTGTGCAGGTATGTGCGAACTTCAGAAACGTGTCCCCAAAACCAACTGCTGCTGTGTAGAGCTTCCTCGTTAGTCATCTCGGTGGTTTTCCTGTCGCTCTGCCTCTGAGGACGTCTGCTCTGCCCTTGCTTCAAACCGAAGGACAGCTTTGGCCTCCCAGGACTGCTGGGGGAGCATAGAATCATAGAATATCCCGAGTTGGAAGGGACCCGTAAGGATCACCGAGTCCAACTCCTGGCACCACACAGCAGGCACGGGCTGCGGCGCTGCGACCGCAAGGAGCTCATCCCAGCCAGAAACTGGGGTGCGCGAGGCTCTGCTGGGATGTGGCAGCCCGATGCAGAGGCAGATAACACGCTTGGGGCTTTTCCTTGACTGGTTGCAGCTCTCGGATATAAAAACCTGTTTTGTTTTTTAAATGAGCCTCCCAGTTCTTGGATTCCATTCATAGTTTCACAGCAATCTGCAGAGGCAAAAAAAAAAAAAAGGAAAAAAAAAGCCAGGCTAAGGCCTTTTCCTCTTTTGTTTCTGTCTCCTCGTTTTATATTTTTTAAAAATAGGAACAAGAAAATATAATACAGAAGTGTATGTTTAGATAGCCGTATTTACTGTATACACTGGAAAGGGGAAAAGCTTTCGTTCCAGCTGTTCTTTGCAGGTCCCTGTGAAAGCATGAGTGGAATTTGAGTACTGAGAAGCTGCAGCTTGTACCTGCTTTCCTCTGTCCTTGTGGAGGCTGAATTGCACCTAGAGATGATAGGGGGTAGCAGCCTCAAGAGGTCTTAATATATTGTTTTTTTTACTCTGAGTTTGAGCCACGTTTGTGACCAGAGGGCAGTCAGCAGCGTAACTGCTGCGTGCTGCAGGGATTTTAATCAAGCTGAGCTCGTGGAGCCCAGGTAGGTGCAGGCGTCGGAGGACAACCACGCTCCCGCCAGCACAACTCAGTGCTGTCAGAACAGGATCGAGCTGTGTGGCAGTGAGACCCTTCGCTGCCCTCCCAGCTGAGCATTCCCTGCCTTGTTTTTTTGGCAGGCCTGTGCTCCAGGGCTGTCTGGGCAGCCCAGGTGAGAGCAGGCTGGGAGTACGTATTTATACAACAGGCAGATGTCAAAAGGCCTTTGTTGGGGTGCGTAATGGCTTTGACGTGGGTAAGTGGCTTCTGTGTGTAGTAAACCCGGGCTGCTGTGGACTGTCACATCGACTTGGCTTGTACAGACCGCTGTGAACTTCCCAGGTCGTTAACCACAAGGAAACCAGGTGTGGCCTGGTTCTTGCCTCCCCTCCAGACAGATCTCAGGTGCCTCTGCCTTGCTGACCCAAGTCCTGTGCCTGTATCGTGCTGCTGGGCAGGTTGGGGCTGCAGGGGACCCCTGGATGTTCCCAAACCCTGTGGCACGCAAAGCTGCTCTTCAGGCCTAATCCAAACTCAGCCAGCCATTAATCTGCTAGCTTTGCCTCTTATTTTTAGGATGTAATCCTGCCATGGCCTTGGGTGGTGTGCCAGCACGAGAGAGAAGGCAGCCCCAAGTCTCGGGGGTATTGCAGAGTTACAAAGGAGTGACTTGCTGGTGGCTGCCCGTTGAAGTCAGCTGAGCAGCGCTGTGGTGAGAACAGCGAGGTTTATTTTCAAGCAAATCGGTATTCGGGGAGTGTTAGAAACGTAAACTTGAGCATTTCCTAAAACGCGGCTAAAAGATGCAGCAGGTTTGTGGGGCTGAGCGGTGCGCGGACGGCTCCTCCTGCCTTACTATCAGCAGAGCAGCTACTGCTGGTGCGTTCGTGTAGCTGGTTTTTATTGCTGTTAAGCCGTCCCTTCTGATGTAACGCACACGGCAGAGAGCGAGAGAGACAGCGGGGGAATATTTTGGCTGCTGGGAGCTCCTGCGGTAGTGACCTTGGCGGCTATCGCTGCCAGCAGCCCAAATCGGAGCCCGGTAATCTCTACGTGCAGGTTTCTCAGTCTGTGAGATGGCAGTGAGGATTTCTCCTTCGTAGTTTGAGAAGTATCGCTGCCCAGTTCCCCGTACGGAGACGTGAGCAAGAAGACGACGAGCTGGCGAGGATCTGGTCCTGGCTTGCACCGAGAAGCAGCGGAAGGAAACGCGTGCCCCAAAACCTGCCCGCTTGTGCTGGGTGTGCGAGAGCACGTCCCAGCACGAGCTGGGGAGCCTTCATTTTCTGAAGACTGTTCAGTCCTGAGCGATACCGGTGTCTTCGTGCTGCTTCTTTGCACCGACAACCCCAGCAGGCTTCACCAAAGGGGTCTGTGTGGTTTTTGGGGCGGGCTGTGTGGTTTTAGGGATGGAGGAGGGAGGATTTATCCCCAGGTGAATGCGAGGTCGCGCGCTCTGCTTTTGCTCGAGTTAATTCTGGCTCTGGGTTTTAGCCCATCAGCTGCCGCTGCATTTTTCCAAGGTGTTGACTCTAAAAATGTATTTAAAAAGGGAAGAGGGAAAAAAAAAAAAGAAGGCTTCTGTTGAGGCCAAGTTACTCTTTTCTGGAATATAATAAATAGCGTGTCACTGTTAACTAACATCAAGCAGAGCCCAACAGATGGTACAAACAGCGGCACGTTTGGAATGGAAAATATTTACCTAGAGGGTATTTGCAGCGCCGAGATTGTGCTCTGCAAATGGCTTAATTGTATCAGCGTAATCAAGTGGAGAGTGGAAAGATTTATTGACAAGCCTTCGCCTCTCGCTGTTAACAGTTTAGAGGGGGTTTCGAGCACTGTTAAGCTTTGCTTGAACAGGTCTCCTTCCCAGATGAGAGCTGCTTTAGTACGTGAAAGGTTTAGCCTGTAAATTCAAGTGGCTGAAGCTTTCCTCTCACGCTGTCGGGGTGAGTATTTAATTGCAGACCTCGCTTTGCATTGCCGGTCACTGTGCTCCCCCCTGGGTCGGAGTTTTGGGAGGACTTCTGCCAGCAGAACGTGGAAGCGTAGCTCCAAAAGCATCTGAAAAGTGTACAAAAACGCACAAAAAAGTGGGTTAGGCTTTGCCATCCGGGTCAAGGCTGGCAGGGCAACGGATATCTTGGTTGTGGGTGCCTCGTGCATGCCTCTGAACCGTGCGGCTTTAACAGTGACCTGTAAGAAGATGGTGTGAGCTTCCTGGGAGCTGTGCTCCTCCTGACATAGGTGAGATATGTACGCAATATCTTAGCGCCCTGTCTTAAAATGGGGTTCAGGTGCAGTCCGTCCCTTGCCGGTGTTTGCAGGGCAGTGGCTTTTGGGATCGTGTGAACCTTGCACGGGAAGGTGGAGGCAGTTGGGTCACGTTGGCTCCCTCTGTTCCCATCGTTGATTACCTGCTCTAGTTGGCCAGGTGTTAACGAGCTTGGAGCAGGTTTGATGAGCTGAAATCCCTGCCTGCTGTGACAGCCCAGCTTTCACTCCCAGCCTCTCGGAAAGTCACATTGCAGAGGCTCTGCTGCCTTCAACGTCTCCTCTCGGGGCACGAGGAACACACCTTGTGGGCTCTGTACCATCATCGCACTGCTTTAACTACTGTATTTAATTATTAAGTTCTAATTCTGCAGAATTATCCCATAGCAATGCTGACATTAAATGGGGTTAACCCCATCTTTGGGGTTTCTGGCAGCCCGTTGTCCTAGGGCTTGAGCCCTGCAGTGCTTTAGGTCGATGCTCAGGGGTTACCGGAGCTGCTTCCAGCCTCCGTGTGGACGCGGAGCTGCTGAACTTGTTGGATTGTAAAATCTTGTTCTGTTTTGTCACCAAACCCTGATCTGCCACAGGTTCCCTCTTGTAGTGCCCAAGCTGCTGGATGTCTTCTCCACCACGAGCCCTGCAGGAAGACGAGTTTGGGAGTGAAGCTGTTCTCCAGGCGACCCTCTGATGCAGCTGGCTAATAGGAGCTGCGCTGCTAACAGCGTGCAGATTAAGGGAAAAACAGTGCTACGGTTATCTCCTCGAGGAATTTATTCAAAGCAAATACTCCTCTGAGACTTCTTGCTGTGCTCTAGTGACTTGAACGTGAGGGGTTTTATTTAACCCCCCTCGCCAGCCAGATGCCTGTGCTGTGAGCTGGGTGGTAAGCCCGGAAAAGCCCATGATCACGGGGAGGGCTGTGCGGGGGCTGCCTCGGTACCTGTTTCTTCCCCCCCCCCATTAAACATGATTTGATTTCAGAAGCACAAATCCCCGGAGATTTCGTGCATCTTGAGACCCAGGTGTTTAGAGGAGCTGTGCTCGTAACGTGCTGGGGCTAAGCTACGAGTGACTCATTAGCCAGATGGAGCCCTTATTTATTTCTGTCATCCCAAGGAAGTTAATCCCCTGGACCCAAACTGAATGAATATCCTGTGAAATGTGCTATCTGTGCCGAGTGAAACTCGAGAGGTAAATGCAGAAAGCCGGGGGTGCGCTGGGAAGCCCAGCCCAGCGTTAACCATCAGGGGAAGTCAGGCGCAGGCAGCGACGCTGCGCTGGAGTTCAGAAGCAGTTTCTGTGGCACGGGCTCTGTTCAGGAGAACAAAAGTGCAATTCTTCTGTTAAAATGTTGGACGGAACATGCACGGAGCCTGTGTGCAGACTGGGACGGATGTGGCTTGTTCCCCTGCTCCTGAGTGACCGGTCCTGTGCGGCGTGAGAGGCGTGAGGGCATCTCGGGCATCTGCAGCCCCCAGGAATGGGGGGAGTGGTGGAACCAAGTCCTGGCGAGCATTTAAGCCCATGCAGGGAGGCTTTCAACTTCATGTAGTGTTCTCTTTCTTCTGGTTTAATAGGAGGAGCTCCTCTGCCCTGTTTCTTGTAGGGCACCATAGGATTTTTTTCCCTTTAGACTGCTTCTGTCTCTTCCTAGACGGCTCGCCAAGGCAATATGGGAGGATAAATGGGAATGGAGAAAACTGCTGAGTGATTGCAGATTGTCAGAGGACAGCGCTGCGTGAGGCAAACCCCTGCCTGCTCGCCCTGTGGCGAGGGTGTCACTTCGTGAGGACCTCGTGGCGCAGGATGTCACCTTGTGACACCTGCCCACGGAGCCCAGTGGTGCGCTCCCAGGGCCGATGCTTAAATGCCCTTGCCCATATCTGGGCTGGGGATGGAAACTTCAGTATTTGTACCAGGTCTGAGCATTATCCCATCCATCCCACACCTGATGCTCCCTTTGGGGGTGGCTCAGCCACGCTAAAAACCTTTCTGTAACTTTTTCTGTTTGCGTTCAGATAATCAGCAAGATTGGAGGTTTCCCCAGCTTTGTGCACGCCCCTTTGACAAACAAAACACAAGCTTTCCGGGAACAGGCTTGCTTTAACTCCAACTTCGAAAGCCGTTTTGGGTTCTGGATACAACATGAAGACAAACACTCTTGCCTTCGTTTTCTTAACGGGGTGCTGGGAGATATTTCAGGGCTTAAGCAACCATGAACCTGAGCTTGCCGAGCGGTCGGGCTGGGATCGTGGCTGATGCCGTGTCTCGTGGCTCTCTGAGTGTCAGAATAACAGTTGCTGTGTACGTCTTGGTCTTGCCCTGATGGCCATCCCATCACTTGGTGCTTTTGTCCTTCACAGCGTGTGGAAGGGTCAGCGTACGGCCGGCTGCGTGCCCGTGTCGGGGGGTGGAGGTGGGCACGCTGGGGGCTCCTTGTGGTTCGGTGGCGTAACCGGGGCGGTAACGGGCTGTAACCATCAACCTAATCCCATTTGTGAGAAATCTGCTTCGTTACATATTTTGTTTGGGGCTTAACTTCTCCTGTGAGCGCTCAATATTGACTTTGGCTGCGGCAAATTTTCAAGATCTGTTTCCTTCAAGTGATAACTAATATCATTTGTGCAGGAAGCCGGTTTTATCAATCGCTTTGCAAGCTCCAGCTTAGCTTCACGCCTTGGTGCTTTTTCTCCCCAAAAGACGAGCTTTCCCTCCCTCACGGCCCTTGTGAAACCCTGCGCGTTCCAGATGCGAGCCTTGCCGGCGAGCTGTGCGCACGGAAAATAAAACCCACAAACCGGGAGGAGACTTAGCGTTAAGACAACTGATGAATAATTAGCGTATTGAAAGGTTACCCGTTTATTTTGATAACTTAATAGCCAAATTAGAGTTCCCACTCCTTGCTTTCTGTGCTGTTCAGTGCCCTGTACAAACATATTATCACAGTAACCCCCCTGCCCAGAAACTCTTGCAGGGAACAACTCTTCCCTCTGGGGCCGCAGCCAGGCTCCGTGCTGAGCTCTCCCCAACGGGGCAGGATGGCAAGCCTACAAGAGCAGGTTCTAGCACAGCCACGAGATGAGTTTAAGGCTGAAGCGTGATACTAGAAGGTATTTAAAGAGTAACCCTCTGCTCAGAAGCAAGAAGAAGCAGTCTTCCCTGTGTTGCGCGATGTCTCTATGGACTGCAGTCCCTGGGCATTCAGTGTGCGCGTCTATTTTCGTCTTCTAAGCAATGGTGGAAATACCCCAAGCGATGTAAGGAGGAAATTCTTTGCTCGGAGGGCGGTGAGGCACTGGAATAGGTTGCCCAGAGAAGCTGTGGCTGCCCTATCCCTGAAAATGTTCAAGGCCAGGCAGGATGGGGCTTTGGGCAACCTGGGCTGGTGGAAGGTGTCCCTGCCACGGTAGGGGGTTGGAACCGGGTGGTCTTTAAGATCTCTTTCACCCCAAACCTTTCACCTAATATAACTGAGAGGTGTGGGGCAGTTCCCCCTGCCCTTTCTGGGGTCATCCTGCTGTATGAACTCTCATCACCAGGCTGGTTGAGAAGGAAGCTGACTTGGGACGTTTGGGCAGAGCTGGGGACGCTGCAGTTGGGTGCTGGCTACAGAGAAGGTGACAAAGATCGTTACGGGAGACGCAACGTGGGTTACATCCCTTCCCTTTCATTCCCAAGGGAATGGGTTTCCCAAGGGACACTTGAGTTGAAGGGTCCTCTTCTTGGTGTAGAGGAAAATGTGGCTGAAGTGTCTGTTTTCCGTGGCAGTTTTCAAACTGAGTTGGTGAATCAGCAATTGTGTGCTCTTAATTGGAATTTTGATTGTGTTTTTCAAGGACCGATGCCTTTTTGTTCCTTGGAACTGTCTGGATTTGAATTCTTCCTGCAAAAATCTGGGTCTGTTCTTAGTGACCAGAGTTGTGAAGTAGGGAAATCAGTCTTATTTTGGCCCCCAAACTAGTGTGTTTTTTTTTAAAAAAAAACTTAATTCTGACTTTCTTTTAAACTCTTAATTCCTGCTTTTTGTTTTATTCATTTAATGCTCTGAGCTGTGCCGTTACATGCACAAAATAAGTAACAGATCCTCCTGTTTTCCTATAAACGTGTGGAATTTTCATGAGTTTAAAGCTGTTTTAGGCTTCAAAAAGCAGTTCTGGAAAAAACCCCGATTCTTTATGGTTGACTAACATTTAGGCCTTCCTCTCTTCTCCTTGCTCCGCTTCTGAGAGTTTCATAAAACCGGGAGCAAAAGTTGAAACTTAACTCCCACTTGACAAGATAAAAAACTGAAATCACAATGTTTGATTTATGGGGGGGGGGGGGGTTGGAAAAAGGTTAAAAAAGTTACTCTACATGTATGGGTCCTTATTTCACAGCCTCTGAAACTGCTGTCTCATGTATTCCTGATGTCGAAAGCTTTCACTTACTGAATTTTACTTCAGAAGGGAGAATGAGGAAGATGAGTAAAAGTAAGGAGAGAGAACTGCTCTCATCCGGGATCAGCCTTGCAGATACAGTTCCTTTCTATACGGGTTAGCAGCTTTGAAGCGAATGGTAAAGGACTTCAAAGTTGTTCCATGCTTGGTACTAGTTTGGTAACTTCATTAAAAGCAATTTTAAGGCTTCGTGAGAGCAATGTCAAAGGTTTTTATCAATATTATTGGCAGGGGGAAAAAGCGTGAAAACCTGGTCAAGAAACTAATTCTTGTTTCTTTTTCTTTCCCCTACAGATTTTTTATAAATAGAGCTAAGAAGAAGCACAATGGAGTTTTACGAGTCTACCTACTTCATCATCCTCGTTCCTTCTGTGGTTATTACGGTTATCTTCCTCTTCTTCTGGCTTTTCATGAAAGAAACGTTATACGATGAAGTCCTTGCAAAACAGAAAAGGGACCTAAAGTTTCCGCCTGCCAAGAGCGATAAAAAGAAAACAGAGAAGAAGAAGAACAAGAAGAAAGAAGCTCAGAACGGGAACATCCATGAATCTGACTCTGAAAGTACCCCTCGGGACTTCAAGCTCTCTGATGCCCTGGGTACGGATGAAGAGCACGTCATTCCTGTTCCCTTGAGCGTGGCCGAAGCATCTAGCGGCGTCAGAGAACGGAAGAAGAAGGAGAAGAAGCAGAAGGCACCTCAAGATGATCATGTAACTAAGGAGTCGGAAGGATCCAAGTCTTCAGGCAAGAAAGTAGAACCAGTCCCTGTTACAAAACAGCCCACTCCACCATCTGAATCAGCAGCATCTAAGAAGAAGCCTGGGCAGAAGAAGCAGAAAAATGGCATGGGTACCTTACGTTGCATATGCTTCTTGCACAGAACGCCAAAACTGTGCTCTGCTTCTTGCGAGGCCACAGAGCGTCTCTCTCAGAACTGTTCTGCCTGATCTCTGTGGGGCAAAGCTCACTTCTAACCTCTTCCTTTTTATGAGCTATTGCTTTTTTCCTCCCCTTGTTTTCCATCTGGTGGCAATGCTCTGGTTTTCCTCCTCCCATCCTTGCTTTCTTCTATTAGAGATCGTTGAGGGAAACGGAGTAGCCCGTGTCTCTGCTTTGCTCTATGGCTTGGCTCCTTTGCTTTCAAGCTGTCAAAATTTTAATTACCTGAGACAAGTCGTTAAATGTTTGCTGTGTGCAGTCTGATGTCAAGCCATGAAAAAGCAGAGCCCTAAGAGCGCTTGCTCTAACAAGGAAGGACATCCAGGGAACCCCTGTAGCAGAGCGTGCAAAACAAATCACTGCTGAAGTGCAGGCCTGATGTAGCAGAAGGTGTTCGGTGGATGAAAGGTGGAAGCACTTTGAGTTGCTTCCCACTCTTTCCACCTTTATAATGGAGTGGAACAGAGACTAAAAGAAGACTGATCTAGCCACTGCATCCATCTCAGAGCAGACTGAAAATTGTAGGTAGAGCTGCTTGCAAATATGTGGATGGCCATTCATGGAAGCTTAAAAAAAAAAATCCAGTTTCAGAAATAGGTGAAAGTAGTTGCAGATAATATATTGAGTAGTGTAACAGGTTTGCTACGGGGAGGGAGGAAAAAGAACGACACTGCTGCTTGATGTGATTTTTTTCCTGAAAAGGGGAGCAGGAAGACCTGCCCACTACCGGCAAAAACAGTATCAAATCTTATTTGTGGGTGCTCTCCGAAAATCTCTGTGGCATGATGAAAATGTGGTCTGCAAAGGCTGTTCTGAGGGCAGCCGCAGCTAACTTTTATCCTCGCTTGCATGAGCTAACACCGTAACCCTGCGTGGTGTGTCAGCTCTGACAAGCATATCATATAGCACAAGCTGTCCCAAAAGATTAAAACCAACAAAAAAAACCCCGCTCATCTCTAGAAACAACTTTGACAAAGAACAGTTCCCCAATGCGAAACACTTATTTTCTGCTTCTCACAGTCCCAGTAGCTATTGGGTGCGTGTGTGTAAAAGGCACGAGGGGCTTCACGGTGGGGATGGGGGCGGGGGAATACATCCTGCAAACCAGAACCTGATACGGGTAACACGTGCTATGTGCTCTGTTGCTGCATTGGGTTTGTTAAAAGGTTACTTTCATCTGCGAGCAGAACGCAGGCGATTAAAGTCCTGTCTGTCAGAACACTCGGTGCTGTGGCCCTTCACTCTGCTAAACCTTTCTCTTGCTTTGGGGTCTCATCTGGTCTGGGAAATGTGTGTTTGTGTGTGTAACTTCATGTTCTCATTTCAAACACATGAGTTTTGTTTTTTTTTCTGGGAGTAGATCTCAGTGATTAGAGTCACTGATCATAAAAATGAGAATATGCTCTTCTGTATGCTCTTCATTGTCTCGATTGTCTGTTACAGATGATCAAGAAACTAAGACTGATTCCGTTGCGTCTCCTGCCAAAAAACAAGACCCCGTCCTGCTCCACCAGGAGATAAAGCAAGAAAATGTATCAGGAAAGAAGAAAGTCTCTGCAAAGAAGCAGAAAGTTGATAATGGTGAGAATACCAAGGGTTTCTTATTAGCTCCGACATGCCTGACAATTCAACCTTTTTCTTTCTTTTGCCTTCCTTTTGGGAAAGAAACCTGTAGAAAAACTTTCTTAATTCGACAAAGCAGGGATTTAAGGTAGGAAAAATCCTGATAGACTGTTTTTTATGAATGAGTACCACTGTGCATGGGATGCCTCTGTGAACCTTCCACCTTTCTGAGCCTTTTGGTTCCACGCATCCACACTTGAATTGAGGAGAAAAATATTGACATAGAGTTTAAACTGACCAGGCTCTGAGCAAGGCACGTCTCTAACGGCTGCAGTCATCTGCCCCAAACAAGACTGCAGTTTTTTTTTAGCCAATTGCTTTTTCCTCTCGTATTGTCCTTTTGTTAGCTAGCTGTTGCTCCAACACAAACTGCTCATCTTCGCTGTCAAGGCCTTCACTGTTCGTCATCCCTCGCTCCCTGCCAAGACGCTGGTTCTCGTCCCTTGGCTCAGTCTGCCTCTGTGTTTCAGTCTTTTACAATGAGTGCTGTTGTGTTTGGGGCACTTGGGAAGAGCGTGACCACAAAGTCCTGTGAGGCCACCTTGTTAGCTTCTCAAAACTCTTCCTCGCTGGGACAGCGATGAAGAAGCTGGTGGACTGCTCCTGGAGTAAATGGTGTCGGTCACCGTGCTTCCTTCACGACTTGGTCAGGTCAGACTGGCACCAGTGAGTGTCTCACAGATACTAGACAGGCTTTTGGAGGGGAAGAGAATGAAATGAGGGGAAGATGATAAGGAGAGGAAGTAAAATAAGAAACGAGGATGCTAACTGAACTGGATGTTGGGTATTTCTGCTAGAGGAAACCTTTCACTTCAGTGCTTGCCATGTATGTGCAGGTGGTTGCTTGCTGCTTAAGATGAGAGGCTCTGGCAGGTTACATGGAAGGTCCATCTGGCCTGTTTTCCTCCTTAAGGGCAGGCAGAATGCGGAAGCATTTTCCAGCTGGCTCTCTGGCAGCCAGGAAGACACATTTGTGTTTTACTGATGCCTGAAATCTCGTATCCCACCCACTTCCCTCCGCTCTCCGGCCCACTGCATGGCATCTGTTCTCCATCAGCCTTCAGCTGGGCTGGGTGGGTCAGGGAGCTTCCCTGCTGCGTCGTGGCTCTGTGCAAAATCTCACATGCTTCAGGCAGCGTGCACTGGGCCAACCCCCAGATCCACCTCTGCCACTGGCTCCTTCTGTCATCCCTGCTCTGTCGCTCTTCCTCTCCCCTCCCCTGCTTTTACCTCAGCAGCGCAGACCGAGCAGTTCCTTGGGCAGAGGCTGTTTCTCACCACGTTGATTCAGTGCTGTGTGAACGGAGACTGAGGTCGGTCAGCACCTCTGCGTGTCTCTCGGAATATTAATGGTGCCTGAAGCCTGCTCTGACAGATGAGAGGTCTTCATTAAGTGCAGCCGA
Source organism: Oxyura jamaicensis (assembly GCF_011077185.1). NCBI lineage: Eukaryota > Metazoa > Chordata > Aves > Anseriformes > Anatidae > Oxyura > Oxyura jamaicensis. The sequence continues at coordinate 50,508,502 of NC_048897.1, read as the reverse complement.
GTCTGCATGTGAAATAAGCTTGGTTGCTGCCCCTACCACATGTTCTGCCCAAGTGGTTTAGGTTGCTGGTGGTGTAATCTGGGTGAAAACGCTGGCAGTAAGGCACTAGCTTTTAACAGAACGGGAACAAAAGGCTTACTGTACTCGTGTTTCAGGGATGCTGCATGCATTTTTATACGCAGCCCGCAGTAAACCAGTCCCACCGATGCTGTATGCAACTTCAATGAAAAAGTGAAATTGAAATCAACACGTAAAGGTTCTTCTCTGCTACTTCTTAAAATGCTAAAAGGCAGCTTTGAAAATATAAATTTAATTGGAGCTATTAAATTCTTAGGCATTAGAGACCTTTATTTAATGAATTTACCTGAAGACCTTTAATGAGTTAAGCTTTGAAGGTTATTAATATAGCTAACTATTGGGATTAGAGATGCTGTAATCCATCTCACTAACGTGTTATGCACCTTTTCTGTATATTGGAGTTAATTATTAAAAAGCTTTAACCCACCCTGTGGACTCTTGGTTACAGTTTTGGTGGATGAACCTCTTATTCAAGCAACCACATATATTCCTTTGATGGATAATTCTGATGCTGGCACTTTAGAGAAGAGAGAAGTGGTTGAAGTAGTGAAACAAAACATGAATGAGGGGATCCAGAAGAGCAGTGGCAAGAAAATGAAGAATGAAACTGATAAAGGTAAGAAAATGATAACGCTGTCTGCTTTGGGCATCAAACTGTGAACAGTGAGAGTATGCTGTGCGGGGAGGGGAATCTTTTCTTACTTGCTAGGAAGAAAGGATTTGAGGAGAACATTTGTGGCTGCAGGACACTGCTCTTGTCTGTGCTCACTTATGCCCTGTTTTTGGCACTGCTGAAAGGGCTTTGCTTCATCTGAATCCTTTTAGTGCTGACTGTAGGCTTTTGTGTCCTAACAGTGAGCAAACTGGTGATCGCAGACCACACAGATGCATGAGAGGGTGTGCTAGGATTTCTCAGTGCTTTCCCCCCATCTCCCTGGACAATTCCCCTCTAATTTACGTTCAATGATTTCTCTTAGGGGCTTAGTGTTTGCCAGCATTTTGTTTCCTGTTCCCTAGCTGTACAGTGGCTAGGTTAGGTATCGGTAACAGTGCCGGAATCCCAAGCACGGGCTGTTGGAGTCTGCTTGTGCCTGGGAGTGCAGCCTGCGTGCTCTAGTGCTGTTCTAAAGCTGCCTTGAGCCAGCCAGCTAGCAAATGTGTGCAGCACAGGGTTACCTGATGGAAATTGCCCATGGAGTTTGAATCTGGTGGTGTCCACCAACATGCTGAATTTTCCTTTTAATGCCGTTGCAATTAGGAGAGGGAAGCTTCCTTCCTGCTCTCCTAAGGAGGCCCGATGTGACCCCTGAGCGCCGGGTCCTAACCTGAGACCTCAAAATAGCTCACTGACCTGCTCAAAGGATGCCAGGCCTCCCGAGTTAAGGGGTGAGATCCTTCAATTTGTAGGCAGGCAGAAAGAGGCAGGTGGCTGAGCAGCGATTCCCCAGTTCAGGCCTGTTTGGAGGACTGGCTCTTCACACTGTCTGCCTGGTGATTCACTGCACTCTCTGTTTTTAGACTTACATTCTAAAATGCACACTGGAAAACTTCCTGGCAGCTCTCTGTGGTACCTCTGTTGGATTCCCACTTGCCCGGGGCTCCTCTTGTGCTTCCAGCTCAACGGCTGTGTGTTAATTGCTGTGGGGCATCAGAGCCTCTCGTGTGCACCCGTCCCTTCTCATTTCCTTCGCCAGCTGTAACCTTCTACGTGAGCTTCTAATTCGTCTGTGTCAGCTGGGATTTGCCCTCCCGATATAGAAATCTTCCCCTATTCTCACTGTAAGCTTCTTGGGTGCAAGGGCAAGGCTCCTGCCGTGTTCAGGGAGCGCGGGGCTCAGCCTGGTCCAAGCCAGGCAGGCTCCCAGCAAACCAGGCTCTGCTCTCAGGGTTTTGGCATATTCCTGGCAACAGTGTCATTGATGTCAGGGCAGCAACGACGTGATCTGGAGTCTGTGGCCAAGGCTAAGTTGGATTTACGACTAGGAAAGGATGTGCTAGAATTCCTCAGGGCTTCCCCCCACCTCCCCGGGCTATTGTTCAATAGTTTATGCTCAATAATTTCTCTTAGGGGCTAGGTACCACCAGCATTTTGTTTCACATTTTTTCATTCATGTTTTAATCTCCGGAGAGGTTTGGGTTTGCCTTGTGGCTTGGTGTCGGTGGCACATTTAGCAGTACCTGTGGTGAGAAAGCCGGACCCTTCTCCGTGCTCTGTGGGATGTTTTCTGAACCAAGCACTATTTGAAGGCTTTTTCTGCTGCTTTTTTTTCCCCGCTGATCCCTTGACAGATTTTAATGCAGTGGTGAATATTGGACAGATACTGGGTGCCTCAGTCTTGTGCTTCCATTTCCTTAAGTTAGGGGGCCACCTAATGACTTGTGTGCATCCTGCTTGTTCATGAAAAATGATTTTCTTTCTGTAAGAGCAAAATTGATCTGAAATACGCTTGCTTGTTTGTGTCTTTGTGATCTATGGATCTTACTGATTTGTCTGCTGCTGCAGAAGTTCATTTCCAATCTTAGACTGATGGAATATTTTCCTGGTTTCCATGCACTGTAATCAGAAATGTGCCGCTTCTTACATTCATTACGCTGTCATCTGCATATTGCCTGTGGAGCCAGGCTGCCCTCTAAACTGGGAGCTCAGTTTGAATTACTGTCATAATACACTGGGAAGAACTCTACAAGTTCTCACATTCGTGCTATTTTTTTCCCCCAAAAAATCTGTGTTATGCTTTGTCTTCTTGGTAGTGACGCTATAAATGTTACCAACTGTACAAACAAAGCGGTGGGATTCTTTTCCCAAAACTGTCAGCTGGCAGATTGTTATCAGAGTTAAATTGGAGATGTTTTTGCTGAATGCTCGTGACCTCTTGCTTCTTGGCATTTCAGACTGAAATTAAATATAATGCGTAATGATACCCCATCACATGCTGTTTCAAGGCAAAATAAATAATTCTGTACGGAGTCCAAAGTAAATATATCCTCCCTTCTGTGTTGCAGAAAATGCTGAAGTAAAATTTAAAGACTTTGTAATGGCCATGAAGAACATGATCTTCACTGAAGACGAGGCCCGTTGTGTAGTAGAGGTGTTGAAGGAAAAGTCCGGTGCAATTCATGATGTCCTACAAAAGGTGAATGTCCATGGGCATGGGGGAGAGAAAGCTGTTAAATGCTCAGAAATTGGGGAAATACTTTGAAATTAGCTGTACTGATGTTTTCATTGTGACTTCTGCCTTGTCTTTGGAGGACTTTTTTTCCAGTTGGTCTGAGCTTGCTTTGCACGTGGAAAGCAGTTGTCGGATAGCCGCGTGCTGCCATCCCAGGGTCTGCCTAGCCAGGCTGGTGGCTTCTAACTGCTCCTAGAGGGTGGGCACAGCCATGAAACGTGAGGTAGATAGCATAGGGCTGCTGTTGCTGCTCACTCTAGTGTGTTGGCATTGCAGAAGGCTATCTGGTGACTTCACAAATCTTTCACAAGTGCATAAACAGGATAAGCTATAGTAGAAATTAAAGAAAAAAAACAATGTGTGGCTGTGCATTCTACCAGCCAATTCTGTGTTTTGCAGGACTTCTTGTAAGCTTTTATATTCTAGCACTCTGACTGCTCTGGATATCTGTCTAGGATCTTAGGATGCTTCAGATTGGAAGGGGCCACACTAGGTCTGCATTCCAGCCTTCTGCTCAAAGCAGGGCCATCCCCACGGTCAGCCTGGGCTGCTCAGGGCTTTATCCGGTCTAGCCTTAAACCCTCAAGGACTGGGATTGAACAACTTCTGGGCAACCTGTTGCAGTGCTTGGTGGTTCTTTATTTTTTGCCTTTCATGATCTTTGTATCAAGACAGAAGAGAACAGTGACCACCAATAGCTTGCATATATCTACTCCTCTCTTCCACAACACGTTCCTGTACTTTGTGCTTGTAACGTCCCGTTTGTCACACTTGGTCTTGTGCTTCTGTTCTTCTGCAGATGTGGTATCAGGAAAGAAAGGCAGACCTGGATGTGTCAGTTCAATTAAGGCAATGCAGTAGCATATCACACAACTCAGGTTGGAAGGGATGTTGGGAGGCCGTGTAGTCAGTCCAGCCTCCTGTTCAAAACAAGATCAATGCTGTATTCTTACCAAGTTGTCCAGGGGTTTGTCCAGCTGGGTCCTGGAAACCTTCAGGGGTGGAAGTAGGCCCAGTACTACTTCGCAGTAGGCCCCTGTTTCATTGCTTGTCTGAAAATCTGCTTGTAGTGGAATCACCTGTTCTATCTGGAACAGCAGACAGCTTGCTTGCTCTTCTTGTTTCCTTTAAAGAAAGGTTTGGTGTTAAAGCTAAACCTTTATGGGCCAAATGGGTTCCTTGTGTTGTATAAAACCAGGAAACATTAATTTCTGTAGGTGGAAATATTCATATTTTCCCCTGTAGCTCATGCAAGGCACTGTCAGTGTGTTTTGTGTATGTATCCAGCGCAGAAGCCTTTTGCAGGGTTTCAGGTACCTCCCATCTAGGTTATTGCCTGACCCCTCAGACTTCATGGAAAGAAGGCTAAGTTCAGAGTTTTCCCTGTGTACTGAGGAAAACACTCGTTCATGAACTAAGCTTGGATAAAATAATTTGCTCAGTATTTGTTTAACCTTTCCCTTCCACCACAAGTACGCAGCAGAAACAGTGCCATGAAAGGACAGCTTCCAAGTAAATTCAGGGTGGGTTTGTGGAACTGAGGCTCCTCTCTGCTTCTTCCATGACCAGACTTTGAGTGGAGTCTGAGCCTAAACACTTGGGTTTGCGCCCCCCCCCCCATGGCAATCAGTTCATTTTCAGAGCAGAGAACAAATGGCAGGGCTGCAGGGATCGTTCCCCTGCTTCGGTTTCCTGCAGCATCTCTAAACTCGTCTGCGGTTCTCCCCAGCAGAGATGTGATCACGTCAACTGGAGGCTCTCCGTCTAAGAGGAAGGAGGGAGCAGATCAACATTCCCTCTTCCCTTTGTAGTGAGGCTTCAGGAGATCGTTTGTAGTCCTAATCCAGTCGGATTATACCTGCTTTGAGCCTGGGTTGGACTGGGTGATCTTAGAAGTCCTTTCCAAGCTCAATTATTGAATGATTCAGCATCTCGGTGTTGTTTTCCTTTATTTCTCCTAATGGCTGTTCTTTGTTTTCCCCAGTGCCACCAAAGCGGCTGTCTTCCAACGCGGAAGCACCTTAAGAGCCCACTTATCCTCTTAATTGGTTTCAGTGCGTTGGAAAACGCATTTCCTGGTCTAATGAAATCGGTGCTGCGGGATCCATTAGCAGCAGGGTTGGGTGCCCGTGCCATGTATGCCGCGCGGATGAAGTGTTTGGGGGCAGGAGAGGGTGTTTCTTCCTCTCAGGCTTGTTCTGCTGCCTGCTGGTGCGCTGTGCAGGTACCCCTGGCATGTATGACCATTTGTGTGTGCTTCTGCTGCAGGCTAGCAAGGCAGAGTCGGCTGCTGCGATACATCAGCTGCAAGACAAAGAGAAAATGCTCGCTGCGGTGAAGGAGGAGGCAGCCGTCGCGAAGGAACAGTGCAAGCAGCTCACCCAGGTAAATGTGAAGAGGTTCGTGCGTGCAGAGCGGTGGGATAGTAGCAGGGGCTTGCAGAATGAGCAGCAGGCAGATGCTGGCTTGCTTAGTCTAAATTAAAAGGTAAAATCTCTCATATTGGGTAAACTTACCAAGGCTGTTTGTTTTTATGATGCTGTTAATATATTTGTGCAGGGTTGTCTTCCAGTAGTTTACCCAGATAGTTCACTTAGTGAGATTCCTAAGATGAGATTATTTTTCTTCTCAAAAGATTACTAAAAGCAAACACTTCCTTCGTGAGTGTAACACAGTTTTGTGGACACAGATATAAACCACCTCTTTGCGTTGCAGTTTTTAATTCGGTACGTATTCCAGTGTTTGCATGCTAGTGTACTTCTAGGCACAAAAATCATCAGTTTCTTCAGGAAGGAAGCCGCAGAAAGTTTAGGTTCTGCTTAGCAGAGTTGCAGCTCTGATAATTTTAGACATACAGATGCACCACTGTCCAGACCAGTTGATGAAACTTTATTTTTATTAGGAAGACTTCAAAGGGAAGTAGTTAGTGTACAATGAGCTGTGCAGATGCTGTAGTAAATCAGACTCGTTGGGGGAAAGATTCTTATGTTTTGGGTAACTCAGAAGTAGGCTGGCACTGGAACCAGGAAGGTTGTGGGACAGAAACGAAGCAGGGAAAGCTGGCTGGCTGAGGAGCAGAGGGAGTGTGAGAAGGAGCCTGGGTGTGGGAGAAGCTGATGAAGGAAGGCGGGGGGGGGGGAGAAATCTGCAAAGTGGTGCTTGTGAAGGCAAGGCAGGACCTGCAGACAGGCAGGGAACGTTGTTAGATTTTGCAATTTGGGCTGTGGGAGGAAAGGGAGAAGGAGAAATAAATGAGCATTCCTGGAAGCTGGGAGGAAGCAGGTAAAAGCCAAGCTGCTGCAGTGCTGCATCGTGAGGGTAAACGAGGGACAAAGCTCAGCTCAAGCGACACGGCTCTTACTTTCTAATCAAAGCGTTCCTCTGAAGGCACTCAAAAGCTATGGAGGGACTTTGAGGGGAAGGTACAGGGGTGTCCCTGAGGGGCGTTGATACAAACGATAACTGGAGAGGATGAACGAGAGCAAGAGGTGCCTGACTTCTGCGCTATTTGGCAAAACCCAAGCTAGGTGGCAGCTCATCTTGCCAGCATCTCAGGCCCTGCCTTGGCAGGGTGCATGGATTTCTGAGGACTGGAGGTGGATGGTGGAAATTGGTGGAGAAGGAAGCTAGAAAATGCCCGGATGCCCTTCCTCTTGTTGCATCTTAGTGGATGCAAATACAACGATACGTACATTTGGGAAGGCTTTGTGTCAAGATGTTTAAGGTGTATTTTCAGAAGCGACTCGAAACTTTTGGCGTGACTTAAGTTCCTAAATGTCTCTGCGAACACGGGCTTGGGAACTCATCTCACTTATTTCAGTCTGGGAGAAAGAGCTTCCTGAAGCTAGTTAGTTGGCTCAAAAAAAAAAAAGCTTTTATTTAAATTAAAATGTATAAAAAGCTGTAATTACTCTGAAGAGATGGAAGGTATTCAGGCTAACCATTTAAAGCACTTGAAGGATGCGTCAAGGCTCCGTGTGCTGTGAGAAGAGAGGCTGACTCCAAATGCAGGCACTTTGAATCTCCTCTGGAGAAACCTCTGGCGCTGCATGGAGCTGTGCAGCTGGAGGCACCTGAAGCTGAGGTGCTGCAAATACCCCAGTCAGTGACTGGGGCTTGCTGAACGCTGCACTTAGTGTTTTTGCTTACTACAGCAAGTGCTCTTAGATTGCAGAGCAGCAGCTCTGTGGGCTTCTCAGGTGTCCAGGTTGAATTCCTGGCTATTAAATGATTAATCCAAACAGAAATGTGCATTTTCATTTTGAAAGCTGTAACGTGGCGTCACGCTGGTGGGATTCAGGACTTCTGTTTGGCTGTTGCTGGGCACTAATAGCCCATCTCCTCTGGCAAAACAGTTTCCAACGTTGCCTTTCAACCTGCTACAAAGCAACCGTGCTCTGAAGTGCTTTGTAGTTTCACCGCGGTTTATCTGGCTTGTTCTATTTTGCTGTGCTTGGGAGGAAAATCCAAGGTCTGCTCCGTGGCTTTAATTGTTAGGACTCTGCGTGTATAAACTGGCCAGACTCACTAGGTATCAGACAACAGAAGATTGTTTAAATTGGCAAAGCTCTTTTAATGTGAAATTATGCTGATCTGAACTCCTCATGAAGGTACTGAAAGCTTGGTCAGGGGTAATGCTGTAATTTCAGAGTAAATGATGCTGACTGTGGTTTGATGTGCACTTTATACATTTCTAAACATAAAACATCATGTCTGTTGGGCTCTAGAAGGGAGCAGTAGGTGACTTCTTACCCCTTTCCTTTGATTTCCCACCCAAGGAGCTGGTTGCAGAAAAGGAGAGGAACGGCTTGCTTACAGCAAAAATGAGAGAACGCATCAACACGCTGGAAAAGGAGCACGGCACGTTTCAGAGTAAAATCCATGTCAGCTACCAAGAATCCCAGCAGATGAAGATGAAGGTAAAGCTTTACCTGAACTGTTTGACTCCAAGTTCATGCCCAAGCGGATCAGTGTTGAGAGACCTTTGCTGTAGCAAAGGATGCGGTGTCTGTTTGCTTCCACAGAAACTGGCTTCACTTGTTACCCAGAGCCCTGAGTGCAGTGTGCTGCTAGCTGGTAGTGTGACCTGTCCGCGTGAGGGTAGGAAAATTCATGGCAGTTTCATGGCTTAAAAGAAAGACAAGGTCTTTTTGTAGGTGACTGTATCGTAGTCTGTGAAAGGCCGGTGCTAGTCAGCTTGTCTCTGGTCCAGTTCTTTCTGCTTTGTGGTATTTTGCTGAAATGTTAAGCAATTAAGTGTGAAATCTCATTGAAATACTCAACTTCAGAGAGAGACTAATCCCCATGATCATTTAGCAGCTGATAAATCACACTTTTAAATCATAGCATAGAGTGATTAGACAAGTTAATATACAAGAAATATCATTGATTGGGAAAGTGCTTTGCTGAAACTATTTGCAGGGCATGCAGTCGCATTGTAGAGAGCTTAGGGATATGGTTTAGTGGGGACTGTTAGTGTTAGGTCAGAGGTTGGACTTGATGATCTTGAGGTCTCTTCCAACCTAGAAATTCTGTGATTCTGTGATTCTTTTTGGTTTGAGACCCTTGTTACCCTCTCCTGAAGTTGCGTTCTAACGGAGTAACCTCACCAGAGTTTTTCACTGGATGAAAAAATTTGATGTAACTTTCTAATAAAAACGTTCCCTTCTATGCCAGCTGACAGGAGCTCAGATGTGACACTCTAGTATTTTTTCCTACATAGATGTCACAGCATCAAGCCTAGCATGTGAACTTCCAGCCTCAATACTGTTTCTTCTGTTGCATCTTGGCACTCAGAGTGCCATCTCTGCGGATTTGGAGCAGAACCACATTCTCCAGAGCGGTTTGACGTGCACCTACACAAGAAACTGCATAGCGAGAGGGTCTCCTCGCTTTCTGGAGAGGGTGAAGGAGGTCTGGGCACCAAGGTGTGACTTCTACGAACACGTCTGCAGCAGTCAAAGCTGGAGGAAGGGTGTGCAGAGGAATTGGTGTTCTGGTTTTGCTCCCCCTGCTGCCGCTTCATAGCGCTGCAGAGAAGCTGAACCTTAATTGTCAAAGCTTCCAGTTAAGCAGGGCATGTGCCCCCGCTTCTGTTGGGATCATCTGCATGTGTGTGGCTTTTTTTTAAAAAAAACCCACGAAGCAAACACTAAAAAAACCTCCCAAGCCTGCAGATGCCCAAGGGACAGCTTTTTACATGTGTTGGTGCTGAACTGGATGTGGCTGCCCTACAAGGGCCTGCTGTCTCCTGCTGCGGTGGTTATGCAAACGTTTGTTTGGACTTCTTTGTGTACGAGATCCTCATTGATGAGTCAGTCACGAAGAAACTAGGTCTTGGAAACGATGTCAGCTGTATCTGCGAACTGGCAACTGGTAGAAGAACAAAGTATGACATGCTATGTGTGCTTGAGGATTTTCAGAGCAGGCTGTTGGGTTTTAAGACCAGCTGTGCTGTCATCTGGATATGCAAAGTCCATTCTTTTTTCCTTTGTACCCTGTCTTCTGATCATGTTTGATCTATTTTGATGCAGCTGAAGGTTACTGGGGCTTCTCCCTGCCTCAAATTGTGCTAGAGAAATGCGTTTGAAGCATATTGCCTAAAGATCTCTTTCATAGTCTTGACTTCAGGGTATTAGATGAAGACTAGCCTTTTGCAGTTCACATGCTATAACCTGCATACTTTTAGTTATTTAAAACTTCTGCTTTATTTCGAGATTTTGACTTCTAATGTTAATTCACAGTGGTTTTATTTTATTTCCCTTCGGAAAAGAGAAACTGATATCCAGTTATTGATAATATCTAAAGTTATGCAGTCCAGTAATCAGCATCCTAAGTAATATTTGTTTACCATTTAAGACAAATGTCGTGATACGCTGGCATAAAAGGAAAGTGCTTCTATTCAACAAGAGGGGCTGATTTGCATAGTTTAATTGAGGAATGGGTGTGTGTTGTGAAAGGAAGTAAAACTGTCCCTCTCCCCCAAAAGACACTTGATGTTATTTACTTAAACTACTGTGTAGTGTTATCTGCTGTGAATTGATCTTTCTTCCCTTCAGTTCCAGCAGCTCCGTGAGCAGATGGAGGCAGAAATAAGCCACCTGAAGCAGGAAAATGGTATCCTGAGAGATGCTGTCAGTACTTCTACCAATCAAATGGAGAGCAAGTATGTTAGCAGCTACTTGGAGCTCTGTGTGTTTTTAAGTTTTCCCTGCAGAGTTCTGGCTTCTGCTCCTTCTGTTTCCATTCTCTTGGCTGTCTCTGAATTTGTGGTTAAACTAGGAAACGCAGCTGTTTTGGACTGGGGAGGTACCTGTTCGTATCTGCATCGAGCCAGGGCTTGCAAAACTAGTCAGTGTCTCCCATCAGTTTGAAGACAGAGCGGGTGCTGAGGTCCAACAGGAAGGATGGCGCAAGTGTTCAGCCTGTTTGGTAGGGTGTCTGTCCTTTTCCATGTGGCTTTAGGGGAGGAGCTGGTGCTGGGCTCCTGGGAGGACAGCAGCTCTGAACTTATAAAGCAGTCTTACGGTAAGAAAAAAAAATCAACACTGCAGTTAACAATAGGACTGGGTGACAGCTGGATAAATCCAGCTGGTGTTTGGAGAAACAAAAATGCATCTCAAGGTTCCATCTTTGTGAGTTCGACTTACAGTTTGACTCAGCAAGAACCAATGTGTTGTGATAAAGCTGAGTGTCCAGTAAGGGGTGTAGCCAGAGGTGAACTGCTGCCAGGGGGCTCCTGCCTATAGAAAGCAAAAACCACACTTCACAGGCTCTCAGATAATTGATTTGTAATATCTGGGGACTAGAGCGTCAAAACACTGTCAGGACTTGGGAATGGCACTGTAACTTCATTTTCTGGCCGTGTTGTTCATGCCAAGATGTTGCTTCTGTGTGGATGTTCCTTTTAACACCTCCTGAACTGCAGAGCGTAACTTGGTGGTGGCGTGTTCTGCTCCCTGCCCGTGTCGTGCAGTGACAAGTGCTAGGAGAGGGTACCGGTACCCTGGCTTTAGAGGTACCCTTCTGGTAGAAACCAAGTGTCATGATTACCAAGTTACCTTGAAAAATGCTTAATTTGGGCCAGTATAAAAATAAAATGCATTTTATTTACTTTTTTGAAAGGGGACCCTTTCAAAATTCATATTTTGGGCTGTTCAAATGCATTATCTTTCCCCAAGTGGAAGAGTGTATCGTATACTTTCACAATTTAATAATAATTTGAGCCTACAAGGCGGTGTGTAATCCAAAGAGATGCATGCAGTTAGCAGTCCAGAAGGAATAGTCCCGAGTAAGTTATAGTTCAATAATCCTTCAAGAAGAGGAACAGACCTTGAATTTCAGTGTGAGACCTTTCCTCAAGCTGAATCTCCTTACATAAAGCTGTCCAAATTATGCCTATCAGCTTGCATCAGTTCCTTTAAAATGTTTGCTTGTGGCTTCTTGCTGTCCTTCGTTTCTGACTCAGTGGGTTGCAGCTGCTGTGTGCGCTGATAGCCAGCGCTTCCGACCCTCATCCTTCTAGGATGAAGCAGTGTGATTAAAACCCAGTCCAGCCCTCCGGCTGCAGATATGTACCTAATGCTGGTATTTGAGTAGCTGTGATTATTGCCTGTGTTTCCTGGAGAGAGTGTGTGTGTGGGGTAAAATAGCTGTAAAAATGTTTATTTTTAGGCAGTCGGCTGAACTGAACAAACTACGCCAGGATTATGCCAGGCTGGTGAATGAGCTGGGAGAGAAGAGCAGCAAGTTGCAGCAGGAAGAGCTCCAGAAGAAGAATGCAGAGCAGGCAGTTGCTCAGCTAAAGGTGACTTTGATTTTTCTCTGCCTTGCTGAGTTGTACTTGAGGGTTTATCTGAGCCAAGACCTGAGACGAGCCAGATGCGAGGCATGCGGGAATCACTTCAGCTGTTTTCCTGGTCACTAAATCTGTTTTATCTACACAAATACCTGAAAATAGATAATTGCTGAGCCATCCTGTGCGCTTACTTAACGCTTTTATTCAGTACTACATATTTTCAGTGGTTACAAACTGTGAAGTGAAACTTACCCTCCCAAGTAAATATATTTGTCAAAGCTTTATTGGTGGCATTGAACTTTTTCTGTGGGTGTGCAGTTTGAGCAAGATTAGATTTTTTTGAAACTGAGTACTTTGGCTTCAATGAACTTCTAAATTTTTAAAGAAATGTATTTCTAAAGGCTTCAAAAACCAGTCTGCCAATGTTTTGATGTATCTTTTTCATTTTCTATGGAAGAAAAGGTCTCTTTGTATTCATGCTTTTTTTTTTCCAGAAGAGAAATATGGTGTTTTCAGGTGAGAATGCTGATTCAGAGCTCATTACTTCTTTTTGTATCTGCAATTAAATCTTGGCTACCAGAAGTTCTATCTGCCTCACCTGCCCTTGCAGGTGAAGAATTTGTATCTACGGCGGAGACATCTTTTAATTAAAAGATGTGGATTTGTGTGATACGTGGCTAGTCTGGCTTCTAGTGTTAATTCTGAACTTGCAGGGCAAAAATGCTACACTTTCATATTACAGAAGTCATCCTGTTAAGAGCCTGTGATGAAATTCTGTTCACAATTTGCCTTTCAAATTAATAGGATAAACTGTCCTAGGAGGAGGATTACAGGGCACTCTGTCTCTCTGATGTGCTTTTATGGAAGCAAGGAACAACTTTTCTTCCTTGCCATATGTTTTGGGAATAGCACTGAAGAGATGAACTCTGAATATTTCAAAAATAAATTAAAGGTTAGACTTCTTCTCATCAACTCTGTCTTCAATGTAAAGGTCCAGCAGCAGGAAGCAGAAAGAAGATGGGAAGAAATCCAGGCTTACCTCAGAAAAAGAACAGCAGAACACGAAGCAGCACAACAAGGCATGTATCAAACAAAATTCCCAAATAACGCTAACTGCAGTGATCTGGCTGTTCCCATTTGTGTGTGTGCGGTTTTTTTTAAGGCCTTGTTGAGTAAATGGCTTACATAAAGCTCAGGTGAAGCCAGTACTGCTTCAGCACCTTGGGGAAATTGTGTGGTGTGATACAAGTTAGTTAAATGCTGATGAGCAGAACTTTGGCTTGTTGGAACGAGGCTTCTAATCAGCTTCCCCGTTTGCAGTAAAAGTTATTTCCCCTAGAGTTCAAATATTTACTTCTGAATTTAAATCCTGATGTTTCTGCTGCAGATGTGCAGAATAAGCTTGTGGCCAAAGACAATGAAATCCAGAGCTTGCACAGTAAACTTACTGATACCATGGTGTCAAAACAGCAGCTGGAGCAGAGGATGTTGCAGCTGATGGAGAATGAGCAAAAGAGAGCTACGAAGGAGGACTCCATGCAAATGCGGGTGCAGGTAGTGCTCACAAATCTTATTTCCCCCCCCTTTGTGTCTGTCAAAGCAGCATTTCAAGTTTTCACAAAGCTTTCCCACTGAATAAAGAATGAGGACCGCGTGCCAGTCTGTCATCTAGCAGCTCATGAAATGAGAACTTGCACGGAGTGCTGTGAGAAGGTCTGGGGCCGTCTTGGACTCATCTTGGACCTGAGATGTAGCCCTTGCTGGCTTCAGGGAAACCAGTGGGTGTGTGGTGGCAGGGAATCCTGACACAGAGCAGGCTGCTACTCTTCCCTGCAAACCACTTGATCTTAGTGGGGATAAAAATAGCATCTCCAAGAAATGTGACGTGTAAATGTTAAACTGTTCTTACTAACATAATCACAACTAGGAGCTAATACCAGCAGAAATTGACTAGCTGCAGATCTCAACCTGCTTCTTTTTTTTCCTGTGCTTTCTTACAAGGAACTGATAGAGCAGAATGATGCTTTGAATGCTCAGCTTCAGAAGCTTCATTCACAAATGGCAGCGCAGGTACAGCTTGTTCTTGGACTCTTCCCTTTTGTAGTCTTGAATTGTGAACTTTCTGTAAAAAGGCAGGATTTTCTTTCTTTGTAGCTGGATGTGAGATGTGTAATAATGAAAGTGAAGACTTGTTAGCATCCTCTTTTTGTAGTGTTTCTTAACCTGGCTTAAAACCAAGCTTCTGCTGTCCTTCTGGGGTGGGAAAAAAAATCCACCTGTCTCCTCCTGCCGTGGCTTTCATTTATAACCATGACTGGAATACCATTTTAAATGTTTTTTTTCTCTGTACTTTTGCATGTATATGTATTCTGTCTCATGTGGTACTTTGGTCTTTTTGCACTCCTCATGTGAACCACCTGATCTTGCCTTTCCCTCGTGCATCAGGTTGAGAAGTAGTGACTTATGGTAGCTGCAAGATAAAGCTGTGTTCAGTCCAGTGGTGGTTCCAGTGGTGACAGAAAACAAACAAGGACAAAAAACCCCGCACAGTGCACAGACCCTCTTATTTCTCATTTTAACCTCTAAAATATTACTTTCACTGATTTCCTTAAGAAAATGTTGTTGTAAATATGTGTAGAACTAGACCCAATCATGAGCTCCCTGTTCACATGCATTTGGGTGCTGACTTCTTTATAGTTATTGATGTGCTTGATGTAGTTTGAATAAATTCAACATCAGGCTGAAAATGTGTCATTGGGCTTTGTTTGAAGAGCTTGGTCTCTAACCTTTTCAGTGAGGACAGCAGTGCAGGAAGACACTCTGGATTTATAGCTTGTGACCTAGTCCCCTTATTCCAGTCCTTCTAAAGGATTTTGAAAGTAAATCTCTAGGGAAATTCAACTTTTTTTTTTTGTCTGGGTTACCCAAGGAAGCTGTTGGAAGGAAGAACAAGCCTTTCCCCTGGCAGCCTTTCTGGCTGTGAAAACGCAGGGCTATTTTTCTCCCATGGGCAGTGTGTGTGAAAATCCCGCTTCGGGGAAATGGGGATGGACTGGATACTGCTGTGGAAACCAGGGCTGATGAAATAGTTCAGGTCATTCAGGAGACACATCTTGTGGGGTTGGAACTGTTTGTTCCCTTTTGATTGTGTCTGATGCTGTTACGTGGCGTGAGCTGGATCACGCAGTGCAGGAATTCTAGCCCTGTAGGGTGCCATGGGGATAAGCTCTGGGGTTTTTGGACAAAGGTGAGGCTGGGTAGGGATAAGCAGGTGTTTGAAAAGCTTGGAAGCTCTGTTGTAGCTGCTACCAAACTGGACACGAAGCAGCCTGCAGAGGTTCTTAGATGCCTTTTGATAACCTGTGTGCCAGCTCCCTCCTGCCCTGTTCTGGAGTGCACACCCAGTGCAGGGGTTTTCCGGACCACTGAGCCCACACGTGTGTGACCACGTAGGAATTAGGCTCTTTCCAGAGAGGAAAAGGTGTCAGTTGCTGTTCTTATGCTGCTGTTTTTGTTCCTAACACAAGTCTTGATGCACTGTGCAGGGTTTTTTGCTCTTTAGTTCTTTGAGTGGTTTGACAGCAGTGTCCCAAAGAGTGTTTAGTCCTTGGGAGACAAGTGCTGTTTTGATTCTGCTGAAGAGCAAAATGGCAAATAAGATGGTTCATCTCTCTCTTCTGTTGCCTTAAGCAGAAAGGGAAGGGATGTTAATATGTGCTGAGATTCTTCCAATGTTCCTTAGCCAGGAAATACTTGAAATCTGCCTGTACCAGTTTAAAATAACAAGGCAAATCTTAAAAAATGCTATTCCTGGCTCACTGAAAAAGATGATTCTTTGACTTGCTTTACTCAGTTGTTTTTTTTTTTTTCCTTCTGCAGACCTCAGCTTCAGTCCTGGCAGAAGAACTCCACAAAGTGTGAGCATTCATTTCCCCTGATATTTGGAAGGTGTCACTGGCTTCTAACACACGCCACCTTTCCTCAGCGCGCGCTCAGTGCATGCGGGAGGGGCTGGCCAAGGAAGTGTTGTCTGTGCTTCTAACTTTCTAGCTGCAAGGTTCGCTTAGGAGCTGGGAAAACGCTTCCTGCGGATTTCCCTTCTGTGTCTGGCTTCTGAATTGCAGTCCTTTGTACGTGTCCCTGCTGCATGGAGAGCAGTGACTCTTCTTGTTTGCTGCTGCCTGTGTGCAGGGATCTGCAGTGAGGAATGTGCGTGACCATGAGAACGTTTGTGTTCGGGCTGTATTGCTGTGCCAGGAGATTTCTCCCTTTGGGAGATGGGGTAGCCGTGTTTCAGAGCTAGAGAACATCCCATAAATTTTTGGCAAGCAAAAGGCATTTAAAAAGCATGGAAAAGCTTTTGGGCTGAAAGTATGCTGTCAGCAGGAATGAGAGTAGGAGCTGGACCGAAGGGCCAGTATGTACTTTGTGTTTAGCCTGATGCTTCATGCGGAGCTTCCATCCAAGGCCTTTTAGTACTGATAAGTCATCACTTCTCTTTTGTACAGGATTGCAGAAAAGGACAAACAGCTCAAGCAGATGGAGGACTCATTAGGCAACGAACATGCCAATTTAACCAGCAAGGAGGAAGAGCTCAAGGTATAATAAAAGAATGTGTAAATGCCAGCTGGTAGAGGGACAGGCTCGCTGGATGTGCATATGAAATGAAGCCTGCAAGGTTGCTGCTGTCTGGATCTAGAACCAGCTCCTTTGGCTACAAGTCTGCTGATCCTTGCTCTTCCAGGCAAGACCAATGCATGATGCTGGAAAGTCATTCATAACAAAGGTTGAGGCTTTTCCTTGTTATTACCTCTAGACTACCACAAAAAGCGACCAGGGATATTTTGCACTGAAGAGTGGACGTGCTTGAAAGACCATCTGTGTGAAAAATGCAAGTGTTTCTTCTTCCTTCCTTCAGGTATTGCAGAATATGAACCTGTCCTTGAAATCAGAAGTACAGAAGTTACAGGCTCTTACAAACGAGCAGGTAAAATGGCTGTTTGATTCATTAAACACTTAATTTTATTCTCTTCCCACTGTCTATGTTGTCATAAATGCAAGGGCAGATCTGTTCTGAGCGAGCTGTGCTTAAGCCCCTTAAGGGTGTGAGCTTTCAGAATCGGGTTAATATGTGATTTCCTGGAGTTCTTGTACCTGGTCGGAGGCCTGCTTCCTGTCCTCCCTTCTTCACCAGCTACATCTATTTCTTACTTGGACAGCCAAGTTAGGGAAGCATTTTGCTCGTTAGGTTTATCAAGATTTGCAGGTGTGCAAAGTGCAGGGCGTTGCACAGGAGCAGACACAACTGTGGTTGAATGTGCAGGCCTGGCGACTGCACGAAGGGCTCATAAACATCCATCTGAAAAAGCAAAAACCAAGACTATCCAGAAAACCTTCCCTGACAACAAGCATTTTTAGAACCAGACAAAATGCCTTTTCCCCAGCTACTGCTGCGTGGCCTGTGCATTACGGAGGTGGAAATGCTGTGTTTAATTAGAGAAAATCCTGGCTGTTAAACAAATCCTTTTCAGATCATCTTCCCTTTCGTAATTGCATGCCTGCCTGGTATGTATTGGTGGTGTAAAAGAGCATAGCGACAAGCTTACCCCTTTCATTCTTGCTGGTGAGTCATGTGCTGAGAGGCCAAATGACTTGTTGTAGCTTTTTAATATTGTGGAATGAAAGGTTGATTGAATCATGTGATGTATCCTAAGTCTGTGTTAATCCTCTTTATATCTAGGCTGCTGCTGCACATGAGCTAGAAAGGATGCAGAAAAGGTAAATAAATGGCTCTGGCATTTTGATAAACAATTTTTATCGGTGTTTTATATTCTTTTGAATTGATGCTTTCTGTAAGATGTATTAAACTGTTCTGCTGTGTCTCAGCATTCACATCAAAGATGACAAAATAAGAACTCTTGAAGAGCAGCTTCGAGAAGAACTTGCGCAGACTGCAAACACAACAGAAGAATTCAAGGTAAGATACAGAGTAACTACCCTTGTCCTTATTGAAAGCAAATTTTCCAGACTTCTGAGGTTGTGGAGCAGTTCATATGATGTTGATTTGTGAAACAGAGCTGACTTTCAGGTGTTAAGCTGTGTTACAGCATTCTTTTTACAAGGCAGGAGCACTGCGGGGTATCAGAGTAGTAGCGACAGACTGCAGCTGAGTGAGAGACGCAATTCAAGTCAAACATGGTGTCTACAGTTGTGAAGAGTGAGGTTTTAGAAGTGTGGAAGAAGAGGCTGTTCAATAAAAATCATTGCATTTTCTTCTACATTCTACCTTCTAATGCAACTTCCAAGTCCTTTGTGGGAGCCTTTATTGCTTGGGTTATCGTGCTGTCAGATCTTTTTCTTTTTAATTTTTTTTTCTGTCAAGGTAGGTGTAAAAATGCTTATTTTCCTCCTGCTGGTTTCCAAATCGCTTCTCATAAGGTAGAAGCTAAATTGCCAAAGCTTTTAGTTCTGCCATCTGGGGTCTGCAAAGCAGAGCTGCTACTTGCTTCTAAGTGGTGTACACAAAGATCAACTTAACTCTTCCTTGCTCTCTGCCACCTTAGGGTTTTTCTTCTGAACTTTAGCTTTAGACCTGCTTTCTGTGGAAGTTGATGCCTCAGTTGTCTAACTCCTTTAAAACCCACCTTGGGTGGTGCTGTTTTTCTGCTGCTTTTGGTGGAAAAGATCACTCAGTCTGAATCTCATATCATGTTGGGAGGTTTGCTGGTGATGAACAGAGCAGGTGGATAGGGGCCAAGGCAGCAAGGCTTTTCTAGAAGTCGTGCCTCGTGGATCTCCTGTAGGTCTTTGAAGCTGTTAGCAGGCAAGTAGTGAACTTGGTTCACGTATTGAAGTTGCATTTTTGAAGATGTTTTGATGTGAGTCCCTTGCAAGGCCTGGAGTTACTTTAAGTTGTCAGAGTGAGAGAGAAGACTGTTCCCACAGTTAATAGCTGGTAAAAGAACAGGTAACACAATAGGATTTTAGATGACTGGTTTTCACAATAAAGCTATCATCTGAACCTTCAGGGAGATGTGTGCTGGGTGTGTAAGCAATCGAGAAAGGGGAGTGGGAAGAAGTGCCAGGTTTATATAATGTTAAATAATGTTTGATTACCTTGTGTGAGCTGTTGACTCCCAGGAGTCGCAGGGGGGCTTTTGAGGTGGTGCAGTGTTTTAAAATGGCAGGTGAAGTGCTGAACATGAATATGATGAGGAATGATCTGAACTTCCCTAGAGTGGAAAAAGACCTGAGAGGTGGTGTTGTGGGTGGTTATGTGCTGAAATCAGCTTGGTGCTCAGTAATGGCCAAAAATCAGCTGGCAGCAATTCCGTCACTTCTTAAAAAGTGAACAGGGACCTAAATGCAGATGGTTGTTGTTGTGATCCTGTAGAAACCTATAGTGTACTCTCAACATGCGTGTTTGGTGCACTTCGAGTTTCTTCTTCCAGTCTTAGATCCCAAACATAAACCTGCCCTGGATGCTTCTACCTGAGCAAGCATTCCTTTCTTTCCACATACATAAAAGAGGGAAAAAACGAGCTCAGAACAGCTATTTGTTAATCCTCACCTTTGCTGTCCCTTCCTGCATGTGTTGTCCTTGTAAGGCTTTGGGTCTGAGTGTTTCCTCTCATGAGAAGAGGGTTTTACTGCAAGCTAAATGTATTATTCACAAGAAGGTTCCTAGCGAGAGCACTGAGCCGGTGATATTAAATGGCACGACCTCTCCGGTGTTTGGTGTAAGAGACTGATTTTCCTTTTGGCACCTCCTACGATGATCAGTTGGTGCCACAGAGTGTTGCAAGTTGTATGATGTCCGCTGGGTGAATTGCTGCAGAAAGTCATGCTGTTTCTTTGAGCCCCCCCCCCCCCCCGGGGGGGGGGGGTTGTACGTCTGAGTTGTCTGTCTGTCTCTGAGGGCTGCTCCCTCTGTTATTCTGAGAGGGGATGCTGCAGGGAGGCAAGGGCTGTGGTACAGCAGCTCCTCTTCCTGAGCTCACGCTCACACCGAAGTGTGGGAGCTGTGCAGATCTCTGCTGCTGGCCTGCCAGTTCTCTGCTGTGCATCATAAACGTTAAGGCAGCTGAAGAGAAACAGGGAGGTGATCTTAGACCGTTGGATTTATGGATGAGTGCTTCGTAAAAAGCAGCTATCAAATCTGGAGATGCTGCTGATGCTGCTTGAGGAGGAAAATGCAGTTTCTCTCGTCTCGTACGCTTGGTACTGTCTGATCCTCTGCCAGGGAATAAAGATGGTAACAGCTGAATTTCTTCTGGGAACATAAGGACAGAAGTATTAATACAGAAAGGCAAGAAAGATGGGGAAAGGACTCTTTGTAGTCTTGTAGCTTCCAAAGAGCTCACTGTAACAACATCTGTGTTATTTAATTACCTCGTTGCCATTATGAAAATGCTGTAGCTTGGGCATGCAGTTCTGAACTGATAATATGTTTAAATTTCAGGTTCTCAAGGATCAAAACAAAACTCTGCAAGCTGAAGTTCAGAAGCTGCAGACTCTCCTGTCTGAGCCTGTACAGCCAGTGTATGCTGAGGTTGTATCAAATATCCTCTGTTCTTTTCAAATTCTTAAGTGTTTTCTTGCTAAGCTTTATTGCTTGGGTTATCGTGCTGTCAGATCTTTTTTTCGTAGGGTGAGCTGGTTGATGTGCAATGCCTGCTTTTTAGGCATGCGTGGGAAGCCCAAGTTGGACAGTTGTGGCTGTCTTCTAAATGTAGTCAAGAGTAAGCAAACAAAATGTGGACTCTTCCTACCCCTGAAGAGTGCTAGCTTAGAATAAGCAAGAACTTTTCTGCAGCCTCTTCCAGGTTTAATGTCAATTTTCTGGAATACAAAAACCCCACGAGCAACCAACCCTCCTAGGAAGAAGGGTTCTTGTTCTGTAGGGAGACCAGAGTAAGATCTTAACGCTGTTTGTGTTCTTTCTATCCCAGAATGAATTCTCAAACTAGTAGTAACCAAAGAATGGAGCCATGGAATGGAAGAAAACACACTGGTGTATTCCACCCCCTTGCCTTGTCTTCCATCTTTTTTCCCATGGTGGCACACGTGCTGCCAGCAGTCTGACAGGGGCTGGTGCAGGATGCTGCATGTGTTCTCCCAGTCTGCTTTCTGAGTGTTGCTCGGGAGAGCTCTGAACACCCATGACTTCATACCGCTGTGGAATGAGCTTCCTGAAACACAGTAGAAAGACTTGCAGGACAGGGGACTTGATTCCTTTTCAGCCCCGTGCTGGTATCTGCCCGTCAGCAGTAACCTGCTGGAGTGCTCCCGTCTTCTGGCAGATAACCAGATCTGCAGCCCTTATTCCCCTGGGACTGGCTGGCCTGGTGTCGTGTCTGAAAGCTGAGTTTTTTCTGGGAGCTGATTTACATTCCTTGTGTGGTCTCTTGCAATGCATCGCTGTTGGTCTCTGAGAAGTCATAAATGCTCTGTTGGGTGAGCCCCAAGCGGAGCTTGTGACTTAAACGCTTAAAGTAGGTAGATCTCTTGGGTGCTTGTTTGGGCTGGATCTGTGCCTCTCCTGAAAGACTGACATCTTTCCAGCCTTGGTGTTAGACCCTCATGCTATGAAGATATCCTCCCACTATTCTGTTTTCCCTGCTAGGCTGCAGTTCAGTAACTAAACTTCTGGGGAAGCTGATACTTGTAGTTCTTGTTAAATTTCCAAGCCAATTGGTCCAATTAGTGATCACCCTATTGTATTCTTTTGTTTAATAGGCAAACAAGGACTTGTTAGAGCAGATGGAGAGAAGGTAAGACGCTATCTTTTCTTTAGAATCAGAGGATAAAACAGGGATCCAGTTCTGTTGGCAGCAAAGTTGCTATTGATAGCTAAACTGCATTTAAAGGTTAACTCTATTTTCCTAATGCTCACTCTTGATTTCTCAGCATGAGAGAGAAAGATGAGAAAATCAAGACAGTTGAAGAGCTGCTTGAGGCAGGACTCATACAGGTGGCTAATAAAGAGGAGGATCTGAAGGTAAAATCCCATATATTATCTTTTTATGGGGAAATACACTTTGCACAAGAGCACTTAATCTGCATGTTTGAGCATTCATAGTGCAGTCTGAGATCATTCCCTTTTAGGAGGAGAGGCATATCCCGGAGACAAGGTTAAAACCTATTTGGTAACAGAGGCTAAGCATGAGGGCTGATGGTATACAATAAGTGTTTGTCTCTGCTTAGTCTAGAGTAGATTTTACTGGTGTCTTTACCTGATGTCTTTTGGAATAAATTTTGCCCTGCATCTCCAGAACAGTTTGATGTAACCTGTAACAAATCTGTCTCTAGAAAAGGGGTTTTTGTAAGACTTGGCACTGTGGGACTATTGCATCTTTTTACTTACTGTTAATCTGAAGGGCTGAATGAATTGTAAACAAGTGGCAATTTGGGATGATGCTGAAGGTATTCCCTTGCTATTTTAATTGTAAAGAAGCTAGCGATGAGAAATCTGGGAAGGCGGTACAAAAATCCCTGTTTGTTTTCAGCAGAGTTTTGCTGGAATGCTGTGTCCTGTCTGTCTGGACATAGTAAGACAATGTTCTCTTAGCGTTCCTAAATTCCAGGTGCATTGCTGAGGCCCCTGGGAGAAGTTGCTAGCAAACTGTCAGGCTACTAAACAGCCAAAAACGTGAACACGCTGTCTAGATGTTTCCCTCAACTTGCTATAGGTTGAAGAGTTCCTAAAGATTGAAAAATAATTGAATAATTATTCCACTGAATAATTTGGCTCCAACTGCTACGGGGGGGGGCTCTTTCAGGCTTTCAAATAGTCTTTCACTTGCTCCAAAATAAATAATTTTTGTCAAGCTTGACACTTTTTTTTCCCCAATAAATGAGTCTTTCATTATCTGTGTGTCTGCTTTCAAAGGCACTGCGAACAGAAAATTCATCCTTGAGAAAAGAACTTCAAAGTCTGCAAAATCAGCTATCAGAGCAGGTAGTACTTTTCATCTAAAACTTTGATTACACCTAAACTTTAATCTAAAAGGGTCTTGCTGTGGTTGCAAAAGTCAAGGGAAAAAGGTGAAGACGTCTTTGAAGCCTGTTGGCAAAGCATCCTGTTTCCTTCTAGTGTTGGCCTGGAAGCTGATATTTCTGTCAAACGCTTCCTTTGCATAAGTGTCACAAGTGTGGTGGATCCCAAAGTTCCAGTTCAGCGGCGGTTCTGGGTTGATTTTGTGCTAGGTACTGAAAGGCTGTAGGCTGTGTTTTTCCAGAAACGTAGTGCAACAAGCATGGCTGGTAGGAAGCTCATGCTGCATGAGCTTGAGTATTCATATTTGAGCTTTCTAATGTCCATCTGTAGTTGTATGGATGTGACTTAGCCCCCTTCTCTGTTTCTGTTCAGTGACCCTATCATAGTATTACGTTTTTGATACGTGTTCAACGCCTATCAGGAAGTGCTCTTCCTTGATGTCCAGCTGTGCTTAGACAGCTCAGGGGAGCACTTGTAGAAAATCATTTGAGAGAGGGAAAAAAAAAGTATGAATTTAATAGAATTGCTGGAGAGGGATGTACAGTGCCGGTTTGAAAAAGTTAGCTGGTCAAATGCTGGTCCTGAACCTCAACCTCACCCACCCCATCTTTACCAGGAGTTCTGTTTTGTTTTGCTGGAACTTGTTGCAGACCCAAAAGTACTGGTTTGCCAGATGCTGGAGACCAGCAGCTAATTTTGTAGGAACAGCCAGGTAGATAAAATCTTTTGGCTGCTACGTAGCTTACCGGGTGCCAAAAAGCCCAGGCTCTTTACTGCTTTCTGCCTTAGTACTTGTGCGTTGTTTTGCTCTCTTCGGCTTTAAGTTAACGATCTGTTTCAAACAGGTTTCCGTCCAGTCACTGGTGGAAGAACTCCAGAAAGTGTAAGTTACTGCACCAATTTACTTCCTGATTGTTACTTCTGTCTGGTTTTATTCCACGACTCTGAGTGTTTGGCTTCCCTGAAAGAATTTACTTTTAACTGGGTGAAGCGTGTGTGTATGCAGCAGGAAGCATCACGGCTTTGGAAACATGTCAAGTCAGATCAATACCTTTTGAAAATCCAGTTGTTCCTCTGCTAAGCAATTAAATTCATAAGTCTACCTTAGCCTAGGCAAGGGACTGCTCTGAATTGTCAGATAATTGTTTTTTGCAGTAGGTACTCTAAAAGGACTGAGCTTGTTTGTGCTTTGTGTGTGTGCATTTGAAGTTAATAAATTGCTGGAACATCGAGTGAAGGCTGAAGCTGTGTGTGTGTCATTCCAGAGATTATCAAATTTTTGTCTAAAAAATGCAAATTAAGGTATCTATTCAGTTTGAGCTGCTAGTTACGTAATTTTGTATGTTCTGCATTGTTTCCAGTCTTATTCTTCTTGTTTTTCTCCTGCTCGTTGCTCCCAGTTTTGGGACTGCAGTGAGAGATGGCAACTGCAATAGTGGGAAGTCCCACGATGGTTTCCCGAGGCTGGCTTTGAGATATGATGGCAGAACCAAATCTAGTGTTTTTTTTTTTGCTTACGTAGCGCACTTGCTCAGCCACCTAATGTTGTTCTCTGTTCTTGTTAAGGATCCACGAGAAGGACGGAAAAATAAAGTCAGTGGAAGAACTACTACAAGCTGAAATCCTTAAAGTAGCGAGCAAGGAGAAGACTGTTCAGGTATCTATCTTGATGCCTTGCGATACCTTTCCTCCTCCTTTCTGTGTCTATGCCATTAACTACCACTTACTCGTTACTGCATGGCATTCTGTAGTGACGAACTTGTAGCATCCATTTTTTTAGTGGTTTTGTTTCCATTGTCCAATCCTGTCTGTTTTGTCATTGAAAAGGCTTTGACACAGAAAATAGAGGCTCTGAAAGAAGAAGTAGGAAATTCCCAGCTTGAGATGGAAAAACAGGTAAAATGCCTTAGTGCCAGAAGCGTGAAACAGGCTTGCCTTGGATGCACTGCTCACTCATTTCTGTTCTAGTTTTGTTTCACTGGTGAATGTCATTGGATACGGGAACTTTTTAACGTAGAGCTCTACTTTTTCTTGGACATAAAGCTGTAAATATGTAGTGTAACTGCTACTGCCCTGCAGAAACCACCTTCCTATGGATGCCCGAGTTTTTTGGACTTTTATTGGCTATTCTTGCCAAATAATTGACAAAGCACTTAAAACCTTGTAGCATTAGCTCTGTCTGGGTATGTTGTATACTGGATGTACTGTCCTGGCAGTAAACACGAAACCCCAGACCATCCTCTGGGGCTGAAACTTTTTTGAAATCTCCACCATTGACAGTGCTTCCCCTATTGTTGGTCTTTCTCTGTTGCTAGAAGAGCACTACTGACCTGAATTTTATTTGGTTTCTGGGTAAACCTAAGCCCATTATCTTTCCAGTGTCCAAAGAAAGCCTGTTTTGGCAGAGGGAGTTTTTACTGTAGCTATCAGGAATTCAGAAATGGAGGACTATTGGCTTCTTTGGCATGCCTGCTGTCTAGCATTTGAAACAGGAACCCATGTTTCCTTAGGGAGTCCATTCTGCAGGCAGCTTAATCCATCGTGCTGGCAGGAAGCTTGCTTGCTTGTTTGTCTGGGGGTGCGTGGCTTTTTTGGTCTGTATTTTTTTCATTTTTTCTAGCTACATTCCAACATGTCACCCACTTTCTGTTTTCCTTAGCGTTAAAGTTTTGTCCTTTTTAGGCAAAGTTTCATAGAAAGTGTTTCCGTCTTGGGCCTCTTCTTTAAGACAGATTCCCAGGAACTGGAGGAATTATTTATGTGTTTTTTCCTTCCCTGGAACTGACTCAGGGCCCAAAACAAAATGCATTTTGGAGTTGCTGTTGCTGGAAAGCTGCATATAAGGGATGTCTCCTCCAGTGGTGGTGTATACGCACCCCTGGGTCTTCCGTGAGCAGAACGGTGTTTTCTGGGAATGTCTAGAGCTTGTAGAAGAGGACTAAACTAAACGTGCTTATTTGCACTGTCAGTATCTACACAGATAGCCAGTCTCCAGTTTGCCAGAATTTTGTACAAAATTCAGAGGGAATAGTCCCACTCAATCTTGTTTCTTTGATTCACGTTCAGCCTTAAAAGGGAAACTTAAAAGGGGCACCGACATTGCAGAGTGTGTCTAAAAAGCTCTTGCTTCTATAAAGATCTAAATGACCAGAGGTGATCTCTGACTTGAGCTGCAGTTTGTAGTGAGATGGTCGTCACCACTGTCCACTTTTTCCTTTGTTGCCTGTAGCGGAACGGTGCTATGGTTGGCCTGCTTGCGTTCCCATTTGCACTGTTTTCCTTTCTGCTGTGGAATTCCTGTTTTAAATGTGATGAAAGTAAATAGTGGAGACGTTTGGCTTCTCATAATTTATTTTTCCACAAAGAACGTGTGTTTATGCTTACGTTACTGCAACGAATTGTGCCTGTTTTAATAATATTTAACGTTCTTTCCCCTATTTCTGTCTAAAGCAGTTTGTAGCTTTTGTGTCTTTTTCAATGCACACTGAACTGAAGTACTGATTGTTTTCTTTAGGTGTCGATTACATCACAAGTTAAAGAACTTCAGACTCTGTAAGTACAGTTGTTAATGTCTCATCTGCCCTGTGTGCACCCCTCGCTTCCCTGCTCCAGTCTATTTTAAGTTAAAATGTTCAGGAAGTGAGCCAGGCTAGTCACACCAATTTTAGTAGACATACACCCTCAGTACTTTTGCCTGATCCTGTCTGAGACAGCAAACAAGGTGAAGTATTGCGTGGCTTTCTGGGCCCAAATTAACCTACGTGGGATTAAATTTGAGTCAGGATAGAAGCATGTAGGCAAGGTTACTACGGCAAGCTTGCTTTAGTAATGCCTGTACTGTAGCTGGGTGGATAAATAAGAATTGAATTGCCAGGGTCATCAGTCCCTCATGTCCCTTTCTGGGGAGGAGGGAGGAAATATTTTAGGTGAGGAGAGCACACATGAAATCCCTGCAGTGTGTGTTGTCTGCTCTCCCTTAGTGATCAGTACCATTAATCAGTAGCATCTCCTCCTAACTAAGACTGAAGTGGAAGTCTCACATTCATTTTCAGCAGGTGAATTGTGGTTGTACCTTTGATCACACAGGCTGCTGATGTTTGTTACAAGCTGCAGTGAGTAAAAGAGCAGGGGTTTATTCTCTGTGTCTGTGTGTATGTATTGGTACAGGTTGAAGGGGAAGGAAAATCAGGTGAAAACCATGGAGGCCTTATTGGAAGAGAAGGAGAAAGAGATCGTTAAGAAAGGAGAATGGCTGAAGGTAAGCTTTCTCGGTATCCTAAAGGGAAATCAATTTTGTTGCAGTATTTCTGCTCGTGGAAAGACTACATTTATGCTTCTTGCCTTTTTTTTTTTTTTGTCCAAAGGGTCAACAAGATACAATTGCACAATTAACCAATAAAGTTCAGGAGTTAGAACAACAGAACCTGCAACAGCTCCAACAGGTATGGCCCCCAGAGGGGATGGGGTTGAGGGGGCTGCTTGGTTGAACTGGAAGATGCTTGTTTTTATCCTCTACCCCTCTTAAAGGTTTTTTTTGGCTTCAACCTACAGAGCTATTTTAAATTCTACTTGACTAAACTGACAGAGTCTACAGCATATAGGAAGCCTAATAGTTGCACTGTGTTTATCCAAAGCAGGTGTTGCACAGTTACTGAGTTCTGAAAGCTTTTCTTTGACTCAGATGATGCTGTTCTTAAAGAGTAGCCCTGGTCTGGAGACATTAAAGATCACAGATGTAGTCATAGCTGTGTCCTAGGTCTTGACACACTGAAGTAGTGTCCCTAAAGGGGTGTGGGTCATGGTGGAGCTCTTGCTGTTAGTGTATGTAGCAGCTTAAGTTGAGGTGGATAGGCTTTGCTCTGATTTCTTCCTGCCTTTGCCTGTTGCAGAAGTTGCAATTGGCTGGAATATTTTGGCTCTTGATTTTCTTCACTGGACTTAAGAACAGTTGATTGGACGTTCTCAGAGCCAGGTGTTAATGGAAAAATTCTTCCAATAAGGTGGTATTTCCGCTCAGTTTAGATTTTGGTGGTGATAAAGGGGAGAAGCTGAGCTGTACTCCTATTTTGGGTGGATGTCTAGACAGGCCTTTATCCCAGGGGAAAGATGGAGCGGAAGAAACTGGCTGGTGCAAAGTTTGTGATGCTTGGTGTAAGCTGTGCTTCTGAAATCCACATGTGTTTAGATATTCTTGGAGCAACATGTTTTGTTATGACGCAAATTTCTTGGTATTTCCTTGGCAAGTATCTTGCAACCTGTGTGGCGCCCCTACAAATTGTTGCTGTTAATTTGAAGACTTCACGGGCGCTGCTTGTGCAATCAAAATGAGATTGGGAACTGCTTTGATTTTCAGGTGCCTGCTGCATCCCACGTCCAGGACCTGGAGAGTCTGTGAGTATGCTTAGTAGCAGTTTCTCAAGCACCTATCGATAACGTGCATGCAGTGCTGGCACTTATCTTAAATTGGAATGTACGAGGATTTCAAGAATTTCATGGGCTTTGCTAAAATAAGCTGTTAGTGCTGATGGACACACGCTAGCCAGCACGTCTGCTGCTGGGTATAAGAGCAAGTGTCTGGCGTCCCTGCCTGGTGCATCTAAGGAGCAGTGTTCATACGCTTTGTAAAAGTGAGTGATTGCTCAGGATTCTACTAGCCAGTGAAACTGCTGCTCCTTTTTGCATCTAGCAATAACTTCTCCTGTTCAGCAAGTTTTTAAAGAGTGTGGATTTAAGTACCTAAGGGTTGGTAAAAGCAATGAATGGTTTGCTGGTTTCAGTCTGAGATGCAATGGCCAGCTTTCCAGCTCCTGTTTTATAAAGAAATGCTGCAAGAGTTCCCTCTGTTTTGACTCTGCTTTGTCTGGCTCTAAGTTGGAGAGAGCTTGCATGTGATTGTGCCAAAAGAGACTCTGTCTTCAGAGCAGCTCTTGTAAAGTACTGCCCTCCAAGCAGGGCTCCTGTACAGCCTGCACAGGGTGCCCGAGGCAGCCTCACCTTTGGGAGCCTGTGCCTGGCACCTCCTTCAGAGCCAGCTGTCTTGGAGGACTTGCCTGGGGAATCAATTGCTCCTCTCCCACTACTGCTTTGAGATCAGTCATGACTAAGCCCATTTGCTGGCTGATGCATGAAATGACTGGCTTGCTTCACTCCAGTTCTTAGCAGGTGAGTGTTGGCAATACGTGTTCCTACAGCTGGCACGTATTTTGGATAGTTTCCTTGATTAAGAGCCATACTCTAATGGCCTCTTCTCCATGTGGCTGCATACTATACATAGCATATGAAGCTTGGTTGTTTTCTGCTGCTGAAAACTTTGTCCCAGCTCGTGTCTGTCTCTTCTTAGTATCAATTTGTGTTTTAACTCTTTTTTTTCCTTACTTTCCAAAACAACTCTGTAGGCTGAAAGTGGAAAAAGAACAAATGCAGAAGTTGAAAGCCGTACTGGAAGAAAAAGAGAGAGAAATTGCAAGCCAAGTAAAACAATTGCAGGTAAAGTTTCGGTGGAAGTACCTTGTGTTGTAAGGGGGAGTGCATGTACAGTGTGTGTATAGCTGTATGTATACATACATATAAAATATTCTGCCTCTTCTTTAAATAGGATGTGCAAAAGGAAAACGAATCTTTCAAAGCTCAAGTTCAAGAATTAAAACAGGAGAACTGCAAGCAGGTACAGCTTCCAATTGCATTGTCACTGAGCAAAAGCCAAATGGGGCTGCAGTAGCCCGCGTGGATTCATAGAAAACCAGTAGTTACATTAATCAAATCCAGGGAGAGCTGCAGTGTTGACTTGCAGTAAGCCAACTTTTCTGGCTGTTGTATATCTGTCCCTGCTTCCCTTTAATGCGTGGGTTTGCAGCCTTGTGCTGTTTCTTCTGCCTCCTGTGTCCTTGTCTAGCTTTCTACCCCGTCTTTACACGCTGTAGCACAGCCCGGGTTCTCCTGACCAAAGGAGGCTGGGCAGAACTCCCTTGAAGGCCAGGAGTGTTGCTGCTTAATGCTGCAGCAATGCTTGATTAACGAGGCAGAGCATGCTCTCTGCATCACTCTTTGCTGCTGATCCTCTCCTAATGAGTTTCTGATCTGTTTGTAGGCATCTCTGGCTGTCCAAAGCGAGGAGCTTCTGCAAGTGTGAGTACTGCCAGAAGTTGAATGCAATAATTAGTGCTTCATTTCACTTACTGCTTGGAGAATTTAGATTATGAAGTACATGCCAAATATGCAATAGACTTAGGTGAGAAGTGGCCAGTTAAACAAACAAAAACAAGCAAAAAAATCAACCCTTGTCCTCTAATATCTAATAAAAATTGAACATAAAGATTCTGCTCACATTAATAATCTGCAGCTGGAGTCTTCTGCCAGCAGTGCTTGCTGTATGTGTTATGGTCACAATGTAAGCAAGCCCCGATTGATTTAATTTTAGATGCATGCTAACTCAGCTGTATGTCTGAAGAGTTAATTGTTGGTGTTTCAAGTAAGTGACAAGCTTTTTTGTTAGACCCTCAACCATGTAGAGGGTTCATGTTCATATCGTGAAATCATCTGGTAGAAATTTCTTCCCAAGGAAGGTCTTGGGGTAGAAGGATGCTATAACATCGAGATGAAGTGCATTAAAGCACTGTGTGGAAGCTAATACCACGCCAGCTTATACTGTGCTACACAAATTGCCACTGTCATGCGTTCTTTGCTGGCTGAGTTATTTTTCTTTTAAGTTAAGTGACTTATAAATTGCGGACTAGGCGCTTGAAAAGGAATGCTTTTATTCAGCAGGCAATGCCTGTTTTGTGGCATTGTGTTAGCGTGGGCTGGCTGAGTTATCCTCGTCTAATGTGTTGCCTTTCCATGGCCTTGATAAATGTGTGCAGATGCCAGTTGTAAGCAAACAACAGGTTTACAATGGGCTTTGCTCCGACAGCCCACAGTTCACAGAGCAGTAGGAAGCAAGCAGTGTTGCCAAGTGGGGAGAGCAGTTTTTCAAAGCAGGTGTATTGCCTAGAAGAGGAGGCAAGTTACATACGTGAAAGGGCAGCACTGCTTCACTTGAAGTGTCTGAAATGTCTCCTGACTTGTTTTTTTTTTTTTTGCCAATTCAGAGTTGCAGGGAAAGAGAAGGAAATCACCAGTCTTCAAAACGAGCTCGCCTGTCAGAGAAATGCTTTTGAGCAACAGAGGAAAAAGAACAACGTAAGAAAACTCTTTCCCCCTTTCCCTTCAGAAAAGAAAACAGCAACCTTTCCCCAAACCTTCATGCACAACACTCCTCTCAATGCCTAGGGTGCTCTGCTAAGAACAAATTTCTGACGATTGTCTGCCATACTCTGTCCTCTGGACACTCCTCGTTTTTCTTGGGAGTGGATAAGCATCCCTTAGTGCTTTAAGTTTTGCCAGCTCTATGGCTTCTTGCTGAATTGACGAGAGGGAGGGAACTGGCTGGAGGACACATCCTGCAGCAAGTTCTCAGCCTTGGTTTCAGCCTTGTCGGCCCTGTTCAGAAACGTGTCCTTTCCCAGGGGAAGGAGAGGGGGTTAGGGGTGGGAGGATGAAAGGGCTGCGCTCTGCCCGAGTTGTATTTGTCGTGTGGGTACGAGGGAGGAGGCATTCGTTACCTTCAGGGCTCTCAGATCTGCCTCTTCCCACTTCTGGGAGCGGCTAATCCTGCTCTTCTGTGGGAGGCAAAGGACAGTCGGCCTTCCTTTGCAGCAGCCACCGATGGTGCAATATGGGTTGTTGGTGGGTGGAAGTGGAGATGGTATCTTCCACTACAGATCTCTGAAGTACCTCCATGTAATACACTACCTGTGGAGGGCAAGAGAATGGCATCTTTAAATTTGGTGGGAGAAGGTTGTTAAAATAAAGGGGTTTAGCTCACTTATCTCTCTCCTTGATAGCCTATAAAACCCGCTGAGTAGCACGCAATGTGCCTTATTGCTTAAAAGTGAGACAATATAAGGAACATACACAAAACACTGGGACTGTGTGTTGCTTTTGAGCAAGTTGCATTGCTTAAGAGCTGAAAGAAAGTAGGGGGAAGGTGTCTGGGTCTTAGAAAAGAGGTGAGCTGGGAAGGTAGAGCTTGTGTGCTTCCTACGGGCTCCTGTCCAGAGGAGCTGCAAGGTCGCAGTGCCCTTTGTGGTGCAAGCACCAACCTAGTTACTGACAAAGGCACACCGTGTTTATAGCTCCCAGCTTCCCACATTGCAGTTTTATCCAATTCTGTTTTTTTAGCCTGTGAAACAGCTCTTAGGACAGGCAGGCAAAACAAGGAAATGGATCAGTAAAGGCAGTGTGGTATGTGCTAGGATTTGGATGCCTCTCAGAAACAGTCCTTTGCTGAGGCAGGTTGCTCTGAGGGGCTGGAGGAAGAGGAGAAAAAAAAATTAAAAGTCCCAAGCACTGTAATCCCCTCCCCACAAGGCCCCCCGTCCTTCCTAGAGAAGAGCTGTAAGGCATTTACTTTTTGTGAGAGCTCTCAGCCCTATAACCACGACGCCTTGTGGAGTACACGTTTGATGACCTTGCCAAGAAAGACGCAGCACGGCGCTGCCTTGCTTCCCTGCTGGTCTGCAGCCTGCTCACTGCTGGTGAAAAAGCCCAAAGCCTTCCAGGAGGGCACTGGTGAGCGACCCAGGGTGTTCTCTGGGCACAGCTGTGTGGGTAGGTGCTGCGAGCAGGGGGCCCTGAGCTTTGTGTTCCTGCAGTCAGCCCTGGCTTAGTAGGTTCGTGCTCAGGCCTTAAGGATCTATGCCGTTAGATCCGGCTGCACCATCCAGGGGCGTAAATGTGTACACCTCCATGTGTATTCGGGTTCACGCTGGGTTCTGCAATGCGACATGCCTAACACTCTGTTGTGTAATCTGTGGTTTGGTGTCTGTGTTTCTCACTACTTTTGGAAGCTTCCCTCTCTCTTCTTACAAGTGCAGTCAAAGTGTGGGGTCACTAGCACGGTAGCTCTGCATCCCAGTAGCACTGGGACCAATTTTGGATGTGGGGGCAGGTCGGGGAGAAATTGGCACTTTTTCATTTGAACTCGTTGAACATGACACTTGTTTTTTGCTAGTGTATGTCATCCTACCCAGCAAAATCATCCCGCAGTAACCAGCATTTAAATGCAAATGGTGGAGTGTGATGCAAAATATATCTCTGAAGTACAAGTGGAAACGGTTTCAATATTGGCTGAACTGAAATCATTCTTTCTAAAAATGATTAGGACCTTCGGGAGAAAAACTGGAAAGCAATGGAGGCATTGGCATCAACTGAAAAATTGCTGCAGGACAAAGTGAACAAGACTGCCAAGGTTGTAATGTTAACTGCTAGAAACGATGCGTTAAGCTAGAAGCAGATCTGCAGCTGTTTTTTTTTTTAAGTGGAATGGAGGCATTTTAACTTTTACTGCAATTTAAATAGTCTGTTCTGAGTGATCATTCATATACTCTCACCTCTGCTTCTCCCTGTCGTCTTCAGGTTCCTTTTATTTTTTATTTTTTATCCTTAACTTGTGGGCATGCTGACTTTTGATTTGTTTGCATAATTGTTAGAGCTGTCGTGAATCGCTTTGTGAGGAGTTCTAGAATGAAAACCGCTGGTGAGCAACCTGCTTTCATCTGTTGGGCTTTCGCTGTGCTTGAATAAATTTATTGGCCCCGTGTAGAATTAGAACTAGATTATTATTTAAAAACCTGGGAACTCCTCAGGAAAACTATGTCACCACAGTTGTGAATTTCCTCCTTGAAACTATTTGAAGCTTGACAGGGCCCGTCAAACCCAATGCTTGAAATGACACGGGGCATGGATTGCTCTGGAAGGAGCTTGCATTTGTTATGAGCCTGACTTTGTGCTAATTGTCACCGTGAAGAATTCACCGTGCATCAAAATAATTTTAAAAGCACGAGTCAGGTAGCCAGGAGCAGACGAGCTCTAGTTTGGGGCTACGCGTCTGTGTTTGGGAGACGTCTGTGCTCTTTGCTCAGCCCTGTGCTCAGGGAGTTTGTGTACCTGCTTTTGCTGTGTGCTAACGCTTGCCCGCTTTCTCTTGCAGTCTGAAGACTTCATTAAGCAGCCATTTGCCACTTGCTGGTGGCTTCTGAATTGCTGAAAACTAACGCACCTCGCACAGCTTCACAACCTAATGTGTCTCCTGTCCGTTTTTGTCTCTGGGTCCCAACCTACTAACGCCACCGATCTCTTGCAGCAGAGGAACTCAGAGCAGTAACACTGATGTCAAAGGAAGAGAAAATCAAATACTAGCAATGGATGCTTGCCGAAAGCTGCCTTTGTGCAGGGGTTGGGTTTTCTGCACTTAAACTCATGCAGGAGCCTGGCTGAGCAGTGGGGTATGCCTAAATAAACCCTCCTGCCACAAGCACAGCAAGCAAGTGTCCTGTGGCTGGTCTGCTCTTAATGCTAGATAAATTGCAAAGGAACAAGGGATATGTGGTGCCCCTTGGCTCTGTGTGTGCTCATTTGCAGAGCAATGACAAAGAAAAGCGGAAGATTTTCACACAGCTCTAATAATTATTTCCCATGTCATCCAACTTGGAGGAGGAGGGTGTAAGGGTCTCCATGTTAAGCACTTAGAAGTAACGTTTAGAAGATGGTCTTGCTTTCTTGGCCTGGTTCAAATGTGCATTGACACAAAGTTTACTTATGACTTAATAGTTCTCCATTTTTTATGTGATGATGTTAACTTATGGTGACTTTTCCTCCTAAAATAGTTTCTAAAAGTGTGGGCTTTTTTTAAATACTGATTGACCCAACTTGTTCTTGAGGTTGCTTGACGGAAGAGGAAGTGTTGGTGTGATCTGTGGATACAGTCACTCAGCACCGCGTAGTTTGTGTTGTGCTGTGAACAAGTGAACGATGGTGTAAGTGCTCCACGAGCAGGCTAGATTGGAGGAGATCTTAATGAAAAAAAGCTTAAAAGCGTGAGCAAATGCGAAGGCCAAATTCTGAAGCAATTTGCTGTCAATTTTGGAAGCAATTTACTGGCAATTTTAAAGCCTAGAGAGCCTTTCTCAGTTCAAACCGCCTTTCTGGGTTAAACAAGTTTACTGTAGGTGTAGAAGAGGCTGTTGCCTTGTCTGTGGAGCGTGTTGCCCAGTTTCATGTGAGCTGTTTTCTTGCTTTAGGAGAGGCAGCAGCATCTGGAAGCTGCCGAAGTGGAGACCAGAGAACTACTCCAGAAGCTGTTCCCTAACGTCTCGCTTCCTTCTAACGTGGTAAGAGAAGTGTCTCTATCCCATACAGCTGGGGAGCTGGGGTCCCACTGTGCTGGCAGCCTGCACCGCGTCCCTGTGGTCTGCTTCTCCCCAAGGATTTTCCAGGGGGAGGTGAATGCTTTCTGCTGGTGATACCCATAATTGCCAGCAGAAGAGAGGCAGAACTTAACTATTTTGAGAAAAGTGTTAGTTTTTTCTTTAACCTCCCTAACCTCTGTTTCACCTGCCTGTGTTACCGTGTCTCTAGCTGAGACAATACATTTTCTAACTGAAAAAATAAATTTTCAGGGCAGATAAAGTCTGCTGCACGTTTGTTCGCTGTCTGGTGGGGTGGGTATCAGCCTTCCTCGCCTGCCGGGCAGATCTTTGCTGGCCCCTCTGTTCTGAGGGGCTGTGCTGCCTTGCTGCCAGCTGATACAATTCAAAAGGCTTTGTTTTGTTTCCAGAGTTCCTTTTGAAAGCCACTGACTTCCGATTTTACACTCTCAGTGGCTTTCGGTTGTTTGCAAAGAAAGTGCAGTGGGTTTGTGTGGGTTAGACTGTGTGAAAGCAGGGCTAGAAAACGGGGGTCTGTGTGATTTGTAATGTCCAGAGGTTTTAAATATTCATTTTAAAAAGTATTCTGAAACGGCCTAAAGTTAGTCTTGTGATGAACTAGGAAGTCCTTTAGAATGACTTTTTTTGTAAGGCTATAAAGCAGTCTCTGTAGTGAGGTTTCCAGAATTACGTGGCAAGCGTCTGTTTTAACGGTTCAGAGATTTTTGGAAAAAGTTTCCTTGAGTGCCGAAATACTTATCGGAGAGCCCTGACAATTGCAGGGAGACCTCAGTGACCCAGCTGGATTTTAGTGCTTCCAAGCCCCTGTGAACTGTGTGTCTGTCTCGTAACTCCGTGCTCCTGGATTGCTGCCCATTTTACTGTCTGCTGTGTACAGGAATAGCTGAACGACTGCTGTCAGGCTGCTGCTTAGCTCATGGGAACTGGGGGACTGAAACGCTGCTCCGTAAGCCTGCAGCTGGGAGACAAATGTCCTCGAGAGAAATTGATTGAGGTTACTTGTAGCTCTAACTGAACGCGTTTCCCCACAGAGTCACAGTGAATGGATATGTGGATTCGAAAAGATGGCTAAAGAGTATTTGAGAGGGGCTTCGGGATCTGAAGATGTCAAGGTAAGCACAGTCAGTGGACAACTTCCTCGTGCATGGCATCGCTTGTTTGTGGTACAGGTCTCACAAACGGTGCTCAGGATTGTGAAGTTCAAATTGGTGAACAGGCGATTAGATAATTGTTTTACAGCTACTCGCATAATGCATATCGGAAATGCATTTGCATTTTTGAAAAGGAACTTGTGGAGTTGTGAAAACATGAATCACATTCAAAATGCCTGTTCCCTTTTTCAAGTAACTGGGTTGTTTTTAGGCAATGTGGAGTTACTGCAGTGACTTGCGGTGAACGTTGCACTTGCTTTTGGCATCCTTGTACAGGCTGGAAAGAAAGACCTGCCAATGGGAATGCCATCAGCTTGGTATTTGAAATAAGATAACTAATAAGACTTAAATCTGAAACTCTCCTGGTCCCCTTTCTGCTTCCGCAGGCTATGGAGCAGAAGTTGAAGGAGGCTGAGGAGATGCACATACTGTTGCAGCTGGAGTGTGAGAAATACAAATCAGTTCTGGCAGAGACGGTAAGCAGGACGCCTGGTCACCTGTGCCTTGTGATGTTGTAAGCTGCCTTTATTCTGCTGTGAGCTTTCAAACCACACTCTTTTTAGGAGGGGATTTTACAAAGGCTACAGAGGAGTGTGGAAGAGGAAGAAAGCAAATGGAAGATAAAAGTTGAAGAATCACAGAAGGAACTTAAACAGGTATTTCTGAAGATCTGCTTCTTTCAGTAGCCAGGCAGCTTCTGCTTGAAGTAGCAGAAGGTGTTAGAGAGCCACAAAGGCTGGTGTAGAACAGTGCTGGCTGCCTGGTTTGATGTGTGCATGACCAGCGGATGAAAAAGGTGAAGTCTACAACCAATATAATAGGAACTATTCCTCCTTATAGCAGAAGAATTTTTCTGCTGCAATACTTTGTTTCATGCTAAGAGTGCCCATTAACGTACCCTGGAATATAACCATCCTGGCAGCTCAAACTGTATTTCTGTTAGGCATCTGTTTTTTCCAAGTCCATTTGTGAATAGATAGAGATTCCTTGTACTAAGGTTTAAGTATCATATAACCATTTTTTTTGAAGCTGTTAAAATAGCACTTAATCCATAATGGTCAACTAATTACACTTCAAGTTGCTTCCAAAGCTTTCCTCTTTAGGAGGGCTCTGTTGCTAGCACAAGTAACAAGAAAAAAGACTTCTTTGTTTCTTTCCTCATCTGGAGTTAAAGTAGGTCAAACTGTTTTTGAAAAAAATTGTTTCTGAAGTACTTCTGCTTAGCAAATTTGATGGCTGGAGTATGAGCCTGAGGCGAACATACAGATGATTTATAAACTTCTTGTTTGAGGGTCTTTGTCAGCTCGTGAACTATAGATGTGCTACCATCTGCTGTACTTGCGCAGTCCGTAATAAGGCGAAATATGCTGGGTCTAGCTACGTATAGTTCATGAATGGAGATTGCCTTCCCTGTTAAGTGGCTAGGAAATATATTTCCTACCATGACTAAAGGACAGCTGGCTTTTAGTCCTTATATTCCAAATCTTTTGGGCACCTAGGCTCTAAGTATATGTCAGAGACCTTCTCGTGTTGGGACAAAGTAGGAAGAGCATTATAACGGAGACTGGGTACGTTAAATTATTTGAGCGAGCATCTTATTTTATTCAGTCACTGATTTTCATCATCCCTCATATTTTTGAATCCTAGAAGCAAGCCTGTGTGTATATGGAGAGTTTGTTTTATACCAGCTAAATGATGTCTTTATCTTTCTTGAAAACTGCAGATGCGCACTTCGGTCATTTCTTTGGAGCACGAGGTAGAGAGGCTAAGAGAAGAAATCAAAGAAGTCGAAACTGTACGTGCAGGTGTTTTTCTCTTTGAAGCTTTTTGTTATTGAAAACATGATTCAATCTTATGCTGTGAATGTGTACTTCCTGGGCCTTCTCTCCTGCAAGTAGTGCAGCCTATGTTGTAGTTCAAGCTGAACCTTTTGGCCACTCTTTTTAAGAGGCATAGATGCAGAGTACTGGAAATCATCCTGTTTTTTCTTCAGTACTCATCCATTGGATTGCTGAGTTTCTGGAAAGTGGGGCCCTTTCTTTGGGAGGAGGCCAAGCAGTTTACCAACAAGCAGATATATCAAATTTGGGGCTTGCTTCGTTTTTTATGATTCTTTTTACTTGTATCTTTTTGAAGTCTAACAGTTTAAATCTGTGTTGTGCAGTCACTGGGTTTGAAAAGTTCTCTAAATGTCATTTAGTACTTGATAGAAATTTATAGCAAATAATAAAGAAAATGCTACTGCAAGGAAGACATTGAAAACGTCTGTTTTAACTCTGTTTTTCTGTTTCTAGCTTAAAAAAGAGAGAGAACATTTGGAAAGTGAACTAGAAAAGGCAGAAATAGAGCGATCTACTTATGTTTCAGAAGTCAGAGAGGTAAACATAATTGACCAAACTGTCCTTTTTCTTTCGTTTGGTTACCAGTTGGCTGGCAAACTAATCTAACGCTTAGCCCCTGCGGCTGAGGGGTTTATGTGCTTGTGACCTTAGGGTAGAGCAACACACTAATAACTGAGCAGAAGAAAAGTGGGCATCCTAAGGAGACAAATCCTAAAACTCTAAACTTCATTTCAGCTCAAAGATCTGTTGACTGAGTTGCAGAAAAAACTTGATGATTCATATTCTGAAGCAGTAAGACAGAATGAAGAGTTAAATTTGGTAAGAAGCTTGTTCTCCGCTGGGCAAAAACTAGACTCCCAGCATACTTACGAAGCGGAGACTTTATTCCAAATCCTGTCTGTTCTGCTAACCTCTTCAGCTTGATATTTTTGTCCATTGCAATCATTTATGTAGTCTGACTTTTACAATTTGTCTCTTTCTCTGCTCCTAACAATAGCATGGCTGGTTCTTAAGACTTTTTCCAAAGTCTTTAGGACTTTAATACCTGAAACTTCTTGAGAATCAACAGTGTAGGCGTAAGGAACTGCAAATACAATGCCCTCGGAGCAGCAAAAGTTGCGCTCTCACCAGTTGAATTTGAGGATTATTCTCTGGTTGTTCTTTCCAAAGCTTTTGAGGATGCAACTGTGATAACCGTGCTCTGACTGTGCGGAGGCTTTTCCATCCTTCTCTGTACACGCAGAAATTGGTCCAAAACAATGTTAAATTAATTCAGAGTACCCAGCCATTCGGCAGCTGGCATTCTGCTGTGGCTGAATAGCAGTTCTGGCTTGCGTGCTTACGTGGTGTATGCCACTTGGCTAGAAATGCTATCCAGCCAATATCCAGCTCCAGGTTTTCTCAAGAAGCAGTTGGATTAACTGAGGCCAGACCTATAAGCCCCCAAATGCATGGTTTTCCAATTTGAGTCTTTTCACTTCTCATTTGCTTCAGTGGCTTTTTTTCAAGGCTGCAGCAGTCAGGTCCTTCCTCTGCTTGTGCTTAAACAGTGCTTTCATTGTGCTTTTGAGCTGGAATCAGGGAAGGTTGTTTGTCACCATGTCTTTGGGTTTTAGGGTAGTTGATGGGATAACCTGTCACCGCGAGCTGAGCTGCTGATCTCACCCTAATGTAACTGGGTTAAAATAGTTGATATATGTATATATAAAAACACAAACAACAAAACAAACCGAACACAATCTACTTAAGTTTAATCGTATGCTTGGCAAGTCTAGTACAGCACTGATTAGCATCCTGCCTCAGCAACCAAAGCCTCTCGTTTTGAAAGCAAGGGAAATGGGAATTGAATGCATATCTTAAAGTTAATCAGTAAACGCCAACCTCTCGAATATAAGAGGCAACAATCTATTATGCCTGTAACAACAAAAGCTTAAAAAGCTGAGCTCCCTGCTAGGGCAGCTTGACTCTGCAATCTGCTGCTGCTGTGCTGGCTGGAGAGTGAGGAGGTGGCAAACGAGTACCTCTGTGCAAATGGCTCAGGAATGCTGTCCAGTGTATGAGTTGTTTTTTTTTCAGAAAGCAGGAGGCTGAGAAAGAGAAATTTGGGAAATATATTTTGAAATCCCATCTAATTTATGAAGTGAGCAAGGAGAGGGAAACGTGCTGCAGAAGAGCTCAACGGTGCTTCTCCAAATGTAGAAAAACAGCACCCGTTAGTACAGGTGCTCCAGAAGGGGAAACCTTCTGTGCATGAGACAAATGTAATGCACAGGTTGGGAACTAGTGAGAATTTGGTACTCTGAGTAGCCTATTGTTCACTTCTTTAATCCCCTGCTGGCTCCCAAGAAGATTGACGGCAGGAATAGTGAACATTAGCACAGTGCACTTCAGAGTCATAAATCCAACAGAATTGGCACTCAAGCTTCTTGTTAGTGTTCCTATTTGAGGCTCACGCCTTAAGTGCTGTGGCTCATTCTGTGTGCTGTGTTGAAGAGCAATCGAAATATTCTTTAAAAAAAAAAAAATGTTTATATCCCTTCTTTGGAAAGCTGTATTTTAAGGGCAGCCAGTAGAAAGTATTCGTCCCACTTGACTGAAATAGTTTCACTTCTTGGGCTGAATCTAAACGCAGTCGGCAACTTAATATACCCCCTGTCAGTGACTCATTCCTTGATGTGACACCAGCAGACTGGTTAAGTCAACGGAGTGGTAACAAGTGGTGCTTTATTAAGATGACAAGCAGGGGGGTGGTTGTTGTTGTTGTCTTTAATTTATTTGGCAGTAAGGTGACTGTTTAGCTTGAATTAGGGAGATGACAGTCTACGTTTTGGCATATTTACCAAGAATTAAGTTGAAGTCTTGATTGATTTGTGATAGGAGTGCTTGGAGAGGCTTATGTTCACTCAGTATTGCTGATAGTTTTACTGGCAATACAGCCTCAAAGTTGAGACCAGTTGTAATCAAGCTGATTCCAACCATGTCTTTTCTTCTGTAGTTTCCATTCTCTACATTTGTCTTTACAGATGGAATCTCTCTTCCTTGACTGTCCTTGTAAACCTCATCGTATATGTTGACTAATCCAGTGTGTGCGATAATTTTTAGTAATCTCGCTCCCTTTGCAGTCCGTGTGCACTGGGTTAATCCAGGGGAAAACCAAATTAAATCTGCACGTGTGTAAAACCGATTTTCTTTGTTCCTATTTTGCAGCTCAAAACACAGTTAAGTGAAACACTATCAAAACTTAAAGTTGATCAAAACGAGAGGCAGAAGGTGGCTGGTGACTTGCCAAAGGTAAGCAGAGACCCTTAAGAGATGCAGATCTTAAGTG
Source organism: Oxyura jamaicensis (assembly GCF_011077185.1). Taxonomy (NCBI): domain Eukaryota; kingdom Metazoa; phylum Chordata; class Aves; order Anseriformes; family Anatidae; genus Oxyura; species Oxyura jamaicensis. The sequence goes on along the minus strand of NC_048897.1, from coordinate 50,466,872 downwards.
TTACTCAAGTCATCAGGATCTCTAGTTTTTAAAATGCTGGAAAACGTGGTGGTTCTGGTGGCTTGAGCTGCCTGGTGGGGTGTTTCACTGCACTCATTGGTTCCCCAGGTAGCTGAGGCTGTGGGTACGAGACCTTTTGTGTATCGTTTGAAATGATAAAAATGTAACAGACAGCTTAGTTTCACTACCCTTCTTGAAAACGCCTCTAGTCCGTGACAATTTTATGCCAGCAGGAACAAGTGGTGATTTGGGGCTGGCAATTCTTTAAAGAAACCCAGCCTAATAAATATCCCATCCCACAGCCTTCCACCCACATCAGAGCCTGGAGCTTTTAAATCCCGACTGGAATGGCAGTGGTTACAAGTGGGCTAACAAACCACCTGCCCGTTTGCACATGGTTACCAACTGGCTGTAGCCCAGGAGATGGCAGATCTTTAATGTTAGCTCTAAGGAAGCTTTGTGGGACAAGCATGTGGGGATACCTCTGCTTTTCCTCATCGGCTGCCCTTGCAAAATGGGTTGGAGTGGGAAATCTTTAAGCATGTGAGGTTTCAGTGCTGTCACCCCAGAAATGAGCCTCTCATAGGAGAATTGATACATGGGGACAAGAATGGTCTGCAGAGGGGCTGAGGTCTGGCTCCAGCCTCTACAACACCTTGTTCCTTCAGCGAGGCTGCTTTCTCAGCCACAAGTACAACATGAAACTGGGAAGGAATCAGTGGGCCAGTGGGGTGGTTTGCAGGATTAGTGGTGTTCTTGGTGCCCTGGCAATGTGTCTGCTCGTGAAAGCTGGGCTGTTGTCACGGGGCAGCTTGGAGAAAGGTTAGTGGACATTAAACACCTCTGTGCCATCTCCCAGTATTTGGAGATGAGAAGAGGGTGAGAAGCAGAGGATGGAGGTGAGTTTATCCTTAAAGGTGAGAATAAGGGCCTGGAAAGAGCAGAGAACTTGGCTTGTGGTGGGAAGCAAAGGAAGAAGGCAAAACAAGGTTTGCTCTGGTCAAACTGTCAAGTTAGGGGGGGACCTTTCACACAGTGCTTTGAGGCATGATTCCACAAGGGTAGTTTGTGTTCGTCAAAAACAACAGCTGGATGAGAAATTCAGCTGTGTTAGCTCAGCAAGGGAAGGGGACAGAAAAAGGGGAGGGCAGAGGAGCTGCACAACAAGGAAAGGGAGCTGGGTCCTTGCAGGACTGGAGGGGAGAGCTGTTGCTGGGGTGTGAGGCAGGCTGTCTAATAGAACAGGGACAGATGATCACAAGCTCTCCAGGAAGTGAAGACAAAGGAGTCTGCTGTGATAGTGTTCAAAAACACTTTGCTCAGGACAGTTATGCTGGGTGTTGATGTATGAAGTGAGCAGTGCTCACGTCCCTGGTTCAGGGTGTGCTCTGTATAAACGAAGATCTGCAATCCGGCTTTTAGAGACCTGCCTGTGCTGCTGCTGCTCTCACGTGAAAAAATCTGTGCAATTTTTTTTTTTTTACCTAATAACTTGACACGAGACTATTAGAGCTTCCCCACAGAATTGCTTTAAAATGCAGGCAGGCTGACACTCAGCATACTGATTGTAAGGAGACATGTCAATCTTGGCAAATGTGTTGGTCCCCTGAGCAAGTTTGGCATAAAACACATTTCCTACTGAACAATGATTTCCTGTCTCCCGTACTGCTCCTAGAGAGATGGGGGTTCACTTCTCAGCCTTTGCTAATTGTTGTCTCCCTTGTTCTTTTTTTTTTTTCCTCCTACCCTTCAGGCCCAGGAGTCCTTGGCATCTCTTGAGAGAGAAATTGGCAAAGTGGTTGGGGATGCCAATGTTATTGAAAACAGCGACGTTCGCACAGACTCGGTGAGTGTTTCTCTTGAGACCGTACTCAGGGGTAGCACATGTCTCATGCTAAGGGTGAACTTCGGGAAGTTACGTCTTGCTTAGAAGCAACAGGTGCTGCTGAACATTGAGGCTTGATGAGGTTTCCTGTCCTGAAGCTTGTTGGGGTAGCATCCTGGAGCTGTATCCCAGGGATGCTGACCTCTTTCAAAGCGTTGGGAGTTTTGCTGTCATCTGGATTGTGACTTCCTTCCGTTGGCTCAAATTTGCAAGGAGAAGGGGGAGAGGTTCTGGACATGAGATCTGCACTGCCAAGGGTTGTTGGTTTGGTTTGGGCAAAACTGGGAAGAGCTCAGGGAAGGTACCCAAACTCCTTCCTTTCAAGAAAGGAGGCTAAAAATAAACCTGCTGGTTCCTAACTAAGCTTACAATTTTAACTGCTGGGTTGGCACGTGAAATGCCAAAAAAAGCGGCACTCTAGAGTGCCATGGGAATGTCTCTTGCCAGAACGTTGACCCTTCTGGTGTTCTGCAGCTGTGGACAGGAGCCTGCCGTTAGCCACAGGTAGGTGACCAAATGCAACTCAGCAGGTCCTGACTCCTGGGAATTTGTGCTGACCTTGCTGTGGTCCTGCAGCAAAATCTCACTAATCTGAGTGTCAGTAAGCAACAAACTCCCAGAGTGCTGGCCCTAAAAAGATGCCGCCTGTACAAGCAGCAGAATCCTGGCTTTCTAGCAGGGCTTCCCCGTCTCTGGAAGCAAGAGCTTTCACGTCAGCTTCAGAACAGCTTTGCAGAAGGCAGCTGGGAAGGCTAAAGCAGATGTCTTCCAGCACATTTTGCACAGCTAAGTGGTGTCAATGGAACTCATTACCCGTTTCCTTCTGATGGATCGAGTGGAAGGAAACGCTGTCGTTTGAGGGGGAGACGAGTGCTTGCTGGTAGGACAAATAATTTATATCGACTGCTTTAGCCACTGAAAAATAAGTAGTTTCATCAGCTGGAAGAGGAAGCCAGGAGTCCTCTAAGGAGTACTGTAGAAAAGCCTTTGCCTTTGTAGTCGTTAGCAGAAATGAAATGTCTTTCCCAGAGTGATCAGTCATGGATGCTGATCGACCTCTGTGTTGTGGGCTGACCACATCAGAGCCAGAGATGCAGCTGGGCTTGCAAAACCACTCATGTCCCAGCCCTGTGAGCTGGTTTCCTGGAAGGGAGGCTAGGTCTTTGTGGCCAGCAGAAGGCCAGACGGTGCCAGCTGGGTGCTCCGGGTCTGCCTGCAGCAGGATGGAGAGGAAAAGCCCTCCTCACGTCGGTGACAAACTGCTTGTCCACTGCTCTGCCTTCCTGCTGGCCTGCCTTTGGGACTGATGCTACGGATTGACCAAGTTGCTAAAAAGGCAGGTGCAAGGTTTGGGGCAGGGCTACTAATACAAGCCAACCATCAAGGAAATCCCTTGCCCTGCCCATTCCCCCTCTTCAGGGAGCTCTTCAGATGCACACCCACCATAAAAAAAAAAAAGCAGCGAGCACAGCTCAAAGCTCCTCAGACATCACTGGGCTGTCCCCCAACAACTGACACAGCTGGAAATAAACCACCAGGAGTGTGGTGGTACAGCCACCAGCCACGGCATTTCACGGCTGGAGGTGCTGGCAGGCCCTCAGCTAGGTGCTGTTAGATGTGCCCTGCTGTGGCCGGAGCTCGTTGGGTCTGGTTTTAATCCCTTTAGCCTTGCACAACCCCCCTGGTTCATGGCTTGCTCCCCTATAGCAGCGTGGGAGCCCTATCCAGGCTTCCCCCAGAATCTCTGTTGCTTTATTCTGGCAAATGTGGAAAAAACAGTCCTAATAAACCTGTAATTAAGCCTTCATTAGTAGAAATGTTAATTGTCTAAACAGGTAGCCGTCAGCAGAGGCAGGAATTAGAACATTCTCTCCTTCTCTAAACCTTTTTTGCTGCTTTTTTTTTTTTAAAAAAAAAAGCTGTCTCCCCGGAAGCCTAAAAACCTAGCTTAAAATAGCTCACCGATTAAAAAAGAAAGTCTTCCAGCCACTTCCACCTAGCAACAGTGCCTTTTTTTTCCTGAAGGACCTGAAAACACATGCTCGCAAACGAGCACATTAGTTCCTTCTGGGGACTAGACCCAGCCCACAAAATCCAGAACTGATGCTTGCGTAAACCCTCAGACATTCGGTGTTTTCTTCAGATTCCTTTTCTTTCTATTTAAAAACAGAGCGTTTGGGTTTTCTAATCAGCTTCCTTGTCGCTTGTGGGACTGGATGATGACTAAAGGCTGCCTTTTAGTGTGCTTTAAGGAAGTCGTTTCTATTCAGCAGCTTTCTTCGGCAGGAAACTTATTTGGAGGATTATATGCCATCGAACGTGCTTTCTTCCCCAAATCTGTGTGAAACACCCCGTCCTCGGAAACGGGAGATGCTGTACGTGGAAAGCACGGCGGGTTGAATCTGTCAGCTCGACGCCTGGCAGGAGGGACGTGGGAATTGGAGAGAACCCCGGGAGATCTTCCAGACCCCAGGAGATCTTCCAGACCTCTGCTTATCCAGGGGATTTGGGGGGGAGTGTGTGTAAACATCAAGCAGCTTAACCAGAGAGGGCAAATGTTGCTTCAGCACCGGCCCCGTAAGGCAGCCTCGCAGCCCTGGGCTGACAGAAGCTGCCGCGTGCGCGTTTGGCCCAAATCCATCGATCGTTGGTCAGGTTTGGGTCCCAGGAGGGCTGGGGATGTGCCTGTAACTCACCAGTAAACACCGACCGATATTAGCGGAGCCACAAAACAGGGGAGGAGGAGGAAGGAGCAAGGAGAGGAGGGGAAGGCTGAGGGTGAACGGAAAGGTTCCTGCGCTAATGCGCGCACACTCCCATACCCAGCACCATCGGTCAGTGCCACGATTCATTTGCTGCGATGCTAATTGCGTTTGCCTCTCCGCTTTCATCAACCTGTAGGAGACTGTGAAGTGAATTCTCAGCCTCGACAGCCCTGACTTCCTACCTTAATAAGGGTGAAATGGGTGAATCTACTCTGATACGGATTCCCAACGATTTTTAGAGCAGAAAAATGTTTACCAGTCGCGTGCGAGTGAGAGCTTTGCGATACGTCGCTTTGTTCTGCTGCCTGAGCCCGCAGTAGTCTCCGTAATGGGGCAGGTGCTTGGGCTTGATTTACTGCCCTGCGCCTTGCAGCAGCTCTGCAAAAGTGGGAGCCGGGGAAGTGAGCTCCCAGAACTCCTTTTAATTTCCCCCAGACCCCAGGGAGAGATTTGCAGCCGCGTTCTGCATCGGTCTCGTTCTGGCAGGCTGCCTCTCTGCTGGCGCTGAGCGCTCGCGAAAATGCCTGCGCTCACACCGAGGGCTGGGCGCTTCTGCGTGGCTGGCGCCGAGGCAGGGCTGCTGGTTTGTGGCTGGCGGATTGCGAAGGGAAGCTCTCCTGCACGGCCGCCCTGGGAGCGGTAACGCCGTGCTTCGAACCTGGAGCTCTTTGTGTGGTTCTGGAGGAGGTAATCAATGAGGGTAATAAAGCAGGGATTAGATCAGCTTTAGCGCAGCAAGACCAGCTCTGGGGAGACGGGCAGGCAAGAAGGGAAGAGTCCGTTTAGAGTTGTAGCCCCTTGTGAGAAGGGGAAAAAGCAAGCTTGGTGTTTTCATTTCAGGAAACCAGCCTGCTAGCCCTTTTGTCGTGTCTCCATGCTGACTGGTGCCCAGACTGCACTGCCAGGCCCTTATCCTTGCCTGGGTGCCCCTGGCAAGCAGGGATCTGCTGGGGGCTTGGAGCAGAGCTGGAACCCGTGGGAGGCCAGGGGGCAGAGCCTGTGTCCGAGGTGCTGAGCCTGAACAGGAGCGCTGTGCCGCAGTGTGGGCAGGGGAAGGTGCGGCTCTCCAGCCACCTCCTTCAGGTGGATTAGTCAGGATTCGCAGCCAGAGCTGCCTCGTGCTCCGTTATTACGTCCCGCCGAGGACATGATCCCACAGAGGGCAGTAGACCTACAAATGTGAAAGGCTGCAGTGGCTCGTTGGGCTTCCAGCTCCTTGAAAAGGGCGCGGGACAAAAGAAAAATAAAACCAAAATGCAGGGACGCCGGCCAGCCGTGTCTCCTGCTGACTTCAGCCAGTGATAGACGTGTGCGCCATGTGCCAGCCAGCTGAAAAAAACACCGTCCACCTCTCCCCTGAGCTGCCTGCCTACTCTCCCCATCCAGACCCAACCTTTGGTGGTCCCACAGCCCTGTTGGTACATCTGTGGGCTCAAACCATCCTCCCCGCGGGGTTTTCCACCGTGCTCAGCCGCCTGCCCAATAACCCACGCGCTCTCCTCAGCTTGGGTTTGGAGCAAGGCTTGTGGGGACGCGTGGTGGTCGCTTGGCACGACGCTGAGGCTGGACGAGCTGTGGGTAGGAGCACGATCCCTGGAGGCTGTGAGTCAGTGCAGTCCTAGGGAGGGCTGGAGCTGGGGATCAGCAATGCTCTTACCGGTGTGCAGCGCGTGCAGGTGATTCCTTGGAACGGGAAATGGCTTCTTGCCTTTGAACAACGTTCTCTTTAAACGTGGCCGTAACCCTCTGACTTACAAGAATTGCTCCCATCTGTGCAAGGAGTCGTAATTTTATATGGAGGAGCTAATTCTAGACTTTCTTGGTAATTAGATTGTAAATGAGTTTTTAATGATTTTTTTTTTTTCTTCTTCCAGGAATTGACTGATAAAAGACTAAATGTGGCGGTGAATCTTAACCAGGATGTAGGTCATCTCAAGAAGCTGCTCGTGTCAGTAAGCCAAATGCTGTCAAAGGGACGGGAACACTACCAGCTAGTAGGTAGGTACGGCTGGTCCGGGACGGCTTTGTCCAGGTTTAACGAGCCAGGCGTTAAAACCTGAAACTGCCTACGTGCACTGCATCCAGAGCTGCTAGCACACACCAGATTTATCCTTCCCTGGATCCAGACTTCATTTAGCTGGGACTAATCTCACCCCATGCGTCCCTTTCTGGATGTGTAACTCTTTATCCCTCCCTTTCCCCTGCTCACCACCCCATGCAGCAGGCTTCCCAAAGCTTTGTCCCCAACAAAAAATGCCTGTGCCTTGTTTCCCTCTTCCCAGTTACACGAGCAAAGTGTCAGTGCTTCCATGCTCCGATCGCTTTGGGAGGGAGGATATAAAGTAACCCCACTGGGCTCCGCTCAGTTAGCAGCAGTGGCTTGCTGTGGTCACGGCGATAATGAACATCTAAAGCAGCAGCCTGGCACGAGCTCCTGATCCAATTACAGGCACACGAACAAGGCTTTTATTTGAATTTACAGCCAGCTTTGAAACCTGGGCCGTTGTGGTTGACTTTACATCATGTTGGTAAACTTCGGAAAGGACCCCAAGTTAGCTCAGGGTTGGATAAACCTGGGATGCTGAACTTTGTCAGGAATCCGTGAGCGAGCCCTGCGAGATGAGCTGGAAGCCGCTCTGAAGGCGGGCTGTGAACTACTCAATATGGGAAGCAGCAAAGTCTTGGCAGGGAGCGTGCAAGACATGTCAGAACTCCCTCTTAAACTACTTAGGATCGTGGCTTGCTTTTTTTCCTAACTTAAAGACTTTTTTTTTTCTGCTCCTGCCTTTGTAATACAGCACGGGCAGCCAGTTCCAGGGTGCTCACGGTGGGTGAGGCCGGTCCTGTAGGGCTGCCTCGGGGTGGTGGGAGGTAGGTGCTGCCTCCATCCTGGCTTCTGTGGGGCTGCCTTTGTTCAGCCTCCCATCAGCGGGGCCTCCCCTGGGGGTTTCATCGCTGACCAACGCTAACGAAGGTGCGGGCGGGAGCTGCGGGCTGGGTGTGGATTTGCTTGAATGCTCCCTCCGGAAAGTGCTGGGCTCACGGGGTGTTCTGTTCTTCCTTTTTGCAGAATGAAGTCACGGGGGAATCGCTAATTTGAGGATAGCAGAAGGCATTGTATTATATTTTGCCAAATTAAAGCCTTATTTATGTTTTCACCCTTTCTACTTCGTCAGAAACACTGAACAGAGTTTTGTCTTTTCTAATCCTTGTTAGACTACTGATTTAAAGAAAAACCCAACTCTGTAGACACCTCCAGAGTTTAGTTTTATAATAAAATAAAACCTGTTTGGATAATTTGACCGTTACATTCCTGGAGAGACAGTAAACACGTAATCTTTTATCTTATTTTGCTCAGTAAAACTTGTTCAGAAGACTCCAACGCGGTAAAGTCACCAATGGGCTATAACATTTTAATACTGATGTTGTACACTGTTTTACTTAAGTACATTTTTTGGGATTAGTTGCCTCTGACTTCAACCTCAAGTAAACACTCCTCTTTTTTTTTTTTTTGGTTGCTAATGTAATCAGTTTTTGTAATGGTGTCAGCAAATAAAGGGATGCTATTATTCGAGGCGTTTCTCTTCTTTTCACTGAGCTTGGAGGAAGCCTTCGGTTCTGCGTGAGGTTCTTAAAGGAGCAAAACGAGATGGTCGTGCTGGGTTTTGGATAACGCTCGAGGATGGGATTGTCTGAGGGAAGGCAACAAAACAGTTGGGGGCCATAGTGAATTAATTGCAGAGGTAAAATGGTTCAAACTGCTCACCCTGAGCTTTTCATGCTCTTGCTTTTTTTTGTTGTTGTTAATATTTTGTTCTTTTGGCGCGCAGCCCCCTTGCCCAGACAGAAGAGTCAGTGAGGTTATTCTGAGCTGGGCGCTTTGTTTCCTGCCCAGCCAGAACCGCCACGACCACCCCAGCTAGAAAGTTCCTCCTTTTTAAAGCAGTTTCACCTGGTAAAGCAAGTCGCAAGGAGGCAGATGCTGGCTGGGGTGGTGGTGCAGGACAGCAGACCTGCATTGCTGCAGCACCGAGGAGCTGGGAAATGCACCTACTCCGTGATTCACAGGGCAGCGCTGGCCTGGGGGCTGTGGCACAAATCCTTCCAGGGCAATAAGGAACTTGGGGCCTCTCCATCATGGAGCAATTGATTTGTGGCCTTGGTTATCCTCCTGGCTGTCCTGTTTGCTTTCTAGCATGCATTGGGATGGAAACCTGGGTTAGATGCTCTCCTCTGGCTGGTCTGGGTCTTGGCTTTCTTTGCTCCTCTCCTTGTGGAGAAGGGCAGTGGGCAGCAGGGAGACTTCACGAGGAGCTGTTTCCCACTGTCCTTGGGTTTAGCAGATACCAGTTCTCCCAGCAGCTGTGGGTAACTGGGCCAGGGGTGTTGATGGCCTTTCCTGCGTGTCGTGTTGCATGCACTGCTGGTTGGAGAGCGTGTGGATGGGCACCAGTGAACTCCCTCCATCGTGGTCTTCCTGCCTTCAGGTCGGGGCAGTTGCTTTGCAAGAGCCTGTTGGATGTGGAAGAACTGATGGTAAGTGACAAACAGGTTGCACAGATAGCAAAGGGAGCGGGGTTGATTTGCCTGCATCTATCCGGAGACAGCGTGCTCCTCCCAGGTGCTGAGCCACGAATTCAGAGCGGGTTGAGGAGCCCGGTCCTCCTCCCTCCCCCACAGCTCGGCTGGAGCAACGTCCCACTGAAAACAGGTCTCCAGGTGAAGTGAGGGCTCCTCTTTCTCAAAGAGATTGTTCTGCAGATCTTAAGGTGCCTCAGCTAAGGAAGAAATGTTCCTGGAAGTGACGGTGGTGCCTGGAGGGCATCTGGGTGCAGCATTTGAAGGAGCGAAGGTGATGCCCTGGTGGAAATGGAAACCTGGTGGTGTTTCCAGGTCTTCAGTTCTGTTGCGTTAAGCTGCAGAGCTTAATTTAAAAGGAGAGACAACTGCAGCATCACTCAGCTCTCTCTTGGCAAAAATCCTCCCAGGAGAGTACGTGAGACTTTTTTTTCAGATTTCAGTGCAGGTTTTCTGTTTTGCTTTAGGAGATGTACGGAGATGTTAAAGGCAGCTGAAAGCCCTGCTGAGCAAACCCTATTCCCCTCTCTGGAGGGTGAAGCTAGGATAGCTCCCCGGGAGAGGCAGGAGATGCTGCTTTATCTGGGTGTCCTCTCCAACCCCTGATAAAACGCAGCTGCTGGCAGTCGTCTCTCAAATTTGGAAGTCTGTAGCTTGCTCATTTGGTCACTAAGAAAGCCCTCCTGCTCTGGGCATCTGCTACAACAACATAAAGACTGAAAAGTTGGGGGATGAAGGGGGAGCTGATGCTTGGCACGTGTTCCCAGCCTGCTGCAAGCCCCCACCTCTCCGCAGGGTTTGGCTGCTGGTGCCCCCGGGGCCGAGCACCCCTGGCCCCGAGCGGAGCCGCTGGTCCGCGCCCGCGCTAGAGGGAGACAATAGCTAATGGATGCGGAGATGCTTTTGTTGGAAAAAGGCCAAGCGTTGGGTGTTCAGATGCAGGCAATAGATTTTTTTTTTTTTTTTTTTTTTTAATAATTGCGGCGCCGGGGCCATTCGCTCCCGGAGAAGCCTCACGCTGCCAGCCACGTGCGGCGCTGAGCGCTGCCCGGCTTCGAGCTGGATTCGCAGCGAGCGGCATCCCTCCCTCTGCCATCCCTCGCTCTGCTTCTCCAAATGGAAATGAGAAAAGCGGCTCCGAGCCTTCCCCTGCCTGCTCTGGAGCTGTGCTGCCTCCTCTTCCTCCCCGAGCTGCCCTCGCCCAGCAGCGAGCAGCCCCCCTTCGTCTCGTAGCCGCTGCTGGCTTCTCTCGGGCCGTGACTCACTCAGCGTTTTGTCATCGCGATTAAAAAAAGAAATCTCATGCAACTTTAATTCAAGCCCAAATAATTTTGCTGTAAAAGCAGTTTTGCAGTGGTGCTGCTGTCGTCTCTCCCCAGGGCTGCTGGTGCCATGGGGGTGCTGGTGCCACCAGGGTCCCCCGTGCCCCCCTTGCTCGGAGCATGGCCTTGGTCCTTTTCTGCAGCCCTCCTGGTGCCTCTTGCAGCCAGCTGTGAATTTCCTTGAATCGTTTGCTGGTCGTTGAGGCTCTTAGGGCCCTTCTAAGGCTGCTCCTCTTTGCATTGGGTGCTGGGGTTGTCCCAGGGCTTTGTTTGCAGGTGGTGGTTGAAGCTGTGAGCAGGGAGAGCTGCTAAGGGAGCACCAAAAGGTGAGAAGGGCCCTTTCTGCCCGCTTAAAGATCCCGGTTAAACTTAACCGGGATGCAAAGACCACCTCCACGGCAGGTGAGGACAGCAATTTCCATGTGGGATCTTCCCTTCATCGCCTGGCCCCTTTGGTCTGCTCAGCTTTGCTCGGTTCGACACCACGCAGCGAGGAAGGGAGCTCCTGGGGGAAGGGGTCTCCGAGGAACCTTCAGAAGTGTGTCCACGGCTGGTGGCCGGGGACAGCAGCCACCAGATGTCAGGGGCACCTCTGGTCCGAGCAGCTGGGAGAGAAACCAGCCCTGAAGCAGCCTCATTTTCCCTGAAACAACAGTTTTTTTAAATGGAAGAAGCAAGAGCCAAAGCCAGCACCGAGGAACTTGCCTCTGTGTGTTTTACACCAGGATGAGGCTTTTTTTTAATTTTTTTTTAAAGTCAATTGAAAACAATAGTAAATGAAAAATGACTCTGCCAAAAAAAAATGAAACTGCCCCTGCCCTTCAAAAAATCGGATTCCTGCATTTCAGTTGGAAGAGGAGGAAAAAAAAAAGTTATTGTTTTTTTTTTTTTTTTTTTTTTTTTCCTTTTTCCCCACTGACTTTTCCCCCTGTTATTATTTCTAGGAAAGAGAACAAAATACCTCCCTTCCGAAATACCTCCAGCCACGATTTATAAGAGCTTGGGACTTTTTGCCCATCTCATGGCTGGGAGAAACACCATCAGGCATGGTGTCACGTGGAGCTGGAAAAAAGGCCTTTAAAAATATTTTTATTTTTATTTATTTTCAAGCATAGCTGGGTTTGGGATGCTCCCCTGGCCCCTGCTCAGAGGCCGTGTGCTTTGGTCTCCCCCGTGCTCGGATGCTCCCAGGTTTGCTCTTGGCTCGTGCGCCTGCAGCACAACCCGCGCGTGGGCTCCTCGCAGCCTTTTCTTGGCTTCCTGCAGGGCTGCTTCTATTTTTGGAGCCTTCGCACCTAAAAATACATTTTTAGGCTCCGGGGGAAGGCTGGCTCTGCCTTTGTGTCGATGAAGCACTAATTAAACTGGGGGAAAGGCAGGCTTTTGCACTGGGCCTGTTCCTTATTGCTGAACCTGTTTCTTTTCCCACTTCTTTATTTTTTATTTTTTTGGCAATTTTCCCGTTGAAGCTTTAGCCCCAGCCTGCTGCAGCCCCCTTCCTGCTGGGCAAGGGGCATGAAGGAGGGCATCCCATTAACCTGGGGATCTGGGGTTAATGTTCAGCTCGGATGTGCCGAGGGACCTGGTGGGCTTTTGCTTTCCAGGCTGCCCACCAGCAATCGAAGGTGAGGGCGACTTTGTCAACACAAATAGCCGCGGCTCCCCTTCATATCGCTGCGGGACCAAAGCCAGGAGATGCACGGGGACCTGGGGAGGTTCTTCAGGGACTCTGCCCTCGGGCTGCTCTCATATTGGGGTAAAACACCCACCGCCTCCTCAGCCAGGCTTAAAGCAGGGAGAGGGAGCAGGCTGAGACCACTTCAGAGCTCTCATTCAGAGCCAGCTGCTTTTCCGTGGTACGTTCGGGCTGTCTGGGGACAGCCTCAGAGCCCTGATCTCTCGCTTTAGCAAATAGACTTGTCCTAATCCAACCCTACTGAGAACAACCGGAGCTGCGTGGGGCGCTGGGCTGTTGTTCTTTAAAATCAATAAATATTTCAGGAGCAGCGCGAGCGGCTTCGTAGCAGCTCCGCCAGTCCCAGCTGATCATTATTAATTCAATGGATGCGGTTGTAAATAGGCTGAGGACGCACGGCAGCCGAAATTACAAGCACTGCTTCCCCGCAGCCTCGCTGGGATGCTTTGCAGGGAAATGTTGGCTTTCATGTTTTTGGGTGTTCCTCTTTTTTTTTTTTTTTTTTTTTTTCTGCACCCGTTGGCCCAAAGATGCTTTTCTCTGCGTAGGGAGGGAGTTTGGGGAAACCTGTGGCTTTGCTGGGTCTTAAGTGAGGCTCGAGTGACCAGCAACCTTCAGCAAGTTGCAAAAAAATAGCTGGTTTGCAGGTTGTCTGCTCTTTATCCCTGGCTCGTGCAGCAGGACTTGACTCCTGGGCAGTAACATATCTACTGTGTGGTGTTTTTCCAGCTCCTGGGCTCGTGCAGCAGTGATAGCACTGGGTGAAGAAGACGGAGTAGCGGCAGCGTGTGGGTATTTTGTGGGCACCTGCGTCACAGTTCCCATCTGGAGGGCGGTGAAGGTGGCACCTTTCCCCTTTCAGGCCACTTTCCCAACCTCATGGGGAAAACCAGCAAGATCAACCTGTTATTGTTGCAGGGGAGAAGCCAGCTCCTTGGTTTCATGAGCCTTTGTAGGGAAATAAAAGAGCCTGAAAACGTGACTCCTGGGGAAAGCGAGCCACACAGGTGTACTTCTGCGTGCGCGCAGACATCAATACGTGACATGCAATCGTCCCAGAGCTTCCCTGCCTCTTGGATTCCTCTTGCTGCCGGTCACGGCAAGTTTATCGTAAATCTTGCAGCGTTCGACAGCTTTTGGCAAGTCTCTTGGTGGAGTTGTGCAACCAGTGTCGCGGCTTCTTTCGGCAGCTGAAGGTGCAGGGACGAGTCCTGCAGGGCTGAGCCTGAATTGAGTCCCACCGCTACGCTGTGAGGCACAGCTTGTCCCAGCGGGGGCTCTGAAATATAAAACACATGTATACAACACGTTTATGTGTCTGCGTCTATATGTGTGTGTATATACATGTTTAACCCTTAAGGGTAGGGGTGTTAGGTTCATGCTTTGCAGTTGATGTTGCCCAAGGATGGATAAATCAAAGCAGGAGCAGCGCGCTGCCATACGAGCAATTGGCATTAATGCAAGGGCTACTCTTAATTACAGGAGCCACTGCTCATCTCCGCGGCTCTGCTGCTGCCGGAAGGCAGCTCAGGAGGGGGGTCTCTGGCTAATAAGCTGCGTGTGTGCCACAGCAGTGATAGATTGATGTATTTTTAATAAATATTCACTCTGAAAGGGACACACATGTATTCTGTGCTAATCCACTCATTACAAGATCGCAGGGCGGCTCACGAGGTTCGCCAGTGCCTGTCTTGCAAAGCTGTTCTTCATGCTCGTGGCTGGTGTGTTAGATCTTGTACTTCCTGAAGGGGAGAGATGATTGAGGTAATAAAGGCTAGCTGTGCTAATTACTGTCATCCTTGAAGTTTTGAGGATGAAGGTGCGTCGCATCAATTAGGAAAAACGGGGAGCGCTAACCCGGTAATAGGGAAATCCTGCCTTAATCTGTCCCTCTGGAGGTGGGAGGCTTCTCTTCTGCGTCCTCGCCAGGCAGATGCCTTCAGTGGGGAGGAACAGCAGGTAGAGAGCGGTTGATACGAGGCTCGGAGCCAGGATGGGTGTGAGAGTGGGGACATGGGCGATGTCTCCTTCCCCAGCTGGAAGGCCCGGTGGGTGTTGCTGGGGTTGCTCTCCTAGTGGACACCCAAGAGCCCTGATGGCCATCAGCCCCTGGCCAACCCATCTCCTCGTGTCGTGCTCGTACAATGACTTTATTCCTATTTTTATGGCTGGAAAATCACTACTTTCCCCATGTGACCTTTCTGGTGCGTGGCTCAGTGAGTCCAGCCCGGTACCTTGGCTGGTACCTAGCAGAGCCTCTTTGGTGGGGCTTTCAGAATTGGGTGGAGAAGTCTGTCCCCAGGGATGGCACCTTTTCCCAAGGATGGCTTCGGGTCCTCCTTGGCCATCCTCGGCAGCATGCCCTGCTGAGAGCTCAGACCAAAGTCTGATGAATGCTGCTCGTCCACGTAGCAGAGCTCAGGTTCATGAGACAGAAAGTCGAGCTAAGCCTTCCTTTCTGGTGTTTGCCTTACTCTCCCGCTTGGGTGCATGGGCATGAATTTTGTTTAAACCTGATTAAAATATTCCATTACCATTTGCTCACCGGCTGCATAACAAACACACTGTGTACCTTGTGAGCAGAGCAATGGGCATCTTATGAAAGCGAGACGATGGATCAGATTAAAGCAGCTCAGCTTACATGGATCAACAGCCACAGAGACTTCGAAACGCTGCATCCTGATGCTATTCAGTGTTTTCCACTCATTTATTTTTCTCCCCCTTCCGTTACTTTTCCTCCACAATAAAAAACACAGCCCCAAACTCTTTAATGTGAAACCCTGGGGTCTTTTCTTGCTGCTGCTGACTGGTGAGGATGAGGTATCCTGGAGGCAGGAAGACTGAAAATGCTTTGTTGCTTGACAGAAGGCAATGTTCCTGACTCGGTGTGTGCAGTTTCTCTTCCTGTGCTGGCAGACGATAGATCCCATGTGCTGGTGGCTGAAAACGCGGCAGCACGATTGCACCCTGCGTTTCCTACCCCACGCTATCTCCCAGAGCAGCAGCATCAATGCTTTGCCAAGAGCCCCTTGATTCACTTTGCTCTTGCAGCTGGAGTGTTTGCATGTTTCACGGAGCAAAGGTGTGGCTGATTTTGTCCGTCGTGCCAATTTTAAGAGGGTTTGGAAGATTCTTTTCCTACCCCATTAAAGTTGCTCGGTCACCAGCTGCAAGCAGCGAGGGCTGCGTTGGCTCTGCAGGAGCCCCCTGCCTCCTGCAGTCCAAGCCTGCAGCCGTGGGCGATGCTGATGGGTGAGGGTGATGCTCTGAAGGTTTTCACCCCATCGTGGTGGAGCTGCTGCCCTGGGGGCTGCAGGGATGGGGCTTGGGGGCCGCAGCTCTGCATTGTGTCCTCCTGCAGGCAAAGCGGGAGCCTGAAAAGGAAGAGTTGCCTCCAGTGCTCCTCTTCCGAGGGTGCTAGGCTCTGGAGGAGGAGGTGGTGATGGAAATGAGTCATCCGTCTCGCAGGTCGCTTCTGCCCTTCAGTGCTGCTCCCACGCAAGAGGGTGGTTTTCCTTCTTCCTGAGCAGGGGAAGCGATAAATCTGCCGCGGCTTCTCCTGCAGCCTGAAGCCCCAGTTGCTCTGGGGGATGCCTCCAGCACAAGCAGGTCAGGACCCTTGCCCTGTGCCACTGCACACCTCTGAGCCCCAGGGAAATTCATAGTTCTGTGCTTCACCAAGGAGAGAAAGGCTTTTTGGGTGGCAGGGTGACATCCTCACCCCCCCAAGCCCCTTATCCCACCTCCCACAGCTCCCAATGCAGGGCAGAGCTGAGAGGCAGGGCTGTAATGATGCTTTCCAGCTGCTAGTGAGTTGCAGCATGGGATTTCCTGGGCTGCATGCGGTATCCGTGTGTTTAGTGACCACCCCTGAGCTTCTCCTGCCCCCCTGGAGGCCATATAAGTGGTGTCCTGCAGCAAGGAGCACCGAACACCTGCCCTTGAAGGGATTCATCGTGAAGTCCTGCACAAATGTTGGTCCTGTTTGTAACCCCAAATGTGAACAAAGCTCTTTAAGCCTGGGAGACTTGTTCTAGAAATTCCTGGCATGTTTTAGACACAAGAGGGGTTCCCAAGGAGGGGCTGTCAGTGTGGTCCATGGCAGGGGGAGCACTGCAGAGGGGACCAGGGCTGTGAGGTGGCTTTGGTGGAAACGTGAGTCACGCACGACTCCAGTAGGCCGGTTGTCTTTTTGTTCAGCATAACAGAGATGCTTTTGGCTGTTGTTTTCCCACATTTTTCTCTTTGGGGCTGCTTTGTTGGAGCTCCAGTTAGGTACCAAACAAGTCCCGTAGGAGTTTCCCAAGGGGAAAGGCAGTATCACAGCCCTCAGCATTGGCCTCATCTGCAGCGGGGGCCGATCCGCCTGTGGTGGGTGCGAGCGTAGGCCAATGTGTCTCCTGGTATCTTATGGGGCCCAGGCATGGGGTGAGGTGGGCTTGAGGGAACTGGTGGAGGGTGGGCATGAGGGCTGGGCTCAGTCCTGTGGTGATGTGCCCACAGAGGGGCTGAAGCAGCATCCCCGATGGTCCTGGGGCCAGCGTCTGCTTCGGTGAATCGAGGTGGGCATCCAGGCCTCCTCCCTGGCCATGAGGCTGCCTACTTTTGCTGTCAGGCCCCCGCTGCTGTCCGTAACACTGGTGAGAAAAGAGATTTTTGGGTGTGTTGGCTCCAAATTGGGGTCTTTGGTGACCCGTGGATTTCCCAACCAGGGCTGCAGGAGCAATGCCCGGCAGCATCTGGACGGCTTTTCGGCCCCAGCGTGAGTGGGAGGCGACCTCGCCGGTGACATTTGGGAATTAGAAAGAAACTGCTCGCCCACACTCACATGGCTGAACCTGATCAGCGCAGGGAGAGCACGGGATGCCGCCGTCCATCCGTCTGTCTGTCCGTGCGCTCACAGCAACTCCTCCGGCCCCGGTACCCACTGGCCCTTAGGCTCTGCCGTGTTAGGGAAGGTCAGTGCCGATATCACTCTCTGGACTTTTTTTTTTTTTTTTTTGGCTATTTATACAGGGTAGCCCGAACTAAAAAGCCTATTGTAGCAAATAGTAGGCTTCTTGTGTGGCATCCTTGAATAGGAGGGGTGTTATCCCGTCCCCATGACAACCAGCATTTGAATTAAGAGCCGTCTACTCAGAACAATTTGCCGTCACATGGTTCGGAGGAAACACTTTGAAACCCTTGTAGTCATTTCAATAGGCTTGATTGTTAGCAGCTCCCAAACTTAATCATTAACAGAGCTCTGCAACAGATAATTACTGTGCTTTGCATTTTTCTGCCCCGCACGTGACCGGCGCGGTCTGGGGACACAGGACATGATGCTGCTAGCGATATCATTGACTTATAAGTGCATTGGGGGTGGCTGTTCTGCTGTTGGTGACTTCTTTACGGGCCAGGGTCTGGCTCAGGTGAGGGGCCAGCCATTCTGCCCCCATCAGAAGACCACCCATGGGATGACTGCAGCAGGAACCGGATGCAATGCTCGTCCCCTGTCTGCTGTGGCCTCACCTCGCCAGGTGGATGGCTGCAATGAAAGGAAACCTTCCTCCAGCTGGAAACAGGCTTCAAAAAACAAAACAAAACAAAAACAAAAACAAACAAACAAACAAAAAACCCAACACCTTCAGCATGTGCTGGTATGGATAAAGCATTCCCTTCCCTTCTTGGCCAGTGATGCTCATGCCCACGGGAGCAGCCTGCTTCTTCAGCACCCACCTGCACTGCCATCCATCCGGTGACGTGGCTGCATCCCCACAAGTCACAGGCTGTAATAGAAGTTATGGATTAGCCATAGAAGGGTGTAGAGGATCAAAATATTTTCTCGTCTTTGGAAAAGCTTAGAAAATAGATGGGGAATAAACACAATGCAAAATCATCCTGCCATGTCCGGGGCGGTGGGGTGAGCGAGGATGGGGCTTAGTGGTGCTGCTACAGTATTGCTGCTGCAGGATGATTATAGCAGCTGCTAATTGCTTAATAAGCAGAGCAGAAGTGACAGTGGTGCTTGCACATCCCAGGCCGTATTCATCCCTGAGCATCACCTTCCCCATGGGATGGTTCACACAACAGCTCAGCTGGCCAGCACAGAGCAGGGCAGTTGGATTTGATCCAGGAGACCACGGTAATCAGGGGACTGATGTCCCCAGGAGCTTTTGGGCTTTTATCCATTAAAGCCCTGGTGTGAATGGCTGAGCAGCCTCGATTGCTGGTGAGCCCCGGCCAGGGAGGATAGGGGGCTGGAGGGCAGCTTGGTGGAAGCATCTCCTGTGTCTCCAAGGTGTAAAACCTCTTGGGGAAGGAGGAAAGGGAGGCTGTAAACTGCTTTAAAAGCAATAAAACATTAATGGCAGCGCGCTGGCACTGAAGCAAAGATATTATTCCTTTAACAGGGGCCCAACCACAGTTGTTTTGTGTGTTTGAGTGAAGAATAATGGGATTTTACAAGAAGGCTTCAAAAGGGAAGCAAGGGCACCACGAACTCCCGAGCAGCACAGACAGCAGCTTTTCAGATGCAGCCGCCTAATTTTACAGCTCTTTTGTTCTCTGCTCCTAAAGAGAGCTGCTGTTGCTTTTATTTTTGAATGGAACACATGGAAGGAAGTCTGAGAAAAAAAAAAAAAAAAAAAAAAAAGAAGCCAAAACAACCTTTCTGCAGCAGGGGTTTAGGATGGGGGCACACCCTGTGAGCCCCGTGCTGTGCGCAGGCACCCCGACCACAAGTCCCTGCTGGGGACAGGGGTGGTAAGGGACAAATCATCTTAAAAATAACCCCTGCACAGGAAATGGGGCAGCAGCTGCCCGTGGGATGGGTGGACAGGCCGTGGTGATGTCCCAGCTCTTGGCTTCCCAGCCCAACTTGCCGTTGGGTTTGTCCTTGGAGCTTGCCAAGGATGAAATCCCAAGAGCTTGAAATGGCAGATTGCTCTGCAGCCGTGGCTTCCTTAGCAGGCAGGGCGAGCTGCACACCTTGTGACCGATGCATCTCCCTAAGGAACAACGTGAATTCAATGGGAACAAAAGATTTTATGGTCCTGAAAACATGACACCATCCAGGATGGAGGTGCCACCACCCCGGAGCAGTGCTCTGGTGAAGGAAGGTCTCACCGTGAGCCTTGGCTCTGCTGCCAAACACCTTCACTGAAGTTGGTGATGGACTGATGTGAGGCTCATCTGAAATAAGGTAGACTTCAGAAATATTCTGAAATAAATTTTGTTTGTTTGTTTTTTTTTAGGAACAGGAGTGAAATTTTAAATTTACCTTCAACACAGGTTTTGCACCAATGTTCTCTTTTGGCCAAAATGCTGACGAACCAGCGCTGTGACACCCTTGTCCTTTGTTATGACCTACCCCTGCCTTACCCTAGCATTTCGTCTTTCATGGATTTTTCACATTGTACCTGTGAGTTGGCCCTATGCTCCCATGCAATAAAAATTCCCCCAAACCCTGGAAAGGCCAGCAAAGTGCCTGAGCTGACACTTCAAAGCCTCTTCCAGCTGGGCACCAAGCCCTGAGACAACCTGGCCCCGAGCCCTTTCTCTGTTATTAGAGCCACAAAGCTGGCCTGGAATTATTTTGGCCCATGGAATTATTTTGCTCTTCCTCACTTTCTCGGCACCCAAAAATTCGAACACTTTTCATCACAAGCAAGCCCACTTCCCCTCTCTGCTGCTGTTTTGTGGCAGCGGGGATGTTTTTGGGTCTGCAATAAATCAGCAGGCTGCTGATGCCATGGGGAGCAGCGCACTTGAGTGCAGCATCGTTGCTGCTGGCTGAGGTGGGACAGGGCTGGCCGGGGTCAGCAGCATGTTGGTTTTATTTGCCTCAGCCGATAAGGGAAAAGGAAGGTGATATTTGTCTTCCTGCAACAGCCTCGTCACACAGGAAAATAACAAATGGAAAAATCACATTTTTTGCAAAGGTGCCCCTCTTTCCTGAAGCTGTGCACTAATTGCTTTGCACACAAGAGCTGATGTTGCTCGTCTCTTTTGTTATCCACGCTCCGGGAATGCCCCAGCCCTGCTTTGAGAGTGCCCTAAAGAGTCGGTGGCAGTAGATGCTTCCCTGGGGTGACACAAGCAACAGAGGTTTTGCATTTAAAGACAAGGAGAGGGTGGCATCTTGGCATCCTTCGGCATCTCCCAGCCATCAGCTGGTGCCTCTGCCCCAGCCTCGCCTTTCCCTTGCCCCAGGGCTGTCCCCAGCCCTGCATGAGGCTGTCACCTCTCCCATCATCAGCACTTGTATGTGTTCAGACAAGAAGGGCCAAATCTCCCCCAGACAACTAGCTTGTTTATGTGTGTGTCCCTCCGTGGACAATGCACGTAAGCTGATTGCAGTGAATTCACGTGAATAAGCAGGTAATTCTGCTCTGACTGCATACGACTTCATTAAAGCACGACAATAATTTGAGCTCGCATGTTGCCTGTCCTTTGGACCCTACCAAGGAGGATTTTTAGCACTGATTGACGTTGTGTTTGGGGTCCCAGGGGCAGGATCCGTATCCTCTTGTGCTTCTGCTCTGTAGAAACACGTTTTCCTCTTTGCTCCTCTCCATGATCAGACTGTTAAGGTGAATAATTATTGTGCAAAGTTTCTGTCTGTCTTTAAAAAAGGTTAAACTCGCTCCCAGCTGTGATAACAAACTGCTCACTGCCTGTTGAGCCTGGAAAAGCTTTCCCACTCTGCACAGATATGAGCATTCACGCAGGGTGGATAAGGTGCAGGTGGGCTCGGGGTAGGCTCTGGGCTCCAGGCATGCCCTCATTTTGTCTCCAGCTCAGGACAGCAGGTGTTCGGGTGCTGCCCAAACCCAGCCCTAAATCAGTGGCTTCTCCCACAGACAGGGACCTTTCCCTCATATTTATTCCCAAGGTCGGGTGAGACACTGGTGATTTACCTGGGCATAAGCAGCATTGCACAAACAAAGCTGTAAATACTGCCTGCTTCAGAAATATTAGCAAGGGCTCATTCCGGCGCAAGAAAATTCATTGCATGGTGCACAAATCGGCCTGGTGAGCAGCGGGATGGTGGCTCTCAGCCTTGTGCCCCCAGCCCAGGCTGCCACGAGCACTGAACACCATTTAGGGGTGTTGGATGCTCAGACCCAACCTCATTCCTGTTTTCACAGGGCCCATGAGACTGTTCCTGGCAGGGGACTGCCTGTGGTTTCCCCTGGCTGTCCCACCTCACCGATGACGAAGGACATGTCCTGGTGGTCGGGCTCGTGATGGTCCAGCAACATCGCACGCCATGGTCCCTGCTGGACCCAACTGCTTGTTGTGCTGTGAGCAAAAAAGCAGAGCCAGGAACTCATGGGGTCGTGGCCTCGCTGTTCCAGCCGCTCCTCCAGCGTTCCCTATCTGCAGGGCTTGGTGGAGCAAGGCTGAATCTGTCCTCAGTTACCCTGGTGTGACCCGTCCTGGCATCGGTGCCTTCAGTACCATTTTGGTATCTTGGGCAGTGGGGCGGTGATGGGGAGGTGGGATGTAGCCTGAAATTGTAGAACAACTTCAGAAGATCATCAGGTCCAAACTTCCATGGGAAAATGGAGCCTAGGTGAGATTATCCAGCACCCTGACCATTTACATCTCAAAACCTCCACTGATGGGGATTGTACCACGTCCCTGGGGAGGCTGTCACAGTGTTTGATTCTTCTCACAGAAAAAAATATCTTGTATCAAGGTGAAACCTCTCCTGGTACAGCTTGTCCCATTGCTCTGTGTCTTCTCCATGTGGCAACTCATGGAGAGCCTCCATCCTCTTTGTAGCTGCCCATGAAGTACTGAAATACCACAACGAGGTCCCTCCTGAGCCTTTTCTTCTCCAGGGTGAAAAGACCTAGCTCCTTCAGTCTTTGCACCCTCTTCAGTCAGCCTGTGAATTTTCTGACTTGTAGGGACCATAACCAGTTATTCATGGATATTGATATATTAGGATGTCAATGGGGGCACCGATGAGGACGTAAGGTTCGGGTTTGGGTTGGCCAAGCTGAGCTTTTTTCCCCACTCCCTTTCTTACATCCTCAGTCCCGTGGAGCTGGGAGCGATGGGGGTGATGGTACGGCGGTGCCGGGGGCCCGGCTCCCATCTGGGCTGCCTTATCAAGCCCCGCACAGCCTCGCGTGTCACATTGGGATGTAAATCGCATTAATTGAATTCACTTTGGCTGTGCTTTTGGGAGCAGACAACGACCGAGTCAAAATCTCATTTACATACTGATAAGACACAGTTGAAAAATGATGCCTTCTAATGAATAAAATGTGTGTAACTGGTCCAGCTTGATATTAGCATTAAAGTGTTAATCACTTTGGCATACAAGTTTATAGTGCTGAGTAAATTTGTCTTCAAAGGGTCCTGAAAGAGAAATCTATGTTGCTGGACTGCCATAGCAACATATAGACATCTTCATTGTATTTCTTGGTCAGAAAGCAGGTGCCAGCTTCTAATTAAAGCCTAATTTGCAATTTGTGTCCTATTCACTGGTTTCATGGGAACTTTGATGGCTGATACGGCGGTAACCAATAACCAGCAGCAAGACTTGAAAGCAGCATTAGAAATTCATCCTCCCCTGGGGATGTGGGGAGATGCAGCGGGCTGGGGATGTGCCATGTTGTATGTCCCTCATCCTGGAGCTGCTGGCAGCAAGGGAAGGTGGAAATCCTTGCAGGAGAGCTGCTGTCAGCCTCGCAGGGGCCGGCAGCCATCCCTCGCATGCTGCTCCGGCCAGCTTGGGCAGCCCTGGCCCTCCTTCCTTGAGAACAGATGGAAAAGGCTCCTTCCAAACTCCCAATTAGAAGATCCAGATTAACGACGCCCGTGGAGGTCTCTTGTTGCAAATGTTCTCCAGCCTGCCCAGCTGACCTGCTGCCTCGCATGCTTCCCACTTCCCCCCCTCCACCCATCCATCTCCTCCTTTTCCTTCTAATTACAGCCTTACGAGCTCTCGACAGCGCTAATATCAAGGGTAATTAGCGGTGGCAGGTTAGTGATGCGTGCGGCCATCGCTGCACAGACCTGTGGTGGCTGTCTGTCCTGCGGAGCTGGCTGCCCTGGCAGCAGCACATTTTGGGGCCAGCAGGTCTGTGTACGAACTGTGCGTGTGCAGGTGATGAAGCGATGCTCCCCCAGGGCTGTTCTGGTTCCCAAAGCTCTGCTTCTGCTGGGGTGGGGCTTGGAAAGGGACCCGATGGAGGAGGTGCTCAGATCCCAGCGACATGCAATGCTGCTCCGGATTCCTTTCGATATTGCAGCCCCGGGCGCTTGCTTGCAAGCTGTGATCCCAAAAAGCAAAGCCCAGAGGTTGGGGAGCTGAACAACGAGCTTTCTGAATCCAGCTGCTGATGCCAAATGCCTGCAGACCCCACGAGACCCCAGCCCAACTCCTTGTGCCACCAAAAGAGGGGTGAAGGACCCTCGATGCACCTTGCACCGTCCATCAGCTGCTTGCTGGCTTTGTCATTGCTTAAAGTTTGTGTTCAAGGAGCAATGCCCACAGCAGGGCTTCCAGGGGGACTGTGGGTTCCCTGCTCAGAAGCCTCATACCCTCTAGTTAGAGAGGTTTTTCCGTGCTTCCCTGCTGGCTGCCCCTTCCCGTGGCAGGCTGGATTTCCTGCCCTGATACCCAGCCCAGCTCCACCAAAGCCCCTGCTACGCCAGCCGAGGCTCTAACTCCCAGTGCTCAACCTCCCACCTCGCCGCTTCCTGCTGCATCAATTCTTTCCAAAGACAATATAAGGTACACGTTCATTAAAACCCTATAATCCACCATGGAACATTCTTGCTTTTATTATGAAAATAAAAAAAGGCAATGCTTAACCCTGCTTAACCCAGACCTCCCAGCGTGTCCATGCTGCACCAGGAGATGTTCCAAACGCATCATGGGTGTGGCCAAAGGAGGTGACAAACGTTGATTTCTTCCACACAAATGTTGTCTCTGTGCCCTCCCGGCTCAGTTCCCAACATGCAAAAAGGCAAATTGCAGTTGGCCTCTTTATGAGCTGCTAATCACCTTCCCCAGGGATCTGGGTCCTCCTGGGTGGATGCTGCAGGTCCTGGGACCGTGATCATCTGCTGGTGAGCACGCTCTCCTTACTGATTACAGCTTAATTACCCAATGCATTGTCTCCTGTGTGATGGGTATGGTTCAGATGCTGCAGCACCTTCCAGGAGACCTGGTGGTGGACCTGGACTTGTCTCCTGCAAGCCCATGGTGGTCAGGGGTTGTGCACCTGCCCCGGCGCTGCTGGTGGGGCAGGCGGACCATGTGAGCAGGAGCCTGAGCAATGCTCTGTGCTTGTATCATAGCTCGTAATTTTCTGTTTGATGCTGTTTCCTCCTTCTCATGGTGGTGCCTCGGGAGCAGTCCTTTCCAGCCAGTGAGAACTTCCCAAGCAGCGTGAAAATCCTCCTGGGCTGATGCATGTGCGCAAGCAAATGTATGCACATTAAACATCCCAAAGCCAGGGCGAAACCCGATAAATAGGTGTGGTGCACTCAGATGTTAGACTAAAGAGCCTGAATCAACCAAATAACTCTGGAATGTTGGAGACAAATGGAAAAAAAAGAAAAAAAAAAGAAAACACAAAGAAACCCAACTAAAACTTTGTTCGCATAACAGGAAAAGCACAGCCCCGGGCTCTGTCCACCTCTATCACCGAGTGGAAAATCCTCCTCTCCAGGATCCCGCCTCGTTCCTGCCTGCACCGGGATGTAAATGCAAGTGCTGCCCGTGGGGAACATCCTGCGAATGTAACCCCGGCTTCCCTGCGGCGAGCTGCACGTTGAAACAAGCCCCGCTGCCGACTGGTCGACGCCTCCTCGGTGGAAAGAGCCCTCTTTGGAAAGAGTTGATTAATACAGAGCTTTTTGGAATGGGAACCTGTTTGCTGCGGTCCTGGAATTGCTTTAAAAAAATTCTGGCTTGCAGCCTCCTTTATATTGAATTACGTGCTCAGGTCATCCGGGACATTTAAAAAGCTCCTCCCGAAGGGCTCCGTGCTGCTCTCCTCCCAGGGACGGACCTGGGTGCAAGCAGAGGGGTGAGAGGAGCTCCTTGCCTCCTGGTGTGGCTGCCAGCGGGAGCCACGGCTCGTTCTAGCCCAAACATTCCCAGCCGCATGATAAATACTATCAGCGCTATTAAAATATTATAGCAGAGCCAGAAATGTTTGAAAAACCTGTTACAGCACCAAGCTAGGCGTTTCAATGCAGCGTTAGGAGCAGGCGCTCTCTGTTCCCAGCACAACCTGCATCGTTATTTTGGTCTTTAAAGCAGTTTGGTGGCTGGGTACGTGCTGGCTTGTACCAGGGCAGCCCTGCCGTAGGGTTGGTGGCAGCAGCAGTGGGATCCTCTGCGGGTCCTTCCCTGGGCCCACGTGGCTCAGATTTTGGGTTGGGGCTCGGATTTATGCACTGAAGGTCTGAGCATTGCTGGGGAGGAAAGGGGAGCTGCTGCTTTTTGGCGTGGAGTTCTGGCTTTTTTTTTTTTTTTTTTTTTTTTTTTTTTTGCCCCCCCAGCCCAACTTCAGCTCATCCTCCCAAAACCTGGGGGCTGAGAACACCGTGCTCTGACACCCACCATGCACAGACACCCTGAAAGCCCCTGATTCCATGGAGCTGCTGCTTCCCCAAGCATTTTGGTGCACGTGAAGCCTAAAGCAGTGCCTGACGTCTCTGGCTCTGTGTCCACAATCTCACGACATCAACCAACGATCAGGTCCAACTCAGGCAGACTCAGCACCTCCTCCTTCTCTGCTGCCAAACAGAAGCTGACAGTAACGAGGGCTGTGAAGACGACAGCATTTAACCCACCTAATTAACAGCTTTAGCTGGAAGAAGACTGGAGGGAGAGTGGTGGCTCTGGGGAGCTTTGCTCGTGGCCATCCTGTGCCAGGACATTTCTCTTTGAGAGCAAATATTTGCAAAATACAGCAAAAACAGCTCAACAATGGAGTTGTGACTCACTCGGTACCTATTTAGGCTCACGAGGAATAATTGCTGTATGGTGTCGAGTTCGTGGTTCAAAAGCAGTTGTCTTGTTTTTTTGCTGAAGGGAGAGAATTTGGGAATGGATATATCTATACCCCGTTAGTTTGTGTGGGGATATTTTATGGTCTCTTTTCACTAATAACAGCAGAAACGGAGCAGATCGTCTCCTTTCCACTCGCAAAAGCAACAGCGGGGCATCTCCCGCTGCCTGGGGAAGGTTGTCCCGGTCCTGTTAGAGCAAGGGCCTTCTTAACACCAAAAGAGCCAAAAGAGCCTCCCTGAGGTGGCACCGCCATCTGGGTCAGCTCCTGCTGCTCCTCCCTGCAAACATGGCAGGACCCCCAAAAAAAGGCTGGTTTTCCAGCCTTTAGGCTTGTGAGGAAGAGAGATGCGAACCTTAAAATGGGATGGAGCAAATGCACCTCCCCGTGGGCTTCGGCTCCTGCTTGCAAAAGGATCGTTGGATGCGTGGGCTGGTGAAGACCGAGTATTTCCCAGCTGGAAGAGATCCGTGGGTGGCTGGGAGGGTTGGGGACACTGGTGGCTCATAGCTCATCCTTAGCGTGCCTCTGGGGTACAGAAAAGCAGGGAAACGTGTCCTCTGCAGGTGGGTCTCTGCTTCTTTCTGTGTTAAAGCAAAGGGAAGAGGGAGATGGGATCCTCGTGGTGAAGGCAGACGTCCGAGCACGTCGGCGTGGTGAAATCTCCTGGCTTCGGTTCTGACAGGGAGACGTTTGCTGGAAGAGCAGAACAGACCTAGCGTGCAACCACTTACAGCAGGTTAACAGGCACCATCAGCCTTTGGCTTATTTAATCTTTCAGTCTGGCTTGGCTCATGTTCACTAATTCGAGATGGCTTTTAAATATAGAGCTCCTTCTTCCCTGTCTGTCCCAGCTGGAAACACAGTTTTAAAAGGCAGAGGAAGGGCTTGTCCCCATCTCACCTTCTGGTCTCCTGCTGGAAAGGTCCCTGGTCCTTGCACCAGGGTGCAGCCTGGCATCATGGCAGAGAGGTCTCCCAAAATGCTGGCAACGTGCCGGTGGGCTGTGCTTGTGCCCTGGGTGGAGGGGATTTGGTGCTGGGCTGGGGGCTGCCCCCATGGGCCTGCTGCAGGTTGACCTTAGGGCTTGTGTTTCCCCAGCAAGGAGGCCACTTGGCGGGGTTAGCTCCTGTGCCAGGCTGTCCCGAAAGGCCAGGTGGGTTTGGATCTGGAGTTTATACTTGGATCGATCACTACTTGAGGTTGAACTCCTGGTTTTAGGTCAGATTATTCTGAAATTTGGGCAGGTATTTCTGGCTTACTTCCAGTTCTGGAGAAGAACAAAAGGTTCGAGCCGATGCCCACTGAAGTCTTTGATGAAACACTGAATTTTCTTGATACCAAGCTGGCTCGTGGATAGATGGTCTTCCAGCAGGTCTGAGCCCTGTTCTGTTCTCCTTTACACCCATGTAAAGACAAAATCAAGCCAAGGGCAGGCGTGTGGGCACAGAACCCTCACCAGGGATGCGATTTGGCAAGCTGTGATTAGGCAGCGCATCCATCCCACCCTGGGGAGTGAGCAATGTTGGGCTCAACGTCCTCCACCTGCAGCTGCATTACATTAGGCACCTCTTGCAGGCACTTACATCGTCATCTGGGTGTCTTGCTTGCCACTGACAAACAAAATTCCTTCTTTCCAAGTCCTGAGGGGGGCTTAAGCTGAGGGCTAATTGACTCCACTCCAGAAAGACACTTTTACGGCACATTTTTGTTGCTATAAAGCCAGTCTAAAATAACGACAGTCGTGAAAGGATATGACCTAAACTATAAAATGCACTTATTAGAGCTGTATGATAAATCAGGGAAGGACTCGCTCGCCTCCTCTGAAGGAACTGCATGCAGCTGGTCAGGGAATCGAGCGGGCAGATTGATTTCTGGTGTGCAGCACGCTCCCAGCCAGGGTGAAGAATTAGCACAGGTCAAATTGCTCACAAACCTCTGTCAAGGAATATATATAAGCCTTGCCTGAATGTCAGGCTAGAGGGAAGAAAACCAGAGCTTTGTGGTCCTGCTATGTCCCAGCATGGGTGATTTCATCGGTTTTATCACTCTCCTTGCTCCTGCATCTGGATGCTGCATTTTTGGCCACGCAATGGGTCTCCAGCAAGATGCCCTGCTGTGGTGTTAGGTGCCCCAGCCTGAAATGGTCAAGGTCTGCAGCTTAATTTCCACCTGTACCCCCCAGCATTGGTGCTGGTAAATTCAGTGCTGTCTGTTTGGGGTGCTGGTGGTGCTAACAGCCTTCTCGCTGCTGGAGTCACTGCACCAGCAGGAGGAGGAGGAAAAAAGGAGTGTTGTGTTTTTTTTTGTTTTTTTTTGTTTTTTTTTTTTTTTTTGGCCCCAAATGCATCCTCATTCTTCAAAAGCTTGGCAGTCTTTTTTAACCCACTCAAATGATTTATTCTTCTGCAAAAGGTCTGGCTGGAGGGGAGGTGCAGAGATTAACTCTCAGCAGCAGTGATGGGGAGCAAAGCAAAAATGCCGCCGAGGAGCTGCAGGATGCTACAGCCCCTGCTACGAGGTGACTGAGAGGGATGAAACCAATGCAGCTTGTTCATGGCAGGGTTTTCTCCCAAGCCCAGTTCCCAGAATACCAGACCAGCACTTAAATGACCCCATCCGTGTCCCCTCCCGGCTGAGCAGGGCTCATGTTAGGGCCAGCTAAGGGGCAGGAGCTCCCTCTCCTCCCTTCTGCGCCTCGTGGCACCGAGATGCTCAGCTCTGAGCCACCGAGTAATTTTCTTTTGGGTAATGCAACAGCGCATGGAAGAGCCTATTATTTGCCAGCAGTGAGAGACTCAGCGAGCACTAATTGGACAAACGAGGCTCTGGGGATTTACAGATGAAGCAGATGAATATGCAGTTGGGGAGAAAAGGCAAACAAGGCTCTGAGCCACCCTGACGGGCACCTGGGATGGTGCTGTGCTCCTCAAAGCGCAGCGGCACGTGGAGAGCTCCCTGGCCAGAGAGCCCTGCCTCCCTGTGAATCCTCTCCCACTGCTGCTTCCAGAGGAGCAAATTGCTCTGCGTCACTGGGAAGCAGGTGGAAAGGAGGGAAAAAAGGGAAAGAGCAGGAAAGCAAAGGTGGAAAATTAAGATTTTTCTTTTTTTCTTTTTTTTTTTTTCTTTTTTTTTTTTTTACTTTCCTTTTCACCCCCAAATATTCCCTATGAAGACCATTCTCAGCTAAGCTTGGCTCCAGAAGGTCTTTTGGAATTTAATCCTTGCAGCTGTGGGACATGAGCCCAGCCTGCTCATCCTGGCTCTTAGGGAGCATTCAATCATCATCAGGGGGCTCAATACTCCTGCACACGGACGCAATACCACGAGTGCCCCCGCGATGAAGGCCAAGAAATGACTGATCGTGCCACGTAAGTTATTGTGAGCCCTTCTCATAGGAAAAAGTGCTCCTTGCTGGAGTCTGGGTGATAAATCACCGCATTTTCCTGTAGTGCATTAGCACTTGGTCTCAGAGGTTGGGCCAGAGAATAACCTTCTCGCTCTAATTGACATGCAAAGCTACTGCTGTGTGTTAATTTGGAGGGGGGCTGAACTCTGAGCATCAGCGCTGAGATCAGAAAAATGGAGAGTGGTAAATCTGCAGTAAACCGCCCGGGTATTTATAGTCCCCCACATAGCGAAACGTTTATTTAAAAAATAAATGCTGCAGTCCACGGGCTGGCCTGGCTTTCTGCCAGCAGCCCGGGTCAGAAAGTTCACAGCCTCGTCTGGCAGAAGGAGGAAATATGGCACGGCTTTCACCACCCAGAGAGCCTGCTGGGATGGGAGAGGAGGCTGCCACCTGAGTTCTAGTGGCTTTGAAGATGAAGGGGTCAGTCTCGTTGGGAGAGCTAGCAGGGAGGAGTGGAAATGCTGAGGCTGGAGCTGCATCGGGTGGTGGATGAGTGACCCTGATGCTCTCCACTTTCCTACAGTCATAAAGCAGAAATTAGGCAGGAGAGACTGCTTCTAAAATCTGAAAAACAGCATTTAATAGGCTCTTTTTCTTTTTGGGTGCATCCAGTTGATGTTTTCATGCTTCTCTCTGCAGCCCTGACAGCCAGAAGTGTGCTGGGGAAGAAGACGGCCTCTGAGCGGCACAGCTCCCCTGGTGTGCCGCAAGAGTGTCCCTGCAGATTTGGGAAGCAACTCCTTGATTTTGGGGTCGGGCAGGGCTGAAGGTGCTGGGGACCAAAGAAAAGTGAGAGACCCAAAGCAGTGAGAGACTGTGTCGCTGATACCTTCTGCTTCTCACGTGGAGAAGGAGCTGCCAGTTAACCCAAAGTGCAAAGCGTCTAGCTAAAGGTGAGATGACTACACACAGCACAAAGAAATGATGCAGTCGTCTCTTTCCTCCAGTCTGCCTTCTTCGAAATTACTTAAAGTCTTGTAAAGAAAAGCCTCCCAGATCCTCTACGAGCCGTAAACCTCAGGAACTGTCTGGCTTCATTTCTGCATAACTGTGAGGAGCTCTACATCAGGTCTTCCAGGGTAACGGGAGAAGGAAAACATAATGGAAAAGGCTGATGTAAACGTAGCTGTGTCTTCCTACACGTCTCTATAGTTAATACTCTCATTAATTATCTCGGTATCCAAGGGCTTATGAATTCAAACTATTATTTCCTCTGTGTACATTTCTTGGGAGGAGGGCAGCGACTAATTGATGCAGGCTCGCAGGGGGTGAGTCCATGAGAGCAGCTATTGCAGTGAGGATGGACAGGGCAGTGACCTTCGGCATTGTGATCTGTTTCAGCCAGAAATCTGGGTCATTTTCACCTTTTCTGGGGGAAGTGGGAACATGCTAGATTTGATTTTGAGGCAAGGATGTCATGGATCCCCTGTTAGCCTTCAGAAATGTCCTTTCCATCCAAGACATATGCGTATGTCCGAGACCTGAAGCGTGGCTGTCTGCTTGACCTATTTTTTCTATTTTTGACCTATTTTGCTACTTTCTC
The DNA here is from genome assembly GCF_011077185.1 of Oxyura jamaicensis. NCBI lineage: Eukaryota > Metazoa > Chordata > Aves > Anseriformes > Anatidae > Oxyura > Oxyura jamaicensis. Next base: position 50,435,641 of record NC_048897.1, on the reverse strand, counting down.
ACCCGAGTCACGTGCCACTCTGCTCACACTGGGTGTGAGGCACATCACGAGCCACTGCACAGAGTCAGGGCTGCGCTGTGCTGCAAACACCCCTGGTGTGCTTCCCCCCCCACCTGCTTCCCCCATAATAATTAAGGCACGGGGCTTGATTGCATCCTGGTTACACGTGGCACTCCCGCAGCCTGCTCGTGTTGGTAAACAAGAGAGCTGCGGGTAGTTTCTCCTGACAGGCTGGAGAAAAAGCAGCCTGGCTGCCTCTCCCTGTGGTACAGCATGCACACCAGCAGGCTGCTGGATGATGATGATGACAATGATTATTTTGATTATTGCTATTATTATTATTGCTATTATTATGGCTATTATAGTGTTCCCGACCTCCAGATGGGGTGCAGCCGGGGTAAGCCTGATCATGGAGCACAAAGGGGCTGCAGCAGCGCTGAGCAGATGCTGGGGATGGGGAGGGTGCGTGGGGCTGTGCGTTTGCCTTTGAGCCATGGGACAGTGCCGTGCCCCAGCCTGTGATGGATGAGCCCTGGCTGCAGGGTGTTGGCCTTTGGTGATGCCCTGAGTGTGACTTTTCAGGGTGACTTGTTCCATTTTCCTATTCTGACATCTCAAAGAGGACTGACTCCTGCTCCTCCAGCCCCGTCTGCCTGTTTCTTCACCTACAGCAGGAGGCAAAGTGCGAGTTTTCCCCCAAGCCCTTCTCTTTCCCTGTGGCTCCCCCTCAGCTGGAGGCAGACCAGCAAGCCCGTGGGCAGCACGTCCCTCCAGAGCCCCCTCACCCAGCTGCTGCACGGGGGGAGCAGCTGGTGGGGGTACAAGTTTACGGGACCTGGACAGCACTGATTATCACCCGTGGTGGGCGGTTCAGATGATGAACTGGCTCACATTGAAGGGAACCTGCTCCCGACTCCATCAAGCCAGGACACTGCCCAGAATCTCAATTAAATGGCTTGGTTGGATGGATGGCCACCCTGAACCGGTACAAAGACAAATGCATTTGTATGGATGACCATCGGGAAGGAAACCGTCCCCATGTTCAGCCCTGGTCTGGCCCACGTTTAATTTTTTTAAGGTGCTGCTGCAGCAAAGGCAGGTCTTTAGATACTCCCCGATCCCAGCCAACATCCGCTGCCTCCAGCCATGCTCCAGTTAGGGACATTTCCTGATCCAAAATTCCAGGCTGTGGTGAACCTGAGCAGTGTGGCTCTGTCGTTTGATGCGCACGAAGAGCGAGGGATACGAGAGAGGACTGCATTGCCTTCACGTCGTGCATCCTGCTGGGACATGACGGAGCATCTCAGAAGACGCTATTTAATTAAAACACCATCGACCGGAATTTCTGGAAAAACATCAGAGGTCCTTGTAAATAAATTCTCCCGGTATCCCGTGTTTCACACTCTCAAATTTTTTGGTTTTTGTTTATTTTTTTTTTTTGTTTAACCTTTTGTTTAGTCCGTGTAATTTTGGAGCTTATTTCAGGGGAATATTTATGGGCCAAGCGTGTTCGTAGTTATGACTGGCTTACTTACAAATTACCCTTTAATCAACAGATTTAATATTAATTAATAATTCATAGGCTGCTCATAGGATAAAATTGCATAATAATGTCTTTGATGCAGCCCAAAGTGTCCATTGTAGATGGCATAAAATGTTAATTAGCAGCAAAATGCAGTTAGGAGAAAACTCTTTTAATTATGTAATAGGCCTCATTACAATGGGTAATCAACAATGCTTCCAAATTAGCCCACTGGCAGCATTTATCTATATATAGCAAATAAACTTTTGTTTGCAGAAAATGCATTTGAATAGTCGGCTTCTCAATTTCTTTCAGGCTGCTTTTAAGTCATTGCAATCCCTCCCGACAGCCTGAAAAGGACCACTCTTCTCAGCTGAATGGGCCATATGTGAAGCTTAGAGAATAATGGGGAAAATTGTTCACAAATATTTGTTCAGATATGCAAGCAAATTTCAGTTTGACCTTTCGTAGGACCCTCATCTGAATACCGGAGCGTTTTGCTGACGGCAGTGCCCAGAGAAAAATGTAAAGCATCGGTGCATGAATATCCCTCGAATTTCACATTGTACGTTAGGTCGCACGACGCACACTGGCTGCTTTGTTGATCAGTTGCAAAAATTACCCCGTCTGGTGACTACGAACCAGGTCGTGTGGCCAATACTGAACCAAGAGCGTGCACGAGAGCTGGTTGGAAGTGGCTTTTGAATCCAGCTTTCTTTGAGGATGAAGATGGGAAAGAGCTCCAGAAGCAGGAGCCTTGGTGGTAATCACCATCCGCAGCTGCCTCATGTGGGTCAGAGCCTATTGAAAGGAGCCAAATCACCCAAAGTCAAAACCTCATCTAGATCCATGCCTAGAAGCATATTGTCGTTTCTGCCTTGATTTTGAGAGATATCCAGGCTACCTCAGGGGGCTGCAATCCTCGTTTCTCTCCAATCTCAGCCGAATCTGGGACGTAACTAGCCTGAATATACAGATGTGCTCCAGCTGGATCCAGCTTAGACCTTTTGGGCAGGGACGATGGATTTATCATGTCGATTTCCCTGTCCAGCCCAGCCAGCCTTCATCTCTCACCACAAGTAATTAGCGGTGGTAATAAGAGCCTGCAGTCAGTTGCTAAGCAGTACTTGTGGCTGCTGATCTTCCTCGGGTGGATGGCACGAATCCTTGGGATCCGACGACCTTTACTTGTTCTCTGTGCTCCTGCTTGTAATTCTCCTTTTAATGCTGTACAATACCAATAGCCCAAGTTTATCCATATTGTCGAACAGACGGACACTCTATTATTAGATTTGTTCTTGCAGACACCTAGCTATACTGGCTGAATGTAATTTATAGCCTCTAAAATCTGCGGACACAGATTTCTGCCTCCTTCAGTGTCTGGTCATTTCTATTCATTTCATCTCTGGAATCTAATGTAATAAAATTGTAAAAAGGCTCTAACTCCTCAGCATTTAATCAGCTTAGTATGAGAGAATTACATCAGCAGCCCTTAGGTGTACTTTATCCTGCAAAGGAAATCTCACATTAGGAGACAATCTCATTATTTTGACTACTAAGGATTGCATGAATTTCTTAAGAGCCACCAAGAACATGGAAGAGTTTAGGTGGGCTATGACTTTATTTATAGTAGACAGAGAGCAGGAGGAGTTTGCTTTGCCAGCAAGGCCAGCTGGAAGTGCAGCCTGGCCCAGCTCTGGCCATGGGTTTCTTAATTCCGTGTGTTGGCTTGGAGAGCATCGATGGGGTCAGCCCTTACCTCCATTGGGTCTGGAGAAGCCACAGGTTTTGCTTTGTCAGCTTTTTTTTCGTATCCATCTGGCTTATTTAAACCCCCACAATTTAAGCATCTGGGGGATAAGGGGAGCACAGAGCCTGTGGGTGGCTGAAGTTTGGCGAAAACAGGATTTCCGAGCTTATTTTTGGCTCATCCAGGTACAGGCTTTGAGGGAGGAGGAGGACAAGGAGGATGCAGAAGGGAGAGAAATAAGTTGTTTGATGAAGCACCCAGGATTATGGCAGCTTCACTCGGGTGCATCGAGGCCAGGGTTGTCCATCCCTGTCTTCCTCCTTTGCCTTTTGTAGCCACGCTTTCATGAGAAGAGCATTTCTGTGTCTTGGGGCACTGGAGTTATTTTAAAAGAAAACAGCCTGCTTGTTTTCCAGCCCAAGCTGGCTTGGCCAAGCTCAGCCCCTCTAACCGCAGTCTGGGCATTTATTTTTGTCCTCCAGACTTTCTGAGGCATTTCTTGGGGCTGCTTGTCTGGTTCTCGCTGGGAGTGATGGAGCAGGATTAAAATAGAGAGGAGTCCCAGGCTTGTGCTCATTCCTTCGCAAAATTCACAGTGAAAGCCAACACAAGGCTCAGGACACCCGGGCAGGGTCTCAGTGCCAGGATATTTCTGTGTCTTGGAGCTGTGCACGGGGCTATTTGGGGTGGCTTTCACTTTGCCCTTGGGTCTGACTTCAAAATATGGATTAGTTAAAATATTTAAGAAGCTGCATTTCTAGCTCCAGTTCAGGCTTCAGGGGCTGAACTTGGTTATAAAATGAAAGGTGGAGCCCTCTCCATCACCGCACTGACTCCAGAACCTGGGGCTTTAATTGGAACATTAGCCCTGCCGAGCGGTGCACCTGAATTTGAGGCTAGGTGACACTGATTCCCGTTCCCTTTGGCAACACCACCGTTACAGCAAAGCACCGGGCTGTCGAAGCTCAGATTTATTTTACAGCCCCGAGCTCCTTGCTGCAGCCCCGAGTGCCCCCGAGTCGCGCCTGGAGCCAGGTGGCCGGCATCTGGTAGGTGTGTGCCGCCTCCTCCTCCCCTCCGGGGCTGTGTGAGCAGCCGCTTGTGTGGTTTGCTCCCTGTTAATTTGAGAATGTGTTGTTTTGGCTTCCCGAGGCGAGCGAAAGGGCCTCTGCACGCGATGGGGAGGTCTGCGACGGCTCCTGGGGGAGTTCATCCCTGTTACCAGCGACCCCCCCGGAGAAAGCTCTGCTAATGCACAGCTGAGCTCTGCCCTCTGCACAAACACCACCGGCTGAGCTTGTTACTGGTCTGCTCAGCTGGGCTGGAGCCCGACCGCGGGGTTGCTTCAGAAATAAAGCCGGTGACCCCAGATCCCCAGGGGAAGAAAGCAGAGAGAGGGGAGGACAGGATGGGGGACGTGAGCCGCAGCATCCTCAGCTCCCTGGGGTAGCCAAATTGACAATGACTTGGGCTGGGGCTGTGCCGCAGCTGCAATTCAGCCCCGGGATGGCAAAAAAAGCCTGCCCGAGGGCAGGTCGTTGTCTGGGCAGGGTGTTTGCCCACTCAGCATCGTCTGAACATCATAGGGTGCTACCCTGGTGCCTGGGTCTGGCAGCAGGGGGAAATCAGGAGCCAGGTGATGTTCTGAAAGTGTCTTCTGTTTTCTTTTCTGGGCAGATGTTGAGCTTTTCTAAATGTTCAGCCACAAACTTCAGTATTTGTGGTGTTCTGCATTAGCAGTGAGAACCCACAACAGCCCTGCAGCTTTGTCAAGGGCTGCTGAATGTCTTGACCTCGTGGACGTGTCTGGGTTTGCTTGGGCTGCGTAGCACCTAGGGAAGAAGACTGATGCTGTGGCCACCACGGCCTTTTGAGGAGCCCTGGTTAGGAGAGCAGAGGCTATAGCTCACATGCATGCCCCTTGGGATTCGTCGTGTCTCTTCCAAGCTGGTTGTGCCAGTCGGGAGCTCTGGAAGGAGCCTTAGGGAGGCAGGTCTGGGGCATCTCTTTGGGGTCTGAACTTGTGGGGCCTCGCCCTTGCTTCAGAACTGATCGTTATGCATCTCCTCTTGCTCCTTTATAGCTCATCTTTGCAGAGCCATAATTCAAAGAGCATTATTATGGTCTGCTGACTGTTGCCTCCAGCATATTTCCTCCTGGAACTCGCAGCACAGCCCCGGTGCCATTATTTTTGAATGTCCTTTAAGCAGAGCTGTTCGCACCTCTTGATTCAATTTGCTGAGAGTCTCTTAGCATTCCCATCGCTTATCTAAACATATCATATTTCAAGGTTTATTTTGTGGTCATAAAAATTTGCTGTTGGCATTCAAAATAAAACTCTTTGCTGGATCTTAGCCGAGTAACAAATGTGCTGGATTGGGTTAGGCTGGGGAAAAGGGAGCTTCAGGAGTTTATGAGAAATGGGGTCCAAACCGGAGCGCTCCAAGCCAGTCTCCCTGCTCTCAGACCTGGCATCTCAGACCAAGCACACTGAGCCTGCAGCATCCTCCTGACCACCGTAGAGCAGCCTGGGGCCTCCGAGCAGCCTCTAATGAAGACACCTGGGACACCGATTGGAAGCTGACCTCCACTCAGCTCCAGAAAAAAGGGGATGCCAAAGGCAAGGGGATGCTGCCTGTGCTGGCCCTGAATGGATGTCATCTGCAGCATCCTGTGTGCAAGGGAATCCTCTTGGCGGGACAAGGAGCAATGGTTTTCAACTAAAATTGAGTAGGTTTAGTTTAGATATTGGGAAGAAATTCTTCACTATGAGGGCGGTGAGCTCTGGCACAGGCTGCCCCGAGGAGCTGTGGCTGCCCCATCCCTGGGGGTGCCCCAGGCCAGGCCGGATGGGGCTGGGGGCAGCCAGGGCTGGGGGCAGGGGGCTCTGCCCATGGCAGGGGCTGGGATTAGATGGGTTGAAGGTCCCTGCCAACCCAACCCAAATTAACTGCTATTAAGGGCATATTCTCTAGGAAAGTGTGCAGTCTGATGGAGAGCCAACTCCTCAGGTCACCTGCTGAGTGCTTGTCCTTGTGTCTCCACTGACAATATGTGTGGGATAAATGAGGAACAATATCCTGTAAGTGATCTTAAGTTTGCAGACATCTGGTTTGCAGAAGGACCAAGCATAGACCAGGCTTTGCATACCCAGGATTACAAGTGTTTATGGCACGAGGATGGGATGCTGGGGATGGTGGGCTTTGGCAAGTACTTCCTGGTGGATGGTTTTCACAGCCTGGAGGTGCTATGAGTAGTCAGAGCAATACTGCGTTGCCTGTTCTGTGGCAGCGAAACAGGACAGGCAAGGAGAAGTTTGCAAAGTTTTACATTAATGCCTCGGGGATGGGTGGAAGGAGCTCCAGGCGAGGCGAGGTGGCTGTCCTCATGCTGCCAGTGTTTCTTGGAGAGGTCTGCAATGATGAGCTCTGCTTGTAGCTGGGCAGGAGAAAGCTGGGCGCGATGGATTTGTGAGATCTGCCAATGCCGTACTGATTTACAGCTCTGGGAAACCCAGCAGGGTGGAAAACCTTGCCAGAATGAAGAGGCTGGATGAAACAGGGAAAGAGCCTCCAGAAAGGTGTTCTCAGGGCTACAAAAGACATCAGATACGGCAAAGGCATCCCCTCTTTAATCAAAGCACACACAAAGCTGAATATGTGCTTGGCAGACGGGATATTGCAAATTCCAGCCCGAATCCCAGTGAATCCAGACCATGCTCTTGGCAGGCGAATGTTGCCTTTGCTGCAGGTAGGCAGCAGGCACACCCTCTGCCAAGCAGTAGATCAAATTCTCCACAGGTTTTCAAGGCAGTATCTGGGAAAACGTAGCCATTACTCAAATAATTATGGAACAGTAGCAATGGAAGAAGCCTGCCGTGCTGGGTCAGGGCCCTGGCTTACAGCTCCAGCTCTCAGTTCCTCTTGCAAATCAATCCCTGCTTGCAAAGGCTTTCCTATGGGCTCAAACATCCCCGGCAGCCCTAAGGACTTTGTAATCCAGTACGGATTCCTGGAGATCGACTGCTCTAGGGCCTGGTTGGAGTCACTGGAAGGTGCCTGTGAACTCCAAGAGGTTTGGATCACACCCACCCCAGTGCTCTGGCTCACACAAAACCCTTAAATCCCTCGCTCATTCCCAGAGGAGTCAGTGGCGGTGCGTTTGCAGACAGTAATTCTCCATCAGCTGGGTCTGAGGCAGGTCTCTTGCCAGCACGTTCTTCACCCATGGACTGTTCCGTAGGTGAAACCTTTGACTTTGAGCTTGCTGGCAGAGCAGTCTGACATCCAGCCTGCTCACCATTTAATGCATGCTTGATTTTTAAACCTCCTACTTCCCTCACATAGCTCAGCTCTGACAGCCTGGGTGTGTGCTCCTGAGAGAGGCTCCAGCCCTGTGCACCCTTCTCTCTGGTCTGTCACGTCTAAGCATCTTATTTGGTTGCCAAAATGATGTTGGTCATGTTGGTGGTCATCTAAGCTCTTCAGCTTCATCACATCTGGCTCTGGGGTTGTTTCTGGAGCATCTGTTGGAGGATAAAGAACAGGGATGGAGCAGAATTGGGCAACCTGCTTCAGAAGAACAGTTAATATTTGCAAGCTTCTTCCCGTCTATGTGAAGAGAAGGCAGAGAAGCTGCCCAATTTCTGCCTCTCACACCCGCAGGTAAGGACAGGAGGTTTGCTCCAGTCCTGGAGCAACAAACCCATGGCAGGAGCAGGAGGAGCAAGGCGATGAGCAGTCTTCGAGGGTCTGTGCATCTCGCAAAGACAGCAGTTTGCAGTTGCCCTCGTTACCTGGAAGCCTGTAAGACACTCCGGTGATTAATTTTAGATTTGCTCACATCAGCCTTTTTGTCGTCTGGGCTGTGAAAAGCAAAGCAAAGAAGTGAGAACACCTTTTGGAAGTGCATTAATGATCAGGGGTGTATTGCCCTGCTTTTACAGCCTGCCTTTAAAGCGTGCAGTGACAAGAGCTGCGTAAAGGAAATGTTCGAAAACAGATTGCTTTATTTTGGGACAACATCATGAGGCTTTCCCAAATGCAAGAGCACTCTGGGCAGCTCAGGCACCTGGCTTAGCACGTGGAGCACGTGTTAACTTCAGATATTTTTGCAATAGGTGAAGGCTTTGGGCTTCACACAACCCCACCAGCAGGGAGATGTGTGGGAGGAAGGGGAGGAAGCAGCGTGGGCAGCCCGGGGGCCTCTGCCTTGATAAATAGAATGGAGCAGGGACTGAATGCTCCTGAGCCTTGGTATCGCTGGGTATGGGTTGCTTTCCAGCCAGCTGGCTGCAAGGACAGCTTGGAGAGCACTGTGGGATTCTCCTTGGGTAAGAGCTTGCCCTTCAATACTTTTGCCCTGGGGCTGATGGAAATGATGCTTGTTCTCCCCAGGCTTTCCCCCGCTGGATGGAGCTGAGTCAGTGCAATTTGGGCACCCTTCGTGTTCATCCCTGAGTGTGTAATTTAAGTCCTGATGGCAAATAAACAGTAAATCAGAAGCAGCCGCTCTCTTCTTCCAGAAGCAAGGTTATTTTTTCAAGGTGAGCTTGGAAGGGGATTAACCCCTGAAAAAAATAAAAGGGCAACTAAAATAAAAGAGCACAGGGGTGAGGCTTTGCAGTGCTGGTTTAGAGGGGGAATGATGCCAGGCTTTGAGCCATGGGGGGGGATTTCCTTCTGCTTGCCCCTTCATCTCTTGAGGCGATGGGGCTGTGATTCCTGCACAGGTATGTCGCAGAACTGCACTGGGAGCTGTGCTCCGGGCTGCTGTTGATGCTGAGCACGGCATAATGAGTAGTAGAAAATGCACTTCTGTGGTTGGATGGGGTTGTGTTTTTGGCTGAGAGTCCTTGGTGTAAACAGACAGGCACAGAGGAGGAGAGGGACCCTTTCCTATGTCACATCTGGAGGAGGGGGAAGGCAGGAATGGTGAGCCTGGGTGTATATCACAGGAACCAGTGGCCCAAGAAGAACATCTTCTCTTCCCTCTCCTGCTGAGACCCTGGAGGTGCCCACAGCTGGGGAAGGACCCATGCCTGCACCCCGGGAGCTGTGCCATCTTCATGCAGGATGGCACAGGCGTCTCCCCCCTGTCAACCCAACAAAAAACTACAAACTCCTCAAAAAATGCCAAACCAGACCATTGCTTCTCACCTGAGGCAAAGCGTGGAGCCCTCCCGCCCAACAGAAAACTTGTTGGCACACGAAGGCTGGGTTTTGGTGGGAAGAAATAGATGTCTGCGGCCACGGCTGTCCCCGAGGAGGGGCTGTGTGCAGCAGGGGCTGTGCTAATTACAGACATGCGTTCATAATGAGAAGCACGGTGGGACAGCCAGGGGAAGGCTGATTTTTCAAGGGGGGCTGATTTTTCAAGGCTTGTGGCATGGGTATGGCCAGGCTGCCCTCTCCTGTGGGTCTGGCAGGAGCGGATGGAGGAGACCCATGGGCTGCATTGCCCCACGTTTCTCGTTGTGAGCCTCTGAAGCTGCAGTGTCTCAGCGAGCTCCCACTGGCTCATTACGCTCCCATTAGCTCTATTTAAGGCTTGGGAAGTGAGATGTTTGTCCAGGCACTGGGAGCAAAACACGCTCCTTTTTTTCAGTCTGGGACGTTTTATTTTAGGTTAAGGAAACAGCGGGGAAAGGAAGAGCAAATATAACTCCTCAGGAGGCAGCAAGCCCGCTGTGAGCAGAGCTCTGTCCTGCAAGTTCATAAAGCTCAAACCTCACGTGTCCTGCAGAGGGATGAAAGTCAACAATTTGTGGCCATACAGCCCACATCAGGGGAAAATTCTGGAGAAGCATTAAGGGTGGGCAGGTCTCTGGGCTGCCAAGCAGGAGATCTGGTCCTGCTTCTCTAAAGCTTCAGGTCCTTCCTGGTCTTTGGCTGCTTGGACCAAAATCTCTCTTGGCTCTCTCAGTGTCCCTCCACACACTTACAATGTAGAAATCAGCCCCTGCCATTTCCCCCAGCAGTAACGTGAGCTACTGCCAGAAAGCCCTGAAGTTTCAGGGGCTGTTCCTCTCATTGGCTTTTGTGGAAAAACAGGAGAAATCTGGCTTTTCTTGGGATTAAGACCATTAATTTTTCATCTCTAATAAGGCCGGTGGAGAGCTTGGGGTATGTGTGTGGGTAGGTTGTGTGGAGGCACCTTCCTCTGTCCCAAGTGAAGAATTTGGGTGCTTGCTCTGGAGACACAGGAAAACAGGAGTGCAAGCAGCAGGGAGAGAGAGGGGCAAAGAGAGACCAAGGAACAAGGAGAAGGGAAGGACCATTTGGCATTTTCTAGGATGGGGGTGGGCATCTAGGATTTTCTAGGATGGGCATCTTTTACGGACAGGGGATGCTGTGCAGCAGGAGAGGGGAGTTGCAGCACCCAGAAAACCCGTGGTCCTGGGGAACATCATGCCCAGCCTGCTGAAAGGGCTCACCTCTCATGGGACCCATTCCCTGGCTGCCATCCTCACGTCTGCACAGCAGGATTTGTCCCCTGGCACTGAGGATTGCTGGGCAATGCTCGCAGCACGACTGGTTCAGAGGAAAAGGTTTGAAAAGCCTTGGTGGGGGGACTGGGAATTTGTGGCCCCTCTGCTGTGCAGGGAGAGCTTCTGACCTGCCGAGGGCTTTCATCCAGCTTTCACTTTGTGGGATTTTCCTCTTTGCAGGTGGGAGCTTTTGCTCCATCTCACAAGCAGAAAATAGAGCAAAGGACCCTCTACTAGGGAAGACCCCACTTCGAGGTGGCAGCTCAGCCTGGCCAGGCACACAGCACTCCACCCCAACACCCGCACAGCTTTCCTCTGCCCTTGCTGCTCGTTGCTTGCTGTTGTAGGAGGCTGGGAATGACCCGAGGGCAGGCTGACTGTATTTCCCCGTGTTTGTACAACCTCTGCAGTAATCAATGAGATTTCCAGGGCACGGCGGGGCTGGATTTTCAAGCGCGTGGTGCTCCCTGACATTTCTGGAGAGTTTGGCTCTCGCGTGAGCACCTAACAAGGCTCAGAGGGAAGAGGGCAATAGCACTAACAGCAGCAGCTGGGAGGATGGAGGCTAAAGGGGAAACATGATGGGAAAGCAAACGGAGAGGAGGAGCAGGGAAGAAACCAGCCCGAGGGCCAGAAATTGGCTGTGGGGCTTGGGAAAGAAGGGAAAGAGGCACGGGGGGGGGGGGGGGGGAGGAGAGGCTGTGTGGTGTTCATCGTATACTAATAAAACTCCCCGTGTGCAGTTTTTGGGTTATTTCAACCCCGCTGTTTCCCTCATGAGCCCTTTACCACTGCTGGTTCGATGCGATGGGACCAGCCCTCTTTCCCAAGGGGAAGCACCCTGCAGGTCCCTCGGGAAGGTGGGCAAGGCAATGAGGGAGGGTAAATTCGGGGAAAACAACTTTCCTATAAACAAAGTCCCCCTTGAAAATGCTCCCCACTCCACATCCAGGAGCTTGCGAGGGCTGTGCGAGTCCCCGAAGTGTTTCGACCTCCTTTTTCCTACCTTGCTGGCTCTGCGCGCTTTATTCTCTTCCTTCAGAATTCATCATAACAATGCCGCGGATGTTCTTGAAGAGGCAATTTCTCCCCAGGATGCAGAGAGCTGCCGTCTAGCCAAGCCAGATCAGAAAATGCATACAAACGTATAGAAAGACACGATTTCAAGCCAAGCATTCAGCCCAAGTGCGAGGAGCTAATGCTTTTATGGAGGAACTGTTGTGCACCGGAAAGCCCCAGCTGTAAACAAGAGCAGTAGGCAGTGCTCAGAAAAGGTTACAAAAAACCCAAACACGGCTGTCGAAGCCTTTGAATGATCCATCAAAGAATGAAAAATAAAAATGTTATTGTGCTCAAAACGAGGAAAGGCTGCAGGGAGCTGAAAGTTGGGCTCAGAGGATTTGGAGGAGTTTCGTGAGCGGGGCAGGAGGGCAGGCAGGCGTGGAGGCTGGTGTGTGAGGGTGAGCATAGTTGTGCTGGGCGTAATTAATGCCGTGACTATGGAGGTCAAAAATGGGTGATGTGCAGGGAAATCAGCTGCTGTGGGGCCAGCTGAGATGCTCGGTGGAGGCATGAGTGCCGATTTAGGCTGCTGGAGACGTTCCCCAGCTGTGGGTCTGCTCCCGGGAGCATTTCCTCACCGGTGCTGCTGTGGGGACAAGGAAGAATTTGTATGGACTGCTTGGGGAGGAAGGTCCAATGTAAAATTTGCGGTATCACCAACACCTACGATGATTTTCACCTCTGAACTCCAATGCACTGGTAATTTAGCTCCTGCTGCAGAAACCTGTTCAAGGGGGAGCCAAATGGTGCAGGTTCTCCTGGGCATCCTCCTGCTCAGCCCCCCAGAGGGAACAGCTCGCCCACCTCCTTCCACACCGCTTCTGCCCTGCTCTGTGGCTGCAAACCCACGGGAGCTTTATGGATGGAGGTAGGGGATTTTTAGGTAGCACCGAGCACGGCGAAGCTGTGGCTTTACTCCGTGTGCCCTGCAGGGTGCCTGGGACAAGGGCAGCTCACAGCTGTGCCAACACTCTTACAATGCCAAGCACGAAGGGGTCAGGACCATGATTAGTGCTCCAAGCCACTTAATGTTAATATTAAGAAATGGTGACGACGGTAGTAATAAAACCAGCAGCGACTGCAGCGGTGCAAGGTGCAGGTCACATCTCCTGGGGGAAGGTGGAGAGGCAGCAGACAGCCGGAGGAACATTGTTCCGAGAACATACAAACACTGTCTTGGGGGGTTGTTTTCATAAACGCCTCCCTTCCACTACTTCCCAGCTGATGATAGCAGAAGGGCTTAACGATATTAACTCATTAAGGCTGACAGCGCCCTGGGGGTGTAAAAGCAGCAGGACATCCTTTCATTTCCATCTCCACGGCTGTTCTTCTGAGTGTCGCAGGTGATGGGGATGGCGCGAGGTGCTTTGGAGCCGTGGCTTTTCCTCCTCCCCAGTTTTCTCTTTTTCAAGACAGCCGGCGGCCCCTGCACAAGTTTTCTGTGGTGCCGCGCGTTGTGTCGCTGCAGCTCCTTGTGCACGGGAGATAAAACGCCCACTGTCTAGCAACTCATTAGCTCTCCTTCGGCAGCATTAGTGGTTAACAGCATAATTAGTTTCAGCAGTAAAAGGAGATTCTGTGGACCCAGGAGAGAGACTGTTAATCTTCTGGCATTCCAGGCAACAGCCAAAGTGGCAAATTGCTCGTTAGAAGCGACAGCAGAAATAGTGTGTGCTGCTCAGCAGCTTCTAACTAAAACACTGACCTGAGCCGAGGGCAGGCGGCTTCTGCTGGATAACAAAATCTGTCCCCTCTATTTCTGGTCCCTGGATCTCGACAGCAGGTGGAGAAACGTCTGAAGGCCACGTCCACGCCATCAGAGACCACCTGGAAGCCATCTGAAGCAATTTCTGGCGCTCGGCCACGACCCCCAGCCCAGTCCCCCTGGTCTTGGTCAGCAGCTGGAGCCGAGGGCCGGATGCTCCAGGAAAAGCAACTTCTGCTGGTGGTGCTGCGGACGTTGCTGGATTCACGACGTGTTGGTAATCTCACGAGGAGCACCGGCTGCTTCGCGTTTCCAGACCAAGGAAGGTCGTGCGAAGTTCAGGCCAGCTTTGGGGAAATATTTGAACTTGAGGATGTTTGCATGAACCCGACTCCTGACCTCCCGAGCAGCGCGTTTTACTAATTCATCAGCGCTGAGGGACCAGCCCATCTCCATACATGCCTGTGTGCATCGTGAAAAGGCAACTGAATTGTTTCGGTAACGTAAAATAACAGGGATGTGAGTGCACTGTTCAGGATTGCTGTGTCCCAACACTTGGCAACAGGAGAAGAAACGCCTAGGGTCTAGATAAAGCCTCCCAAAATGCCTCCACCCCCGAACAAAACGAGTCCTGTTACCGCCAGGACTCGAATACCTGAACCCCTTTGAGGCAATGGTCCTTACACCCCATTTATCATCGTGTGCCTGAGTACCCCTCTGTCCCCCCGGAGCAATTTCAGCTCCACGTATAACAGAGTGTGCATTATTCCCAAACACATGTGAGAGACTGGCTACTTGTTTTAGGAGGGAAGGTGGATTTAACCATCACAGCAGTGAGCTGGGGATGCAGGCACCAGAATGCAAAGGTGGTCTCAGGGCTTGGCATGGGCTCGGCTTTTGGTTTTCAAAAGGTTTTGCCTCTTTTATCTGGTCCTTATCCTTCTGGTCTCGGGGCTGGAGTCCCCAGCATCAGAAAGCAGAATTACAGCTCTGTTAAAGGTTATCTGCTGCATGCTGCGTGGGTCTGTGGGTGTGTGTGTAAATGCTGAAGGACTGATGGAAATAGGGAAAGAGAGGAAAAAGAGAAAGGGGCTTGCATTTCTGCAGGATCCCTACGGGGATGCCCAGCAGCACACGATGCTGGTGGCCGGGACAAGGAGATGCTGAGGGCTGGGCAGCCACCGCTCAGCCTGGCAGGCTGCTCCCCACCTGGTTTTGGGGTCCTTGGCCACCGTCGCTTGCAGCTCTGCGGGGAAGCTGCGAGGCATCTGCCCCAGCAATCTGATCGCCGGGCTCCGTGGAGCATGGCTAACACGAGGCCAAATGGCCCACCCAGAAAGCAGGCATGGGGATGAGAGATGCTTAAATAGGGGAAATCAAAACCCAATTTTGATGGGGCCTGTTTCCTGCTTTTCCACTCAGAAGTGTTGCGTGGGGAAGGGCGCAGCAGCATTTCCCGACAGCTCACTTCTGGTAGCTATAGAAACTTCAAACACAGCCTCAGTAACAAAAATACATCTCCCCTCTGGAGCTTCCTTCCCTGGCAGGCGCTGGCTTTTCCCTAACACGAGCTGTCCCAACCCTGCCAGACCCCAGGGAGCATGGGGTGTGCAATATTTATTTCAGGAGTGGGAACCAAGCGGTGCAAATTCTTTAGGATGGAGAGACGCGGAGGTGAGGCAGGGGATATCAGGGACCGACAGGCAGAGGTTCAGGGGAAAGATGCTCCCCTAAACATCACTATCCAGGAGCATTTGTGCTGTCAGCATGGCTATGAGCTTGGTAGGAAATAGATGGGGATTTTGGGGGCAGTGCCAGGAGCTTTGGCAGCCTCCCTGTTAGGGGTCCCCTTGGCTGCCTGGGCTTGCTCTGCAGCAGCAGGCATGCCAGCAGCACGGGGGTTAGCACAGCACCCAGCTTTCTCCCCCGAATTTTATTCAGAGGGGTAGATTTGGTCAAAAGGGACTTTTTGAGTGGTTGGCCTGTTTGCTTTGCTAGGGCTAGCAGAAGGAAAACATTTTTTTTTTTTTTTTTTTTTTTTCCCCATGTGAGGGAATAACAGGTGGCTTTCCTATTAGCGAGGACTCCCTGCATGCGGGTGGTGCTTGGGTGGGCTCCAGAGCACACCGTGAGAGCCACCGCGTGCCTGCCCCATCCGAGAGCTGCTCAGGAAGGGTGTCGGGATGCCCACCCTCGCCCCCTGCCCCCCTGACACCCTGTGGGGGTGCCCACCCTCAGCCCCTTACGTCTGTTTTCTGTGGCTGCCTGCATTGCCTGTTCCCACGCATTGCTGCTCTACTGCCAGAATTTTATTTTTATTTTTAATGATTTTCTTAATTGATGTCTTTCTTTGCTTTAGGTAGAGCTGATTTCCTCCCCTCGTAGCAGCAGCGGATGCAGAGAACAATAGCTACGGTGCGTGCTCCAGCCACCCTGTGCTGCGGGGACCTATCCTGCTTTTCTAGTGCCGATGCTCAGGCCTCAGCCGGGGATAAAGAGAGTTCAGGGAACCCAACCGAGGGAAAAAAAACAACTCCAGAGAAGTGATTTTGAAAAGAACTTCACAAAAATTAGTGGTGAGCAGCAACAGAATGAAGAAAAAGGTCACACAGCTCTTCCAGGAAAGGTACGGCGACGTACCCATGCCCACAGTACAAATTTAATAAAAGGAATAATAATGAAAGAATCTCATTGCTGGCATTTCTGCAAGCTGCAGGAGTTCGGAAGCACCTGAGGGTGACCAGCGGCAGGACTGTGACCATGCTTGGTGCCGGGTTGCTGAGAAGGGAAACCTTGGCCAGGAGCCCTCCGCGGGGCAGAGCCCCTTTTGGGGGCCTAACCACGGACACGAGGCTGCTTATTGGGAAATCCGCAGCTGGGCGTATCCAATTATTGGGTTTTCTCTGGGCAAATTAAAACCTGAGCTTTGGTTGTTATTTTTTAATAGCAGATGGTGAACGGGGTCTGCAGCCCCCAGTCCTTTAATCCGTCCCACTTGGGCTGGCCACATCTGGCTGCTCTTCAGCATCCCAGCCTGGGCCATCGCCAAGGCCTCAGCCTTTATTTTGGGTTATTGGCCTCCCCAAAAGCTGCTCTCCAGCTTGGAGCTGGGTGTCGCAGTTATCCATCCCAAACACAGCTCTAAGCCTCTCTGAATGTTGTCTATCTCATTCAAAATAATCACCCTGAACTTATTCAGATCATTTCTAATCAGCTGCCTTCCAAAAGCCTGGCAGTGCTCCTCGCCCAGAGTTACCTGCGCGCTCTGTAACACGCTCTGCAGCCTGTCAGCGGGGTTGCTAATGCAGACTGTGAATGCCCAGGCACTGGTTGCTCCTCCAGAGCCCTTGCAGCCTGGCAGAGGGCATCTCACATCGCCTGCTGAGCACAGGATTTCTCCCGTGTTGTGCACCAGGTGTTACATGGACTTGTTCTGGCCCTTGAGGGTAACATTCCCTGGTGGCAGTGCTGCAGGAGATGTGGGAGGACCAGCCACAGAAGCACCTGCACCTTGAGGATGCAGCAGCTCCTTCCCAGGCCATGTCAGAGGTTAACTGCCTTTAGGTGTGTGGCATGAGGGGAGGACAAAGAAAGCATCAGGGGCTGGAGTATGCTCTCAATTGCTCCACAGCAGTGTCAGACGAAGAAGATTTACACAGGAGCTGGGACATACAGCATGCTTTATCACCCCAGCCATCTGCCAGGACGTGTGCCGTCACCTAATGGCACAGCCACGTTTTGTCTTCTTCCTGCTCGGCCTTACAGAGGCAGCAGGCACACGGAGTGGTGCTGTGTCGGGGACGTGGGACATCCTGCGGTGACAGCAGGAAGGTTTCCCTGTGGACTTCTGAGGGGCTTGGACCCCCCTCATGCTGGTTGGTGTCTGGGAGCCTGCAGGGGAGCTAATGTGGGGCTCCTCAGCTCCCATTGCTGAGATGCAGCAGGACAGACTCCTGGGGACATAAAAAGCCAAGGATGGGAGCAGTCAGAGGAAATAGATGGCCATTTAACACAGCGCCACGTCTCTCCCTGGCTAGGAAAGAACCCTGTCTTTTCTGCAGCATTCCTACGTGCCTGCCTAACTTGTTCTTAAAGATTTCCAATGATTTAATCTTTTGTTTCCACAGCTAATCTATACCCATGCCTAATTAGCCTTGTATTTAGAAAGGTTTCCTCCCGTCTCACCCAAGCGTGCTGCACTTCAATCCGCCCATCACAGACAAGGAGAGCTGTGCGCTCCTTTCTCCAAGGGGACCTCATACCCCTGAGGACTGTTGGGAAGACTTCCCTCCGACTTCTCTCCCTCTTTCCTTCAGACCTTGCTCACCGGGTTCTGCTTTCCCTTCCTCTGATCCCCTTTCCCTCGCCGCCTGGGCCTCTGCCCTCTTTGCCTCCATCCTCCCGTGGTGGTACTCTCCAGGTGAGACCTTGTTAGACTGGAGCTTCTCAACACATCTTACAGCCAGCAGCTGTATTAACACATCCCATTTTAGAGGACATCCCACTTCAGGAAAGAAAACATCAGTGGCTCTCGTGGCCCCAGGACACCCCATCCATAGCCAGCGATGGACCCCGAGGTGGAGGAGACCAAGTGCCTTCCAGGTTGAGAAAATTATTTTCCAAAGTGAAAAAAAAAAAAAAAGAAAAAAAGAAAAAAATCATTTGCAGTCCAAAGCTGTTGCAGTGGGGAGTTTGATTTTGGCGATATTTTCAGACCTGCTTTTCGGTTTTGGTTTTAGCGTGTCTTGTTTTGCAAGGATGAGAACATTCTGTGCTGATGAAATCAGTCAGTTTAATTGCACACTAAAAGCATGTTGATGTTTATATTATGTGAGTATTAATTTTAATCTCCAATATTAATCAGTAGCAATGTAAACAATGTATTGAGTATTATCTTTGCAGGCAGTATTTGTATATAATTTAATATTTACAACAGGTGTTTAATATTTTATATTGTGTGATAATATTTCTCTGTTATTGTTCATCAGGGACAGGAGAAGAAATAAAGGTTTTAAATTGCAGCAGGGGAGTTTAAATTAAATGCCAGGAGCTTTATTTTTTTATTTTATTTATTTATTTATTTATTTTTTAATGGGAAGTGCAGCAAAACTCCCTTTTGTCCCCATTTTCCCCTCAGGGAAGGGAAACTCTAGAAGCATCAGCCTGCAGGAGAAATTTCTGATAAAACAGCCCTGGAAGCTCACAGATTTGATTGCCCTGAAGGAACTATTTCCTTTATTTTGCACAAAATGAAGAAGATTAAAGGCAAAACCTATACTGGCTAAATTCTGCTTTGATTAGGACGTTAGGTTCTTTATGTAGCTTATGCATGAGCTGCCCAGAAATTGCAGTCCAGTTTCTCTTCCTCCCACTCCCCTATATTTTAACCATTATCTCCATGGTTGGACTGAAGACCATGTCCTAAAGTGGCTGATGGCCTGTGTCTGAAGATTGAGGCTAAAAAACTGTGCATAAGAAACTTACATTTTTGCTTCTAGAATGGGTATGTGTCCTGGCTGTCTGCTGCATGCCTGAAGCACCGAGCTCCAGCACAGCATGGGAGATGTGGACATTTTCACCCAAATTTGGGGGCCAGGAGGAGCTGCAACCACTCATATTTGTATCATAACCTGGAGCTAGAAAACTTAGTGGAGATGTCTTTTCTTCAGCATAGAAGATGCTTTGCATCCTCCAGAAATCTGATTTTTGGTTTCCAAAGTGAAATGGCCATTGGACAGGGATAGCATGGGAAGGGCATGATGGTGGCCGTGTCTGTGGAGCAAGGTGGCATGTTCTGGGCTGTATGCTGTGAAAGCTATGGGAATAAACAGAGAAAAGGGGCATTTCCCAGCTACTGTGTCTCGGTGAAGATACGTAGCACCAGTGGTGATCTCACAGCATGCTTACGGACCTTGGGGATGCTGCCCTCCTGCTGCCTCTCCCCTCCCAGCACCAAGAGAGGGCTAATGCACCCTGATGTCTCCCAGACGTTTTCTGAGATCTCATGCAAGGTGAGCTACAAGAGCTAAACAGCATTATTTTAAACAACGGAACCTCAGAAGATTTTTTTTTGACATTTTTGGACTTTAAAACTAGGGATTTTTTTATTATTACTGTTTTCCAGGAACCCATTTAGTTAAATTATATTTTAATAGAGATTCAACAGACTTGACTACAGGAAATAAAGTAGTCACTAGTTATACACCTAAGCACTGATTTGCATTAAATTTCCCCGAAAAAAAATATATATTCGTTGTTGCTATGAAACCAGAAGTTTTGCTTAGATCAGATCATTTTGTTCTCGTGTCATGGGTAAAGGAACTCAATGAACAATGCGCCTCTAATGGTTTTCACTTTAAGTCTACTTAAAGAAACCTTTCACCTCCCACTCTTTCCAAATAATTAAGTTTTTAATTATTTTTTTTAAAGGGGTTTTAGTAAGTTCAGTGCTCCTGAAAGTGCCTTCTGCAGCAAGGGTGGGGGAGGCAGTGAGAGGGCTGCTGGGGCCATGTGCTGGCTATCTGGGCTTTGCAGGGGTCTGCCCCTCATTAAGGCAAGAGTAATTTCTACTTTTCACCAGTTTCTACCCACAGGCACTAGCGGGGGATTGAGGATCCTGTGCTCTGACGGGAGGTATTTTTGGTTGAATAATCTTTTCTGGTTGCTTTCCTGAAGAATGCCGTGGTTATGAAAGGCTCACCTGCCTCCCGGAGCTGGGTCTTTATTTGCAGAAAAAAAAAAAAAGGTAAAAAAAAAAAAAAAAAGGTAAAAAAAGGTGAATTGCTGGGATAAAATTGCCTGTGGGTGTCAAAGTGTCTGGGCTTTGGCTGGGCCAGCAAGGTCTGTTTCTTTGGGCTGCTTTTGTATATCTATAGTGTGTATGTCTATCTATCTATATCTAGAACTATCTGTATATCTATATTTAGCTGTAGCTATACTTCTATACTTATAGCTATAGCTAGATACCATCACCTCTATCTGTATTGATATATATACCCATATTTCTAGCTATATCATCTATATACACCTATATTTCAATCTATATCATCTCTCTCTATATATCTTCATGTCTGTGGGTCCCTTCCAACTTGGGATACTCTATGATTCTATAATTATATGTAGATATAGATGTAAATATATATGTATGCACACTGTATATGTAAATGTGTACGTACACTCTATAGCTTTATCTTGAATGAAAGTCCTTGAATATATGAATATATCCATATACATAAGCATGCTCCTGTAAAAGGACTTGCAAAGAGAAAGTTTCTCTTGATTCTGCCCTCATTTATTTCTAATTGTGGGTGACGGATTGCGTTTGTGTGGTTTCCTATAATCTTTTTTTTTGTTGTTGAATACAAACATACCTCTGTTGGTGAGAATTCCTGGGACGAGCTGTGGGCAGAAAGCTAATTTAGCCCGGGCGCTGCTTGGCATTCCTGCCTCGCTGCAGGCATCACAGTGAGGGCTTGTGCAGCGCCATGCCTGAGAAGCCCAGCTGCCTGCGGAGGAGATTTTGGGGTGTCCCCACATCCCCGTGCCCCGACTTTCCCCTTGCTGGCTGTGCCGTGCAGCAGCCTGTGAATGGAGAACGCGGTGCGGCAGCCAAAACTGGCATGAAAGTCTCTTTTTAGCTGCTGAGCAGAAGATAGGAGCTAAAATATGCGGGTGCCTTACAGAGCCAGGAAAATGTGCACTTTGTTAAAATTAACCGGTGAGGGCTGCTCTCCATCCTTCCTCTGCCGCCGCCGCAGCAAACACCACGGCTCCTCTCCAAACAGGGGCTTGTTTTGGGTTCACCTTGTGCAAGCTTTGGTCCTGCTGTCCTGAACCTCATGCTGGAGGCACTGCTAGCTGCAAAAACTGCCCAGCTGCCCGTCCCGGTGTGTGTTTATAGCAATTTATTCACAAGTCCCTAGCTGCTCTGTTTGTGAAATAAACTTTCAGTCTCTTTTTTTAAAGAGAGAGAAAAATCAGTGGTGCTAAACCTGGAAGATTTGGGTGTGAAGTGGTGCTGGCTGCACAATCAAATTAATCCCAGCTCTCCTTTTGCTGGTGCGGAGGGCGCAGCCGTGCCGTAAATCACCTCACCTGCCACTTCGCCTGGCAGATTTACGCCCTCCATCCAGACTGAGTTTGCAGGGAGCCTGAGAGAACAGCCCCGAATATTAACCCGGTTTCTTTTGTTGCTTTAGAGAGGAGCATCATTAACCACGACTTAGCTCATTAAAGCAGGGATGAAAGGCAGGGCAGCTCGGAGCGAGGGGAATTAACCCAGCAGGGAGCAGATGGAGGGAGATGTGACATCCAGCACGGGGGGCTCTGGGAGTGGAGTGGTAAGAGGTGTTTTTGGGCAGTCCTTAAAATGTTGTGAAATGCTGTTCTAACCAGGGTTTTCCAGCGAGGGAGATACCTGCGAGCAACTCGGGGTAAGTGCAATGTGCCTCGCATAAACCAAAGGGCTCCTCACCAGCTCCAGCACTGAATCTCCAGCGGTTATACTGGTGTAACTGGTGCTCTTGCACAGACGTGCAGCAGACAGCTGGGGGCAAGGCGTCCCCTTTCCCTTCTGCATCCTCAAAGACAAGCCCTACAAAAGGGTGTCCCCAGAACGGGCATGGTCTGCTTCTGGTGCCGAAAAGGGGCGAGGAGCCACGTCTCTCCCCTTGAGGCCCGTGCTCATTCCTGGCTGGTTCGGGTGGGAACAGGAGGGGATTAGAGGATGCACAAGCTGCAGTGGCGGTGATCAAAGGCAGCTCTGGGGTTTGGCCTTGCCGGGGTGTGATGCTCAGCGTGGCTGTCTGTACATCCACCGGGCTGAATTAGCATCACTGGCACTTTACGAATGAGTAACTATAACCACGCTGCCTCTTAAAAAAAGAAAGCAATTACCATATCTATTGGGCAGTGCATTAAATGACACCATTTAATTAAAGCCTAATTTATCCCTGAATGAAAAATATTTAAAAATCCCCGCACAGAGTATTATTCCATTCAATTACTGCAGATCTCCATCTCTCCGTCCGTTGGCTGCCATGGGTGAGCTCAGCTGGCAAGCTGGCTGCGTGCACCAGCAAGCGCTCTGCTGCTTCTCTCCTGTGCCCGGTGACGAGCTCCAAATGCACCCAAAAGCAGACCCACTTCTGCCTGTCATGGCCTTTCCCAGCTTTAGGGGGGATAAGAAGGTTTGTAGCCATCCCCAGATAACCCGGGCTGAGCCTGGTGTTGCTGCTGCCAAGCCCTCTCGAGCAGCAGCTTTTCTGTGGGTGCCTGAGCCCGCTGGAGAACCTGTGCCAAATGGGATTCCTCCTCCTTGGAAAAGCGCCCAGTGTATTTCTGTAGCAGGACCTACAGTCCAGCTTTGGGACTGCTATGGGAATCCCCAGTCAAGCTGATCTAGGATTCAGGAAGAGGGTGAAACCTTTTTAAGGGGTGTGAGATGATGTCCCAGCCCTGCTGAGGTCAAAGAGGGGTTTTTGGCCACATCCCTTGGGCTAGGGTTTCTCCTGAGGCCTCTGGTGAGGTCACCAAAGCTGACCTGGAGGGATCCCAAAATCCTACATTGTGCCCACAGTGTCTCTATTTCACAAAGTTCCTCATGCTTTCATCTACAACCACTCAACAAATCAAATAATCCTGGGACCGTTTGCCAATTTGGCACAAATTTTTGCAGCAAGCGCTGCTGCTGGTAGCCAAGGGCAGATAATTGCCTGTCCGTGCCACCAGCCAGTCCCAAGAGACGTGCTTGGTTTACATGCGTGTGACTAATGGACCAGCAAAAAGGGCTTTAAAATAAATACATTAAATAGCTGTGCCTCTGGTCATGTGCAGTGCCGAGATGTGTCATCTCCCATTTGGCTGTGCCGCGTTTGCAGCCAGCGGCCAGCAAGACACCGGGACAGCAGGCTGGCCACGGCACAAGAAAATCATTGGGGAGTTCAAGAAAGCCCTTCCTAATTCGAAGAGAGACAAGATTAAATTATTAAATTGAATTTATAATGCCCTTCCTGGCACAGCGTGCTGTCTGAAAAGGGCAGGCGGGGAGCTCAGGACCCGGCCGTGCGCAACCACCAGACAATGCTCCCTTCCCGAGGGCAGACGCCTGGGCTGCGGGCACACCCCCAGCTTCCACCCTGCTTCAGCACAGAAGGACAGGAAAGTGCACAGAAAGCACTCTTCCAGCATTTTTAAGAGCTGGCAGCGTCGATAAGTGCCCTCACGACATGGTGTTTGCCTTGCTGTCCTGTTTGCACAGGGCTGTGGGAAACGGGAGGGAGCGTTTCAGGGCCTGGGCGACACAAAGGGCCAAAGCAAAGGGAGCGGCTCTGTTGGAAGAACAACGCTTGTGTGCAGCAAAACCAGAAGAAACACAGCTGCCCACTGGAATATAAATAAATACACCATCCCCATTCAGCACGCAGTCGCAGTCTTGCAGGGGACGAGGGGCGCTTGGGCAAGCCCAGTGCTCCCAGCTCCCACTACCATCACCCACGGTCAGCCCAAAGCGTCTGTCAGTCAGCATCGGAGCAAGAAATTGTTTTCTGCAGTACTGGCAGCCTGAAACTGGGCTGGTGGCAGATTTTACCTGCTTGCACGGTGCTGCTTTCATGGCTTGTTGGCAGATAGGAAAGATGTCGGTGATGGGAAGATCCAACCTAAAGCTTTAGGGCTCTCCTGTGGTTACAAGTCCATTGGGAATACGAGCGTGAATTTGGAGCCCTAGTACTAAGTAGCTCAGTCCAGACTCAGAGCTATTCAGAAATAACATCGAAAGGCTCTTCTGGACGCCAAATCCTGAATAATTCCAGCAGTGGAGAGGATCCTGTTTGGCCCCATGGGGGCTGAGCTCTGGAATAAGCAGCTCCCTGGTTGTGAGCATCTCCAAACTCCACCACTGCATGGCTTTTCTTGCAAAGAAAAATCTTTTTTCACTGTAGGTGAAGCAGCATTATTCCTTTTCCTTCATCCTTGCAGCTTCTTTTTCATCAGGGCTTGGGAAAGGGAACAGAAAGATATGCACACGAGAAATCTGACAGTATTCAGCATAGCAGGGGATCTGGGGCAGGATTTTGTGCCTGGATCCGCACCACAGCTCTCATCTGTATTACAAAGGTTGACAACTGTGTTTACTTCTCTGCGTGATAAACCTACCGTAGGAAGATGCTGTTCCCAGATGGAAAGGGTTAGCGTATGTGTGTACACACATACACGAGTAAAACAGCGGAACCCCAAGAGAAACTGTCACCAGGCTGGTCAAAAATTACTCAGTTTGAATGGCGAAGTGCATTCATTCAATAAAATCATGTGAAATGAACTCTTCAGGTAATAATTATTTCTTTAGTCTAAAAGTTTCAGTTGGTCCTGGAACAGCAAGCCAAGCCAGCACAGCCGGTTCTATTAATGAAGAAAAAGTATTGGAAAACTGGGGGGGGGGGGGGGGGGGAGAAATAAACAAAGGTTGCAAAATGTTAATTAGCTTCTGTGCAACCCTTTTGCTTCGGGTATGCTTAATGAAAAGAGACCCAATTGCACTGAACCTGGAGGTGAGCTGGGATCCGTGGTGCCCTCCTCTTCCTCCCTCCTGCCGTGACTCCTGCTTCTGGCTGTCAGTGTAAGAAAATACAAACCACATTAATATTTTGCAAAGCCTTCAACTTAAATTATGATCTGTGTATCTGGTCAGCTTTGTTGTGCCAGGGATGCTTTTTCCAGCCTCATTTGCTGCTTTTGCAGTCCTCTTGCCTTCACATTGCTTCTCTGCATGAACGCTGCCACAGAAATGTGCTGCCTAGGGGCTGGGTGCTATACGTGGCCCAGGTGCTATATACGGTCCACGTGCTCTACATGGGCTGTGTTCTATACAAGGTCTAGTTTGGATTTTAAAGCACTTATATACAGTAATTGCTATATGCATTAGTGGTTTTTTAAGCTGTATTTGACAAGCGTGGATCCCTGAGCATCACAGGCGGGTCCTTAGGTGGCATCCCCCTGGCTCCAGGGGGGACGGTGGAAGCTGGATCCAACGTAAGGCAGCCCAGCCTGCAACCTACAGCCTGAGCTGCCCCGTGCAAACATTTGCAAAGCTTTAGCAGCCCTGGAGTGATGGCTCCTGATGTAAAGCATCGTTTCCCTGCACGTGCCTGTTGGGAACGTGATTAGCTTTCTGGCTGTCCTGGCTCTCTGCGGAGAGGCAGCTGCAGCAGCAGAATTAGGTGGTGTCTCCGAAGAGGGAAAAAAGAATTATTTGCAAAGTTGCTTTGGCCATGTGGGGTTGTTCAAAGGCTCAGCCCCGCAGGATTTAGTTCGTCATTTCAAACCCCCAGGAGCTGTGTCCTCGGCGATCTCCTCCCTCTGCAGGCACAAGCTGACCTTTTGCTCAAACGCTGTCCTGCTGCACCCCAATTATACCTTATATATGAGCCTGGCCTAAGGTCAGGTGGTCCTCATGACCTTTTTTTTATCCAAATTCCCAATTTATTTTTCTCCTGGGATCTAACAGCACCATTTTTCACCGCTCTGGAGCATCATGCTGCTTGGTGCAGAGCCTTTCCTTACCAAAAGCAATAGCTTGCAGTTGGATCAGCACCAATTAGTTCCCTATCAAACACAGAGGGATTTAATCCTGGCCCCTTCCTTGGGTCAGGACCTTGTCCTGCTCTGCCCATGCCCTTGCCTCGTTGTCCACCTTCACACCGAGGTCCTTCAACTCTTTGGTGCCAAGCCTCTGGTAGCTGCCGTGCCACAGACATGCTGATGGCTTTTGCTTGAGAAGATCCAAATTTTTTTAAAATCTGCAAGGCTAATTGAGCAGAGGAATTGATTACCTTGGACATGTAAATTTTCATCTCTCTTTAAACCCATAAATGACTGATGCCAGGTTAGTTCGAAGTCCGTGAGGTCCCCAAGATGTGCTGTGCCAGGGAGGTTGGCTGCTCGTGGGGTCCCTTCCTTGAGAAGTGAGTCCCAAACACGCTGAAAACCGGGAGATACCTTTAGTGATGGTTCCTTGTCCCAGCAAAAGCCCATGGTGCTGGGTCTCTGACAGGGTGTATTTAAAAACTGTGTGAAGTTTTTGAGCTCTGGGAGGAAAACCAGGGCTCCCTGACTCCTTGAACAAGGGGCACCGTGCCCCGTTGGAGCAGCATTGGCATTTACGCTCTGCCTTCAGCTGGGCAGCTCAGCATCTTTCACTGGCACGCGTGCATCAAACATCCTGCAGAGTCACAGCCACGACACACTACAGTCGCGCAGAGCATCACAACACGTGGCACGCTCCAAGGGCTGCAGGGTTGTTTTTTTTCCCTAGTTGCAAACCCCTGTGACTGTTTCCACGCCAGCCTTTCCACGCTTGCAACAAATCCTGTGCCATCAGCCATTGCTTCAGTTTATTTTTTTTTCCCACCAGGATATTATCAGCAGCCTAAGTGGATGCTTTCTGTTTTCCTTTTTTTTTTTTTTTTTTTTTTTTTTTTTTTTTTTTTTTAATGTATCCTTCTTTGTGGGCAGGAACACGAAGCGAGCAATCTGTGCTCTCAAAACAAGCTAACACGATGATATCGCAGACCCCCTGCTCGGCTGGAGATTGCTGGATAATGTATGGTGTTCTGGTGAGATAATAACCTGAAACAGAGGGAGCATTCCTCCCTGCAGCGTCCGCATCAAACACTTAAGGTAGCCCTTTGTGGACAGAGGAGTTGGAGGTGGCATCGTCTGCCCGGGGAGTGGCAAAGACTTGAGAAGGGGGAAAAAGAGCCAGACATGACCCAGAGATTATTATATATATATTTTTTTTTTGAGTTCACAAGGCTGGGATGAAAAGGGATGGAGGGAATAATCAGTGATGTAAAGTGTGGGCAGCAAAGCGAGGTGCTGGGTGAGTTAATGAGCTACGGAGAAATTAAAACCCTGGCCCTAGAGTCTTGGATGGAAATATTCATGCCAGTGGTGGTCCCTGCTCACAAAACACCAGGCAAATCCCTTTGGAAATATGCCCTGGAGGCCTGCTCTGTGCTCCCCAAAAGAAGAGTTTAAATCACAGCAGGTGCAGCAAAGGGGGGCTGGGAAGGGCAAGGAAAAGGGGTGATTTTGGAGAGGGTGTGAAGAGTGCCGTCTGTGTTTGGCCAGGGAGGTTGGGAGAGGACGAGACGCCTGCCTATAAATACAGCAGGTACGTAAACACCGGGGAGGGGAGCAAACAGACTGAAGGTGAAGGGCGATGTCAGCAGCAAAACCGGCAGCTCTGAAATGGGGGAGACAAACACAGGAGGAGCTGAGCACCAGGGCTCTGGGGAGAGCCAGGGTGAGCGGCCACAAAGCTGATTTCCAGGCAGCGCTGCTAAACGGATGATGGATCCGACAGGAGAGCCAAAGCTGAGCTGGGAAATCCCTTTCTGTGAGAATTACCGGGAGACCCTGGGCTTTGCACCCACCGTGTCCCGGTGACCCCGAGCAAATGGGACTGATAGTGGTGACTGACTGTTCACAGTACCACACTTCTTCTGATTTTTTTTCCAAGCCTATCACATGTTATTTGCAAGAAAAGTCTGCCTGGGAGAAGGATGTATGGGTGAGCAAAACTGCTCTGAGCTGCTGTGGCCATTTTCTTATAGAACCACAATATTTCATTAGTGCTTCGTAAACCGAGGGTGCTCAGCAGCCCAGAAATTGGCAAAACTGACTGTTTCCCCCTCCAGTTACTCTGAAAGTCTGGATAACTCCTGCAGGCTGAGAGTCCCCAGGCTGATGAATAACTGAGCCCTCTTGGTGCTTTTTGGAAAAGGTCCTCGCTGGGAGGTTTGCCACGTGTAGGATTTTGGAAAGGGTCATGCGAGGGAAGCAGGACAGGTTTCCCCTGGTGGAATTGGTGCTTGTTCTGCAGCAGAAATAGAACTGGGAATGATTTCCCCCCCTTTTTTTTCCCTAGGCATTTCGGTTTTGCTAATCAGATGAAGCTTGCGGATCTGTTAATGCATTGGACTGGAATACGCCTAACCTCGTGACGGGGATGCTTGGATAAAGCATTTGCGAGGTTGTGCTGTTTGGACACAAAAGGGGTTTGATAAGGCTTCTGTGGGGTCACTGTGACCTCATTATGGTTTAAGGGAAGTGCTGTTTTTGTAAATGGGTTGGTTTTCAGATAAAGGAATAAAGTACCTGGCAGGTTCTCTAAGACGCATGCCTGCATACAGCGTTAAATGAGCATGTAAATTAGATGGCTCTTATTATAAAAGGGCAAATCTGATGAACAGATCCCGAGAGCTTTCTCCAGAATGACGCCTTTCTCTTCTGCTGCTCATCTTATCAGGGCAGGAGAAGGAGGCCGGGCGGCCGGGAAGGATAATGAACCGCTGATAGCGCTGCGCTGCTTGCACCCGCAGCTTTGATGCCGGCAATGAGCTGCCATCCTTTCACCCAGAGCCAGTAAATCTGTGTGTAATTGCAAAGTTTAGGACAGCTAAACTTTGCATGGCAGAACCCACCCCCGGGCCCTGGGAGGTGATTATTTGAGTCGAGGTCAACGTGGAGATCGTGGAGATTTTTGGCAGGGCTTGTGTGTTGTGTCCTGTCAGAGCTACCCTGGGCAGGAGGGTCTCACCTGGGCTTATTTCAAAGTAGTAATCACATGGGAATGTAATTCACACATTTGCATGGGAAACCCTCTCTAGCACCCCCAAAATTGCCCCCAGGAGCATCCCAGTGCCCAGGGCTGCCATGAGCCGAGGTAGAGAACAAGTCAAGAGCCATCTCCTTGCGTTTGGCCAAGTCCCCGGAGTGACACTGCACTGCCTTTTTCCTGCCTAGAATAATCTTGCCTATTAAACACCAGCCCTGGACCTTCTTGGCCTGATGGTATCACTTCAGAGGCAGCAGACGATTCCCCTTGAGCTTTCTGCTTGCTGGAACAAACTGTGTTTCAGCTCAGCCTGTGCGTGCCGCCTGCTGTGCTCCAGCCCAGCTGAGGCGCAAAGGCTCTGTGGATGTCGGCAAAATCCCATTTATCTTTTCTGAACGACGGTGGTTGGGAGGGATATTAAAACAACCAGCATGTCCGTCCCATTTAGAAGCAGGTTAGAGCACTTCTCACACACAGGGGACCGATTTCTCTGAAGATGTTTTTTGTTAGCAGTCCCCAAAGTGAAGATGAAAAGCCTGCTTCTCAGCGGCTGGATTTCTGGCTCCGGTGGGCACCCCCTTTGATTTATCAGAAATACTTCAGCAGAGAGGAGAAGGAGAGCCCTGGAAGCTGACAGAGCGGGACTGTCCTCATGGCACCTGTGCTGCATCCCCCAGGTGAAGCTGAAAAGGGCACGAGGGCCTGAGACAGGTCTCCAGCCAGGTATCTTGCCCCAGATGATGCAGATGGTTATGGGTCTTCTGGATGAGTTTTTTTCTGGGACAAGCAGGATGCCCTGAGCATCTGTGGGTGCATCAGACCCCAAACATTTTCCTTTTGGACCCCAAAACTGCCCTGTGCAAGGTTAGTGAAGGTTTAGGCAACGAGGTCCTGGTGCTAATTACATCTCAATCAAAATTCCCTTAAGCAGGAAGCCGCACAAATAAACCCTTGAGTTGCAGCAGACCCTACACTGCAGACCCTAATGGCCCTGTAGCTGTCCCTGGACTTGTAGGGGACTTGCAAACTGTGAGCCATGCCAGAAACATAACTAATCTCTCCTGGGATGCCACTTTTGGGGGCTGAGCGTGGCATCTGCTCTTGTCACGGTGGCAGGGGACCGTCCCCTGCTCTGATCCCCCCGGTGCGTGACGGGGCGCAAGCAGCCCGGCTAGGGGCTGTGGGTTCATCTGCCCAACCCCACCAAAAAACCGAACCTGGCAAAATCCCTCCTCCCATGCCTTTCTTTGTTAAACGCTTTGTGTCTGTACATGTTGTTCTCCGTGTTCCCCGGTACGGTCTGAAGTGGGAGAGCTGCTAATGATTCACTCTGTTCTGCCCAGCAGCTCCGAGCAGCAACCGGGGAGTCTGCAAAACAGGCATCCAGCCCGGAATATTGTGTGCACCGTCTCAGTGCAGCACTGTAATTAAAAGACATGCTTGAAATCAATGACAGAGGGCTTGGTGTATTTTTTCCTTTTTTTTTTTTTTTTTTTTTTTTCCCCAAACCGGGGGGAAAGGGGGCAAAGTGGCATCGGAATATCAAAAGGCACAACAAGCTTGATTGCACAACTAGTATCAAACAATGTGGGGCCAACGCAATCGCTTTAAAATGCTGGATGTTCAGTTATCACCCAGGGAACTTTCTGTCTGATTAAAAATAATTATTGCTGGCATTAAATCTGTTTAGAATTGCTGCGTGCAATTCATCTCCTATCGCCTGCTACCGCCATATGCCTGGTTTGTTGAGTGGAAAAATGTCTCTTTCGTTCAGATAAATAATGCTTTGTAAATATTTAGAGATGAATGTTCTGGATCAGCGAATGGTTATTTTTTTTTCTTACAATAAATATGTGCAAATGAGCTTGGTTTTGGCAGCAGCTTGGATGAGGCAGGCGCTATACGGGGCCAGATTAATCCCATGTAGTGGCCGTGCCAGGAGGACTTAGTGCAGGGGTGGCCCAAGGGTCACTTCTCTACCTGAGAAAGCGGGGTGAAAACAAATCTTTTAACAGTTTTAAGTCCTTAGAGCAATGCTCTAAGGCCAGCTGTGGTTGCAGGTAGCTGAAAAGCTGGTAAATGCTATGAAATTGTGTAATTTAGCTGCAATATTAGGTACATGGTGGTGACTAAGGAGATCCAGTGAAGAAGTGCGATGACTGATGTTTTGGGGCTTGCACAAGAACATGTTTCCCTTTGGCAAGAGGCGTCCTTGCAATGGGCTTGCGGCCCCTCTGAAGTTCCCTTGCTGCCATGGCCAAAGTCCTGGGGTCTGCAGGACCCCTGAGCTGCAGGGGGACACCAGAGCTGGCTCCGCTTCATGTCCAGACCCAGAGGTATCAGGGGCTGTGTGAGGTGGGGGACACGGAGCTCTGGGCACGTCCCAGCTGGATATCCCATGGGTTGCGGCCGTGCAACAGAGAGGGAGTTGATGGTCTGCATCTTTCCCCTTTTGCACATCCAACGTGCTGTGAAGAAACCTCCCAGCTTGCTGCCAGACAGCATATTTACTGAGCACGTGTAAGCAGCAGCACAGCTGTCCTGGCTGGGCTGTGGTGATTCATAGAAAGGGAAGGCTGTCAGAGGGCGCAGAAATGGCTTAAAGAAATAGAGTTCTGGCACGCAGTGCTTTGTCTGGGTGCTTTGGACTGGATGGCACCTCTCCCACCGGAGGGACGAGGGGCTCGAGAGGGTGGGAGCACAGCCAAACACCTTCCCTCCCTGCTAGGAATTGTTGGTTTTGGTTAAGATGCTCAGGAGAGGAATTTCTTTCCCTTGGGATACGTACAGGAGGGGAGATGTAAGTCCCCAAACTGCTGGTCGTCTTCACCCAGACCCAGCTCCCAGGGCGTTAAAATAAATCCCATGGGAGACCCTTGTCCCTCCCTCTTGGGGCTGCCCGGCTGAATGCACGCTGCTTGGATGTGTTTGCCTTGCTTCCCATTAAAACATGAAGGCACACAACGGGCGTTAATGAATTTGTTCGTTTATGATGACAACACTTTTCCGAGTCCTCCGATTGATTTGCCGAGCAAGCTGATAAAAAGAGCAAACCTTGCATTATTTACAATGCCGAGTCTAAGTGTAACGTCTGAATCAACAGAGCCTGTTTGCATTTTAAAATTCAAATGAGGACAACAATAACCTCATTTCCAGGGGCTGGCCCTCCTCTGCGGCAGAGGGGTTTTACCCTCGTCTCTCAAAAATGTGTCCTGGTCTGAGGTGGACCTGAAGGACTTGGTGCCACCTTCTTGCAGGGGCTTGAATGTCTGACCTAACATCCACGGGAAAAGGCTCAGAGTCAAGTTGTGGAAACTCAAAAAATCAGGGCAAAAAGGGGACCGCAGGTCTTTTAACAGCCAGCTGAGTCATCAGCTCAGCGTGGTTAATTATGCATAGTTCCTAATTAAAGCCATTATTTACCATGGAAAGCAGGGAGCTCCAGCTCTCACTGACTAGGCCGTGGCGTGGCGGGCGGGAGGACAGAGGAGCGGAGGCACTCAGCCCCTCTGGCTGCCTGGAGGCAGAGGGGGACAAAAAGAAGAAATAGAGGCCACTGGGGGACTGGTGTCACCTCTGGGGCTCTGTGGGTCCTGCCGGGGTCTTCCCATGGACAGATGGACATGGGGAGGTGGGACCCTTACTGGAAGTCCTTGGGTTGGACCGAAAGTGTGGTGCAAGACAAGGAAAAGCAAGGAGGCCAGTGTGAAAGCAAGTCAGGACCCTGATTTAAAACAGCTTGGTTAAATATTTTTGTGCTCCTTGTGGTTGGATTCCAGACTTTTACTATGTGATTACTTTAGCCTGTTAAAAGAAAAAAAAAAAAAAGGCAACGCTGCGGAGGGCATGAAGAAAGGCCTGATTCATTGATGAGAACATGCCGTGGCTGCAAACAGGGTGCTACAGTTTCCCCAGGAATGTTTTTGGGCCATAAAACGTCCTGCAGTAAATAAAAGCAAGGAAGGATTGCCTTGGGGCTGGGGGGGGATCACTTGGCGAGGCCCTGACCTGAGCATTTTTGTCACCATCCTTGGTCATGCATGCTGTGTTTTCTGTCGGCTGCAGGACCCTGGAGGGACTTGGTGTGTACCCGTCCCCCTCCTTGTGTGCCCATGGCGAGGGGACAGGAGGATGTTTTGGGACACTGGCTGTGTGTCTCCCCAGTGCCTGCTGTAGGGTTTCTCCCTCTGCTTTGTCCTGCAGCCAAGGATGTGCTTGCAGAAATCCATTAAAAAGCCACAAACTGATGTCCAGGACAATGGGATGTCCCCCACATTATATCTGATGGCCACTCATGTCCTTGTCCCTTTTCACTGGTGACACAAGGCCTGGCTAAATGCATGGCCGCGAGCATCCCTCCAGGGCTGTGGACCAGACAGAGCATTGATGGTTTTTGCAGAAGTCAGTTTTCAGGAGGATTGCAGCAGCTGACGGAGGCTTGAGCTCTTCCCAAACAAAGATAAACAAGGGCGCCCCAAATAACTCCCTTCGTGCTGGCAAGGGGTATTTTTAACTAGCAATGTGACACAAAAATAACAGAGACGGCTGGAAAAAACAGGAGCGGCTGTTTGGCTGGGAGAGGGGTTTTGCTGTATCTCATGGGGAAAGCTAGAAGCACCTCTTCGAACAGCCATGCCACCCCCAGGAGGTGCTACCCATGGTGTTTGCATGATCATTATGAATGTTTTTAAATGGCTGCTATAAAGTAATCAAGGCTGCAGGGTCTGGCCAGGGGGAAAACAGATCGCATGAGCCTGTTGTCACACCCTGGCCAAGCCCCCCTCCAAGAAAGAAGTGGCTGGTTTTTTGGTCCCATTAGTCTGGAGATACCTTGGACATCTGTATTCTGAGCCCACCCTGGCAGGCAGAGGGGTCTGGCATGTCTGTTAAGGCGACTGAAGGTTTATGGCTGTGATAAGACCCTTAATGGCTTTTTTAATTTACGTACATGCCTGTTGGTTGGCTTTTCCATTAATAAAGTGCAGAACTTGTGAGCAGGAGTCAGGATGGGATGTGCAGTTTGTGGGGTTGTTTTGGGGAGAGGCTTAGACGAGGCACCCCTAGGCTACGTGAAGCACTCAAGGCTGCCAGAGGTGAGTATTGGAGTTGTTTTTTTTTTTCCTTTTTCCATTGTTGCAATGGGGAGGAACCAGAGGGAACCTCTCCTGGGAGTTCTGGTTTAAGAAGGTTTGGTGTTTGGGCAGGTTCCCTCTTTTCATGTCCTCACTGGCTCTGCAAGAGCATCTCTGTGAACAGCGAAGGATGTGCATCTTGCAAATACCTGCAAGGGGTTTCTTGTTATGGCAGAAAAACTCAAACCAAACCTTTAAAATTCAGGGCTAGGACCAAGGCTTGTTAGTGTCTGGTGTGTCACTGTGCAGATAATCACACTCTTTAACAGTTCTGCTTGTAGATCGCAGCAGCGTAACCAAGGGGGAAATCTGGTCCCTTTTGCTTTTGCGTTAATTTGCTTTTATACTGGTACTTCCCAGATCCATTATCCAGGAGCAGAGCTTCATGTGGTAAGGCTAATCCTGAAAAAGAGCAGTTGTGGAGGAAAATCACAGCCTGTGCTCATACAGCAGCCCTGGGCCAGGGGGAAAATCAGGACTCTGGTCTCGCCGGCCGCGCGTTGCTGCGATGTGAGTCAGCTGCTTCCCCCTGCCTGCCCCCGGGATGAGTGATTCAGCCGTGATAACCTTTAACGAGTCTCAGAGACTGTCGCAGCTTCATATTCAAACACAGCCAGACGTATTTCTTATTAGCAGTGCCTGGGATGGAGCTGAAGCACCATTGTAGGGAGCATGGAGGTGGAGCTGGGGGGTCAAAGGATCCCCCCAAGAAGCAAATCCAGCCCCTACAGCATCATCTGTGTGTGCTGGGGAGGGAGCCCATGTCCAGGCAAATCCCTGTGACTCAGCCAAATGTGATTCATGTTTTAATGCTTAAACCCCGCTGCCCTTGGCCTTGATGCTGGAGCTACAGGGCCGTGGCTGTGAGGGGAGGCTCCCAGGGCAATGCAGGGATGGCAGCAGCTCCTGCACTGAAATGAAACCACAGAATCCCAAACTGGTCAAGCTGCAGAGACCTTTGGGTGCCTCTGGCCCAACCCCAGCCCCAGCAGGGCCCCCCTGAGCAGGGTGCCCATGTCTAGGTGGGTTTTGAAGCTCCCCAAGGAGGAACCCCTCTGGGAAGCCTGTGTCTGAGGGGCAGGGGGAGCCGCCGGGGCTCTGCGCCGGGGCTCTGCACTAGGCCCAGGACCTCTGGCCCCAGGCACCTCATGGCTGCATGTCCAACCCAAAACACATGTGCAACCAAAAACAGGCCCCTCGCTTTGCAGGACAGGTGGCTTTTTGGTTGCTTCTATCTGTACAGCAGCTCAGAGAGGTGAGTCTTGGCCCACTTTGGGGTTCTGGGGTGCAGATATTGACTCCAAGCCCAACAGGCTGAGCACTGTGAGGCTTCCCCAAGAAGATCTTTGAACTTCTCTGTGGGGATTCCTGGGAAGGACCACATCTCCTGCCTAGACGGCAGCAAAATCACGGGGCCGGAGGCCATCAGGGCTGTGTGTCCCTGAGGGAGGTGACTTTTGGAGGCCAGGATGAAAGGAGCTGTTGTGTGCACTCAGCATGGGCAGGGCTTGGCACCCGGCAGGACTCATTACCCCAGTGGGGTAGGATGACAGCCACAGTTGGGCTGTTTTAAAACCTCCCCTGCTCCTAGCTGGCCTGCATGTGCTGGCTGTGCTGTGCCTCTCTCATGCTATAGACACCCCAAGGGACTGTCCCCAGAAATGATGGGTACAATGAGCCGTGTTGCTCACCGAGCAGCTGGGTGGCTCCAGGCTTTTCTTTGGCACCTCCTGCTGCCCATGAGCTGTCCTGGTTGGGGACACTAAAGCTGGTGCTGCTGAGATGTCAAAAAATACAAAAGCCTTTTGGGTACCTGTGCAGGTTCTTACCTAACTCAGTTCCTCCACCACCTTCAGAACAGCCCTGTGAATCAGAGAACCATCCAGGCTGGAAAAGACCTTCAAGATCACCAAGTCCAACCATCAGCAAGACCTACTGAGTCCCATCACTAAGCCCTGTCCCTCAGTGCCATGTCCCCACATCTCCTAAATACCTCCACGGATGGGGACTCCACCACCTCCCTGGGCAGCCTATTCCAGTGCTTGACCACCCTCTCCATGAAGAAATTCTTACTGATGTACAGTCTAAACCTTCCCTGGTGCAACTTGAGGCTGTTACAAAGGGTGAAGGATGTTGTGTCTGAGGAGAGGCAGGAAAACACCCAGCAGGACACAGGGCTGGAGTCAGAGCCCTCACCACGGCCCATGATTTCCCTTCACAGCAGTGCTCACATTTGTGGAGGAGGAGGAATCGCAGTGGAAATCAGCTTGTCCGTCGTGGGGATGGTTTCTAGACTCACAGCTTGGCCAGCCACCGCATTGCTCATCTTTTACAAAGCACCGAGTCCCAGCTGCATGTGTTATTTAAATGGAAAGTTCATTTTTCATGGGTGCTGAGCAGTTTCAAAATATGAAGTTTTAAAAATACACTGTCAAATGAAAATAAAGAGAGTGCTTTCTGGAATCTGCTGATTTTTCAGTGTCAGCCTCAAGATTTTGAGGCTCTGGTCTACACTTGAAAAAACACACTGGGTGTCTGCAACCCAAGAAAGGCTATGTGGGCATCTGTTTGAGAGCACAAGAAACCAGGGGCTTGTACATGCTTGTGAAGATACAGCAAGTCACTGAGAAAGTCCATCTCCTTGCTGGAGTAGCCCTCAAAACCCATGGTTTTGGGTAAAGAGTTGGGAACAAAAGGGGTCAGGTTAGTCATGCCCAGTTTGGCAACTGATGCTCCAGCCATGATTTCTCCTCTGGAGATTTGTCCTGGGCTTTTCCTCCAGCTGCTTCCCTGGTTGTCTGCTGAGCAGGAAGAGAAGGAGGAGAAGAGGAGGAGGAGGAAGAGAAGGAAGAGTGCTGTCACACAGTGCTTGCTCTTCTGGGGGTTGTACAGCACCCATGCCTGCTCCCAGAGCTTCTGACCATGACTTTCTCCTCTGAAGCACGGTCTCACTCTCCATACTCCTGTCTGGTCTCTCTTCTCCCCTGTGGCTCCTAGCTCACCCTTTGAAGAGATGCCCTCTGTCTCCTACAGCTTTAATTCATCCACCTCTCACTGCACAGGACACAGGAGCAACATTAAGCACGTGCACATGCCTCTGCTAATTTATGGCCCAGCTTGGGAACCCCTTGGATTCTGGATGTTGCTGGGTGGTTTTGCAAGCAAAATAAATATCACCCCTCTTGGATTTGGGCTGATAGCTTTATTTTAGGCATTTTTTTTTTTTTCCCAAGGGGGAAATATTGAATGTACCCTTTAATTCTTTGCTGATATGTGTTCCTTGTGAAAAATGTTGCTCAGCTGAGTCATGGGGAAAAGAAATGTGTCTCACTGCAGAGTTAGTTCCCACCACTGGGGATTTATGTCATGGACAGCGTCATTCCATCAGGACATAGCTTCTGTGGGCATGTTTCCAGCGAGATGGGAAGTTGCATTTATCCTGTTGTGTGCATGCAGAATAGGTATTTTTTTGGTGATAAATCCAGTGCCAGCGTCTCACTGGAGGATTTCGTTTCTGTGGTAGGAGGAATCTCATTAACACGAGCTTCAGAGAAATTCGGCACTGCCAGCCAGAAGACAAATGCAGCAGTGCTGTCGTCATTTATCAAATGGAGAATGACCTTTGCTATCCATTAGGATGAAATGAAAAGCTTTGGGCTTTAACTTTGTTAAAATGCACATAGCTGTCTTTTTAGATCTCTGAGTTGGTGCATTGCTGAGATTAATCAAATTGTGCATTTTGCTAGTGCTTAAACAATATTGTTATATAATTCAATATCCACGTGTTTTCAAGACAGCAAGCAGAAGAATTACACTGAGCCTGGCTGCAAAAATACCCTGCTGCGTTCAGTGGCTTAGGAGGCAGAAGGGGTTTGGAGCCAGGTGCCAGCCTGGTGTTTTGAGATCGTATCACTCAGATTCAAGTTACTTTTGGTTACAATTAGATATGTGTGCCTATTAAGATGTGTGTGTCCTTGGGAGAGCTCTGCTGAAGGAGGCGGGTGTTCCTCCCTCTGGTCTGCACCAAACCTCCTCATGGAAAGAGGGTGTGAGATGCTTTATTTTTTTTCCTTGTTTTTCACTTTGAAAGATGCTGATTCTCTTTCCTCTTTTCACCAGCTGTTTAAGCAGGAGGACTCAGGACGTGGGTCCCTCCTCTTTGCTCACACCTTGTCTCTAACAATCATCCACCAGCACAGATTTGTCTGTTCCCTACGGAGACGTCTCACAGACCCTCCTCAGCTCCTTGGCCTCCATGGCATGTAGCCTGCACCCAGCAGATCTTCGTGGATGTCTGGCAGCTGTTCTGCTCCCTCTCCCCACACAAGCTCATCCCTGCTCTTTTCTGGTCACAGCAAAGCCCACCTCCATCCAGCTGGTCATATGGGCTGATAACTTGGGATCATCCACAGCCTGGACAGCTCTTGGTGTCCCTACATCAAAACTGGACCTATTTTTCTGCCTAACCCCTCCAGTACATCTATTTTCCTGTTGATCCATAAGGTGAGGACATTTCTACCAAGGAACACAGGCAGGGCACTGAGATGGTGCCTGGAACCTCCTTGTCTCCACCCACCTCTGTACCCCTGTTTTTTTGGCAACTTCTGCTCCTCAAGGAAGCCAGTTCCTGCCCTGCAGCTAAGTCTCATTCCTGGCTGTTTTGGGCAAAGGCAGGACAGGCTTGGGGCATGCGAAACAAACCCAAAAGGTCCATGTGGCTGTGTGCATGAGGTCTGGTGAAATCCATCTGATGTCACACCTTGCAGGTTACCCATGTGGAATTGATAAACTACAATTGGGTCTATGGCTGGAAAAACTGCCAAGTTCATGGGTTGTAACCCAACCTCTGTTTGTTTCAGCACAAGTCTATGGGGATGCTTTGTGTGAAACTTAGACCTGTTTTTTTCCTTCTTATTGTATCTGCTTATTTACAGACATAAATTAAATCTAGAGTACGTGATTTAAGAGGGGCTTCCATTAAAATAATGACAAGTGGTGCTTTGTGTTCCAGAGGGTGCAGCTCAGCTTGCTGAAAAGCCAGTAATACCTTTGCATATTGACAAGCCAATAATACCTTTGCGTACAGAAGCAAACCTAAGTACGTATATCGTGGCTTTACTGCAAAAAGCAAGAAAAAGCAATGACCATGAGTGCTGGAACCTTGT
Source organism: Oxyura jamaicensis (assembly GCF_011077185.1). Lineage (NCBI taxonomy): Eukaryota > Metazoa > Chordata > Aves > Anseriformes > Anatidae > Oxyura > Oxyura jamaicensis. The sequence continues at coordinate 50,396,200 of NC_048897.1, read as the reverse complement.
ACATCAACTGAGCCCCATCGGCTGGTCTGACAATAGTGGACGAAGAGCGGCCGATACCTCAGTGGAAATCAATCCATTAACGGATAGGTTTCCTTGACTCTTCCTGGAACTACTGCAAGGATCTGAATGAGCGAGGATCTGAAACACATTCTTGTTTGAGGAGGGTCTTCGGGAAGTGTCTCTGTATCTGCAGTTATGTGAACTTCCATCTGCTGGTGCCATCGGTGCTAAAGGTGGGCACAATCCCAGACGTCTCTAACACCAAATACCATTGATATCAGCACACGGGATGTGGCTTTCATTTCTGGGTGCTTGTAGCAAGGAGGTTTGGCTCGCTCGGTTACAAATCCAAGTGCAAAAGTCATGCCAAGGGTGGACCATGAGTACCTGGAGGAGCGGTGGGGCACAGATCCAGTATCTCGCCCCCGCCCTGCTCTCCCTTGGGAAAGGCTCTGCTCTGAGAAACCGAGCTTGGAGGCTTGAACGGGGAACGAGTGACTAAATATTGACTCAGAAAAAAACAAAGATCCCATTTAGATGTAAATTGGAAAAGGGGGGGGGGTGGGGGGGGGGAGGGAAGGGGGGAGGAAGGAAACAGAAATACATAAAATAAGAGTCTACAAGCAGAATTGTCTCGTTGCAGAATCCATTTTCCAGACTTCCCTTAGTGAGTTATCGGCAACACTCCGCATATTTGTGCAGCCGAATAGCTGCGAGGCACAAGTACATTCTCCAGTAGCAAATAATTCCCTTTCCTGATAACATCTCCAGCAGGGCTTGGCTGCGCTGTGCAGGCACGGATCTCGCTCTGGAGGTGGGGGACCCGGCGTGCTTTTTGTCGGGCGGCTCGGATCGAAGTGATAACAATATCTGCACCCAGGAGGGGAGGCTTTTGAAGGCGCCTAGGTTCTCCTGGGATCTCGGTACGTCAGGTTCACCCCTTTTCCACAGTCTGCATTCAAACCTTAACCCAGAGGTGATGGGAGCATTTCAGTTCTCAGCAGGATGGTGCCCAGGTACCAGCTCCAGACAGAGCAAAGCTTTGGGTGTGGAGAGGACCGGAGAAGAGATGCAGGGCAGGAAAATGCATTTTTTCAGTCCTGAGGATTTTTCCACATTGCGGACCTGGGCTGCTCCTGGGGTCCTCCAGCAACTCCAGCCTTTGGAGCTGAGCTGAGTTGGGTGCTGCCAGGGCCACATGTGGACGTTGGCCTTGGCCTTGGCCACTGAGGAGCCCCAGCCTCTTGTGCTCACCTCGGCCAGCCTCTGCAGCCTCTCCATCGCTAACCTGGGTTATCTGCAGTTAAATGAATGCACCTCGCTGCAGGTCTGATTATGGATTTCAGTGCTGGGCTTGTTTTGTGTTACAGCAATTGGAAGATCCGACTGGGAAACCCTGCTAATTTAATGGAGTGGTTCCTTTTTGCCAGTAACGCAGGACGTACCCTGGCGTGAAGTGTTAGCGCCTCAACCCCTCCAAACCAGGGCCTGCCAGACCTCTCTGCACCAGGGCTTCTGCTTGTACACGGTGAGGCTACGCAACCCCACAGGGAGGCCTGGGTGGCCCTGGCCTTGGCCTTGGCTCCTCTGTGGCTTCCCTCTCTTTGAGACACAGCTTGTGCATCGGTGTCATCCACCCGCCTTGCTTTGCTCGGGCACTTTCCAGCCATGGCCTTCAGGTGAGGCTGCAGCAAGCTGGAGTAGATCACATCTGAAAAGGAGATTACTGCAAGAATCTCCCCAGCCAGCTGAATGAGCGCTTGGGATGTTTCAAATTAGGTTAAAGCCACATAATGTCCATTGGTTCGGGTTTTTATTTCTCTCTTTGGTGTCACCAGCTGACCAAGGGAGGTAGGTGGAGAGAAGGGCAGCTGTGTGCTCTCAAGGTCAAAGCCTTTCTGAGCTCTGGCGAGATCAGAAACTGGAAATTAGGAAAAGCTTCTTCATAGAAAGGGTGGTTGGCTCGGGAACAGGCTGCCCAGGGAGGTGGTGGAGTCCCCGTCCTGGAGGTATTTAAGAGACGTGGGGACGTGGTGCTCTGGGACATGGTTAGAGGTGGGCTTGACAGCATTAGGCTGCTGGTCAGACTTGGTGATCTTAAGGGTCTTTTCTGACATAAATGAGTCGGTGATTTTATGATCCTATAAAACACGATGGAAAAAAAAATCAAGTCTCCTACAAAGCCCTGAGCCCACAGTGCAAAACCCTGCAACCAGCAGGAGCTCCCTGGCCGTTGCTCACACGTGCGAGAGCCCAGCCAAGGGCCCCTGCTCCGTCCGGGCTCCCAGCAAGCGCTGTGTATTCCCATCATGAATTTTCCTGCCGATGAGGAGCATGAAGAGACACAGCCCAGAGCCGTGCTTGCAAATTGAATTCCTGAGTCCTGCACCCTTGCTGGGAAGCAATGTAGCAGCGGTGAGCGCTCGCAGTGCGGTGTTTCACCGGGGCACATCGGCAGGGGCTTCGCTTCTTGCAAGGCTCTTGCTCCGTGGTGGGGGAAAATGTGATTTTCCTGTTTTTCTTTATTTTATTTTATTTTTTAGTGGAAGGCTTTACAGGCTGGGAGTTGGAAGCTTTCCCAGCTTTTGCAAATAAAACTGCGAGCCTGTCTGCGGAGCGTTGGAAGAGGAATCTCAGGAACGTGGGAGCTCTCCCTGGAGCCGCTCTGGAGTTTCTCCTGGTGCTGCCTTTAAATGCTCTTAAGGCAGCGGCTGTTCTGCACATCCCTGCGTGCTGCAAACAAAGGAAAAGAGGGGCACAACAGCTGTTTTGTTCAAAATAATAATAAAAATAAAAAAAGAAAATTGGGCCCTGCAGTTGCAGAACAAAAAGAGGGGAATATCAAGCTCGTATTTTGCATAGCGAGCGTGGGGGAAAATTAACACCAGCGGCAGCCCCTGCTTCAGTCTCTGCAGTTTGAAAAAACAAAACAAAACAAAACAAAACTACAAAAACCTCTGCATCTGTGTGCCCTGTTGGCTGTCACCACGCTCTGGAGGCTGACTGCAGGGGCAGGGAAGCAGATTCCTGACTCTGACGGGCCTTGAGCAAGCAAAGAGATGTGCCACAAGCTGAGATGAAAGGATAAGGGCTGCCTCCCAGGCTGTGTGCATTGAAACGTGTCGATGCAGCAAGAGATGTTCCTTTCTTGCCGTTTCCCATGGACGTGAAGGATATGATGACTAATCATCAGGTCTTACCGAACAAAAGCTAATGGGCATTGCATTTCCTTTTTTGCAGGAGCTGCGGCCAGGTCAGGAATGTGGCGAGCCCTGGGAAGAAGGAGTTTTATCTGCTTCGCCTGGGGCTGGAGCCGCTCGGTGCCACCGCCGGGATAATCCGTTTCCTCCAGGCTGCTGCCTTAAAGATGTCAAGAAGTTAAAGGGATTTGAGTAAAAATAGAAAAGAGAGAAAGGACATCCTGCATGAGGGGGAAGCCGGGGAAGCAGGAAGGCACAGGCAAAGCCCATTACTGACGAAGAAACCCTGTAAAAGACAAAAATCCCCCTTCCCAGCCTTTCTCCCAGGAGGGACACGGGGTTACTGCTGCTTGTCATTGCTACCCTGGCATGCACGTAGGGCCACAACGAGATGGGGACCGGGGGCTGAGGGCATCCCAGTGACCCCAGGACAGAGACACGGGGCTGACACAGGCTGCACGGTGGCTTTTTTCCAGGGCTGGGTGCTGAAATATCGTCTCGGTATAATTGAGCGAAGAAGGCTCGGTCTGTCCTCTAACAGCAAATTAAACACAACTTTGTGGGTTTGGTGGTTTGCTGCCAAGTGCCAGCACAGCTCCACATTAATAGCTTATGACAGGGTTATTCTGCCTGTTTTTTTGGCAGGAAGGAGCTCTTCGGCCTTAATCCTGCTTGTGGCTAAGGGAAAAGCCCTGCATGGTCCCTGCACAGCCCATATTTACCAACAGCACCCGTGGGTGCCCGTCCTCGCCACGCGGCTGCGCTTTCCAGGGGTTTGTACAAGCTGCTGGGCTGCTAAATCAAGGGATCTTAAAAAAAGCTGTGTATACCTGTGTAAACCTCGAGTTTAAGTGCCTGAAACGGGGAAAAATTCAGCATAGGGCTGGAAACAGAAAAGCAAAAGGGATTTGAAGGTTTAGGAGGGCACACGATCGGGTCTGAACCTCTTTTGGGGCATCTGGATGAAGGCTCCCACATCATTAATCCTTGTTAAAAGTCACGGACTCCAGCCAAGGGACCTCATGGTCATGGATTATGTATTTAAATGAAAGTCTCCAAATCACACATGTTAAGTAGTTTCCTGGGAAACCCAGAATCTCACTCTTTGCTGCGCTCACAGCAAGGAGAGGCTTCAAGGGATGGATCTGGGGAAAAACTGAGTTGCCAGTGCTCCCAGCTGAAGTTTTGAACTGGTAGCATTTGAAACAGCAGTAAGGTTTTCCTCCAGGAAGGAATGTTCAGAATTTCTCCCTAATTGTCCTCGCTTTGACTGTCTATATCAAAATTTGCTATTTTCTGGGTGGGCGGCGGGGCTGGGCTGGCTCTGGAGGCTTTCTGGCAAGGCAGCATTGGGGTGGGGGAACAACAAAGATACGTGTGTGTGCAAAAACCCCGAAACCTCCAGGAAAAATGAGGACAGCCTTGAATTTTTATAAGGAGGTCGGCACAGCCACCGCTTTGTGCTTCCCACGGGCTGCCTGACAATGTCCCCTCTCACTGCTGCACATTCGCAAAGAGGAGGAGGAGGAGGAGGAAGAAGAGGAGAAGGAGGGAAGAAATGTACAACATTGTCTCCTTCGCCCTGCCTGTGCCAGCCTCGTCCTGCAGACACAGGGGAGGTGACAGGGTGGCCGTGGTGGAGGTGACACCCCTCAGCACCCATCCCCTGCGGGCACATCCATCGGTGCCAGCAGCCATGGCACGGATCCCACGTGGATTTTGGGAGGCAAAAAACATTTATCTCGGCTTTGTGCTGAAAACTGCACGGTGTACCAGGGCTCAAGGCAGCAGCACAGTAAGCATGGGGAGAAAAGAAGCCCCGAGCCCCCGGGCTGCTTTAAAGTTCTCCTGTGGCGCCAAGCAGGGACATCTGCACTTGTTCCGTGCTCCCTTATCTTACCCCAGACACTGCTGCGACTCAGAGGAGCTCCTGCCCGCACGCACGCACACACACACAGACGTTTCGGAGAGGATCCAGCACGTGCTGAAATATTTTAATGTCTCGCCGTGCTCAGGCAGTGCCCTCTGCATAGTCAGGGACTCTTTCTGTTCCTGATCCTGGAAATCGCCCGCGGCTTCTGCCTTTGTTCGGCTCGCTCCAGCCTCCATATGCTCCCTTCATACCCCGAAGTTATCGATGGGCTGCGTGTGGCAAACGTAAAGGTTTGCAGGCGGGGGCTGGCAGCTCACCCAGGTTTTGGCTGCTGCAGATGGGGCGAGCTGCGGGTCCGGCCATGCGGGTGGCACATTGGGCCAGCTCCTGGGCGAGGAGGCTTCCCGTGGCCCTGCTTCCATCTGTTCCCAAAATCACACGAACGCAGCACCAAGTAACTCACGCAGGGCTGTCACGTCCTGCTCTTCCTAATAAAGATGCCAGCGTGTTCCTACCGTCGGCTTCAGCACCTCCCCTGTGCTGGGTTCTACAGCCCGCTGAGAGGAGAATGGTCCACGTGTGTTTTCCTTAGGGCACGTTTGGGGTGTTTTGGCTAAAAGGGCAGGGGGCTGTGGGTGCTGCCTGGAGGGGGTTTCACCCTTAGGTAGGACCCCATCCTTCCCCGTGAGGTCAGTGAGGGTTTGCCACCGACTCTGTGGGCCCTCGTTGTCCAGATGGGATGGATACAGGTGCTCTCTCTTGCATGAAAAAATGACTGGCAGCCTCATTTTTGACTAAAATATCTGAAACAGGGAGTCTTTCATTCCGAAAGGTGATTTTTATTAGCAAGCAGCTGCCTGTTCTTTCTATCCCTTCAATAATGTATTTTTCATTGCTTTGGTTGGACGTCTGCTATATCTATGGCCACTAACACTTAGCAATGAATCCGCGTTTATTTTCTTTCAGCTCAAAGGCTTTTTTCATTCGTCTTGTGTCTCTTACTGTCAAAAAAAAAAAAGTCTCATGGTCTTTTCAGAGCTGCTTCTCGTGTTCTCATACAAAATCTCCCCCTGTTTAACGTCACTAGTAAATCTCAGCAGCGCAGCTTACGGCCGTGCCTTTCTCCTGGCCCGAAAGGTGAGGGGTTCTCACCCTCCTCCAAAATAACTCTGCTCCTTTGTTAAGGAAAGGCATTATCTGATGAGGTACGAGGCATCTTCATCTCCTAATGATGCCAGCGAAAGCCAGCAGCAATCAGGGGGCTACCAGAATTGCATTTCGCAGTCATTACCTTATTGCCGAGAAATACAGTTTCGGCCATCCATCTGCTAAAGTGCCTATAATAATGACAACCCAACCGGCGTCTCAGCTGATCCCGACGACGGGGATGCTTTCAGCTTACAGAGCTAACGACTTCGTAATTGCCCACCGCGTGCAGGTGTAGGAGAAGCGACCATCGATAACTGCAAACGCTCCCACGGCCAGGAGGAAGGCAGTGCTGGGGGCTGCCCTTGCACAGTGCCTTAACAGGATGTTGCAGGACATTGTTCCTTTTGCTACATCTTCCTGACATCTGTGCCCATCTGTTGTTTGGTTTTGCTGTGGGTTTGTTTGTTTTTCTTTCCTCGTGCTTAGATTTCAAGGTTTCGGGGGTTTCAGCATTTTTTTTTTGGTGAGTTTATCCATTGCTTGGCTGAAGGCAGCCTGGATGCCTGCCAGGAGCACCTGGCAATGCACTCGCTTAGTAAATTATAGTAATGAAAAGAATGTCAGATGCTAGGAGGTGGTTACAGGACTCTTCACTGATGTATATACTTTGGAAGGCCAAATGCTGCTTTTAACATATTCTGCTATGACCCAGCCCCCCTTTACCCTAAGCAGATGCAGAGGAGAAAACTGATTAATTGAGTTCTTGCTGCTGGAGAGGTCGGAACTCCGGAGCAGTTATTAACCATAGATCCGATGGAGCTCAGCAAAACTGTGTTTTCCTTTTCTTGTAAAGTCAGGTGCAGACGGCGTGGTCCTGCAGGATGAGCAGGACCCCATGGGCACAGGGCTTTGGAAGATCCCCTGTGGGATCATGCTGGAGGCTGCTTCTGCAACGTGCTGGTGATCCGCTGCCTGAACGGCAGCCAGGGGACCCTCTCTCCTTTCTAATATGCAATGATTTCTAAAACGCATTTCATTTTCTGTCACAGAAATACGTGCAAATGGTGTTTGGTTTTTAAGTGGCTTTGTGGGTGAAATCCTTCAGTGGCTGCAAACTGTGAAAGTTTGGGGTCTGAGGTTCACCCTGCTGGCATAGCGGAGCTCCCATCACATCCCAACTGGAAAAGAGGAGCTCTTCTCCCCCCTTATATCCTGCAGCAATTTGGGCATTCGCGTTAAGTCCGATGGATGAGGTCTGGTTGATTTATGGGCTGGCTGAATGCCTCTTTGTGGATGTGGACCCAGCCATCTGCTGCAGAAGCTCCTCTCCTGGCCTTCCCGGGGGGAAGTGTCGTTGCTGGGGATGGTTTTTGTACTAGGAATAGTGTGGTCCAAGCCTGGGAACTGGTCTCAACAGCTTTTTCTGTGGGGATGAAGGTTGGAGTAGCAGCATTTTCCCTAAATTGGGTTCAAGGGAAGCTGTACCCATTTCCTACCTCCCATCATCGCTGCATTAGTGTTAACTTTTGAAATGAGAGGACATTAAGAGGAAAAAGGGCAACATCTTGGAGGACATCCCACAAAGGGGACATGGTGATGTGAGGGGGGACTCAGCTCCGGGTCTGCAGGCGGTCCCATATTGAGAGGCAATGCTGAGAGCTGGGTTGCTGGTGCTTCTGATTTGGGCAGATTCATACAAAGTGTGTTTATACTCCCTTAGCTACCCCAAGTCCCTCAGGAGATGAATTGCACGGATGAGCTGCTGGGGCACGGGGCAGAGCGATGCCCTTGGCTCTACCCCATAGGGAAAGGGATGAGGACCACCCAGCCAGGGACGTCACAGATTTTCTCAGAATAACCCATGCTGTTGGAAAAGACAGACACGTTTAAGTGCAGGCGCTCCTTTGCATATTTTATTTGTCTTTGAGACTTCTGTTGATCTCTGGGCTAATGTTGCAAGAGAAGGACCTATAGTGACTAAAATCTCAGTGTGTCTTTGCTGAATGATAATAGCTCAATTAGAGCCAGTCATTAGGTAGATATGGCTAAGGTCATCTTCCCTATGTACTTTACTTGGATGTTTTCTTCCTAGGTCCTCCTATAACTCTTTGCAGTCAGCTTAAAATTTTTGGCTTCTCAGCAAACGTTTCCATTATAAGCGAGCTGCCCGGCCAAGGTCCCAGCACACCACCACGGTAACCTCTCCCCACTGTGAAAAGGAGAACTCCAAGCCTTTGGTTTCTCCTGCTGCTGCTCCATGAAGTGCTTTCTTTCTTATCTCGTGCTGCTTTTATTTCTTTCACAGTCCTAATGTGGCAAACCCCTCGTGAAATGGAGGTATGTGATCATGTTTTTTGGCTGTTTCAGAGGGTATGAGTGGGTTACAAACTTTGACTCCTTCCTGCAAAAGCCCATGTTGCCCTCCCTGGTTTATTAATTGCATCCCAAAGTATCCATAATTACCTGTTCTTTACTGCATTTCCTACACATTTGCCAGTACAGAAGCCAGACCGATCGGATCACAGCTCTCAAGCTTGCTCGTGATGTCAAATTTGGTGTTTCCCATCTGCTGGAGACAAACGCTGTTAATAATTCAGCCCTGTCATACCTGAATCTCTTTACAACCCTTGGGCCAGTGACATCTCACCCCAGCAATCTGCTCCACTCTCAATTAATCTGTTTATTTTAAAATCTCTGCTGCTGACAGTGGTATTTAAGGAGTTCCCCAGCACCAGCCCTGATGAAGACAGCATTGTTCTGGGAGCCTCCAGACCCCGTCCTGGTGCAGAGGCTTCACTGAGCTGAGCCACTGTGGTTTTATCCCTTTTTATCCCCTTTTTATCCTCATTTCTTTCACCCTTGCACTGTGGGCTGTCCCCAGCCTGTCCCTGATGTATTTTTCTGTGCATTTCTATGCCTTTGGCAAATTGTTCTGTAACATCATTTTTTCTTGTCCGATTGTGGTTTTGTATTCACCAGTGTTTATGCTGTATTCCCTCTTCCTCATTTAGATGTAGCCTTTTGATGACTGCCTTTTTGCCTCCTAATGGCCTTTGTCACTCTGCTTAGCTACTCTGCTTCCTAAAAACCCTTTAGGGTCTTTACTAAAGAGTTATGTGCTAGGCACGAGCCCGTAACACATTCTTAAGGTGCCACCATGATACTTGAGATCATCTTATCCTTTCAGCTCTTCCATTTTATTTTTGATGTTGTTGCCCTTCCTAAATTTTAGGTGCTACCATAAGTGAGAATTAAGTGCAAAATGAAGACATTACCAGGTCCGAAGCATAAAAATGTCTTCTCAAATATTGTAAAGAAATGCAAATCTGTTTCAGTCTGTGTTGGGCACCAAACCCCACATGTAACACAAGGAACTGGAAGGGTTCTGGTGCCATGCTAAGCCCAGCAGCACATCCTTACCAGCCACCTCCCCAAAAGCTGAACACCGACCTGGCCCCGCAGGACCATTGGGCTGGTGATGGATATCTGCACCCCGGTTTATCACCAAAGCTGATCCCTCATCCCGGGAGGTTCACGTGCAATGTGAGCCACACGTATGGTGGGAGGACTATTGATGTCTTTCAATACTTTATATTTCAAGCTCGTTCCCTAAGCCCCGATTCATGAAAGCACTGAAGTATTTACTCTGAGTCCAGCACATCTGCAAGTACTTTGCTGAATTAGAGCCTTATTAATCTTCCTGTATTTAAAATAACTTTTTACTACATTTTAAAAACAAATGGGCATGCACCATTTCTCCATGTCTAGGATTTTTTCAGACACTGATTTTAATGCTCTCCTGGCTTTGCTGGATAGCCCTCCTGCGAGCTGCTGCCATGGCCAAGCAGCTGCTCGCGATAAAGCCGGGAATGAGCTGCCTCTCGCAAGGAAGGGGCTCAAAGTCATCAGCAATTCTCACTTCAGGGGATGCTCCCCAAAAAAAGCTGTCCTGAGAAGCTACGTGGAGCCATCCCAAAGGCAAGAGCGTAAGACAATTCGAGCTTAAAAATAACTGAATGCAGCTGTAGGTACATTTCTCCATTATTTCAATGGACTTGGGGAAAAGTGCCAGCTACGGTTTGTTTGCTCCAGTTGCAAAAAGGAATTTTTGGAGCTGTAGGAAGCGCTGGTGCTGGTGTTGGTGTGGGACATGGAGCCCTGCAGAGCATGGCAAAGCATCTCCCTGCCCCTGTCTCTACCTCATTGCTCTCATTAGAAAATTAAAAGCAGGTTTCCAGTGCTGGGAGCAGTGGGTCCTTGGGAGCTGCAATGAGAAAACCAGTGCTTTAGGAAGGAAGGCCCTTTAACACCTTGTGGGGCTGGGGCTGTGCCTCCCCTCTCCGTTTTCCAGCCTAAAACAACCAAGGTGGGACTGCCAAATGAAGAGGCTGTTAGTGCCGCTCACCCCTCGCTGCAACATAAGTCACTGTCAAAACAACAGACAGTCGCATTTCCAAGGGAAAAAAACTGCATTAACCCAGAGCCCAGGGGTTATCTCACCAAATACACCTCCCTAAAGCCTGCTCAGCTCTTTTTCTCAGCCCTGCACTTGTCTTTTCTTTTCTTCAGCAATGCAAACCAGTGTATTTTCTTCATTCATTGCATTGCAATAGCACTCACGAACCTCTCTGTGCAAGGCTCTGTCCGTTTTGGCCTCTGCTCCCAAAAGTGCACCATGTTAGAAAATGAGAAAGAAGGAAACAGGCAAAAGCAGATCTTCAAGGTCCTTCCTCATCCTCCATCCTCATAGGGGATAGGGGGCAAGGGGGCAGCAGAAAATGCTGTAAATCCAGCCGGACAGCGGGACTTGGGGCTTACAGGAAATCTGAAAATGTTTCGGATCGCTCCTTGGAAGACAATTTCAGTTTGTTTATGCCGTGTGAAAGCAAAGCTAACACGAAGGTCTTGCGTTCCGTGGGGGGAGAAAGGGAAGGACTTGAAGAGGATGCAGCCAGGAGGACTGTTTTTCACACTGTTTTCCAAGCTGTATTTGTTTTCTTTGACAGTGACTTACGGCCCGGCTTTCTTTTCTATTTTGTTAGGGCAATAAAGAAGATAAATCTGTAATAATTCAGCTCTCTGTCTTTAATAAAACCTTGTCTTCTTCGCACAGCCCCTGGGAAGATCTCCATCCTGCAGCCCTGCAAGATTGGCTGGATTTTTCCATTTCACCTCTTCACCAGAAATGGCAAAAAAATAGCAACACCAGGAAAATTAATAGCTAAATACAATTTCAGCCAGGGGAAAGCTCCCAGCAGGAGGAGCCGGGCTTGCACCCCAGCCCATGGCTCCAGCCGGGGAAGATTTCCATTGAGGGCCACAAGCAGCATTGAGGCCATTGAAATTACTTTTCTTTGTCCTCAAACTGGGTGCAGAGACCTTCATTTAGGGCTGGTGGGAATTCCCATACTCCACAGGCATCGTTTTGGGCTAATTTTGTGGGTTTTCTCCTTGGTTGGGTACTGAAGGAAAGCGAACGGTGGGCATGCATGGGGGCTGCTTGGTGAGCAGCGCAGGGTGGTGAGCCCTTGGGTGTCACCACGGAAAAAATTAGGGTTTGTTTTTTTTTGCACCCTGCTGCCTTTTTGGCCCAGTTTTGGGCTGCACAAGGCCTGGTGATGGCGGGACATGGGAACATGGCTGGCCTGCTCACCGAGGGCAGCGATGGGGCGGCCTGAGGTGCTTGGGGATGGTGCCTATGGATCTGGTGATCTGGGGCCTGGGCTGTGAGGGATCCTGGCACTGAGGGGATCAAGGCCCATGGGGGATCCCGGTGCACGGGGGATCCCAACCCATGGGGGATCCACACCCATGGGGGATCCCAGCCCAGGGATGAGCTCAGCCACAAGCGGCATCGCGCCCACTGCAATTACTTCTCTTTGTCCTCAAACGGGGTGTGGAGTCCTCGATTTAGGGCCAGTGGGAATTCCCATACTCCACAGGCATCGTTTTGGGGCTAATTTTGTGGGTTTTCTCCTTGGTTGGGGACTGAAGGAAACAGAACGATGGGTGTGCTTGGGGGCTGCCAAGGCCATGCACAGCGCAGGGTGGCGAGCCCTTGGGTGTCACAACAGAAAATTTAGGTTTTTTTTTTTTGCACCCCACTGTCACTACAGAAAATGTAGGGTTTTCTTTTTGCACCCTGCTGCCTTTTTGACACAGTTTTGTGCTGCACAAGGCCTGGTGATGGCGGGACATGGGAACATGGCCGGCCTGCTCGCTGAGGGACCTGAGGGCAGCGACAAGATGGCCCGAGGTGCCTGGGGATGGCACCTATGGATCCGGTGATCTGGGTCTGTGGGCTGTGCGGGATGCTGGCCCTGAGGGGATCCTGGCCCACGGGGGATCCTGGGATCACAGGGGATCCGCACCCCCCCCCCCCCCTCCAACATACGCGGCCCCTTTAAGAGCAGCCCCATCCCCTTTACTCTATGTTTACATAACACACAACGCCCGTACCACCACCGCAACCGGCTGGGGGGGGGGAACAGCGTCTCCTTCCAACCCCGCCCCCCTCAGCGGGCGGTGAACGGGCGGCCGCTTCGCCCCTCCCACTCCCCCGCACTTGGTACGCCCCGCGGGCGCTCCTCCCGCCTCCCCCCCCCCCGGGGTGTAGTGGCCGTCGCCGGGCGGCCGCGGGCGCAGAGCGGGCTGGGACCGGCCCCGGCGGGAGGGGGAGCGAGGAGGAGGAGGAGGAAGGGGAGGAAGAAGGGGGCGAGACCTCGCGGCGCCCCCATGTTCTCCCCCAGCCAGGAGGAGCACTGCGCCCCCAACAAGGAGCCCGTCAAGTACGGGGAGCTGGTGGTGCTGGGGTGAGCTGCGGCGGCGGGGGGGCGGGGGGGCACCCCTTGCTGCTTCTTCATCCCTCCTTCATCGTCCTCGTCCTGGGGCCGCTTCACCCCCCCCCCCCCCTTTTTTAAATTATTTCTTATTGTTTTGTTTTATTTTTCCTTTATTTCCCTTCGCCGGTCTCCGTGCGGGATGCTGGGGGGGTGGTTTTGGGGCTGGAGGGGTTGGGTTTGGGGTCGGGGAGGGGTGGTTTGGGGGTCGGGGGGGTGTTCTTGGGGTCAGGGGGATAGGGGGAGGTGGTTTTGGGGTCAGGGAAGATGGTTTTGGGGTCGGGGGAATGGAAATACTAAGGTTTCCTGCCGGGCGCCCCGTGCGAAGCCTTGTTCAGCCTCCCCCAGGACCCGTGCCAGAGCTGCTGGGAGGTGAAAAACCTTATTTATGTATTTATTTTTTTTTGCTCCTTCGGGCTTTTTTGTTGTTGTTCTGCTCGAGTGGTGCCCTCCCGAGCTGGGCTCGCCTCCGCAGAGCGGCTGCTGGGGTGGCAAGGAGCGGGCAGGAGCGGCAGCGGGGCCGGGAGGCGTGTGGCCAGCCCTGCGCCTTCCTCCCTTCGGGGATGCTGCGCGCTCCTCGCGGTGATGCAGGTCAAGGTATGGGTACCGGGGAACAACATCCAGCTGCCAGCAAGGGACGCGGCATGCCCGGCACTCCGAAGACTCGAATTTCAGTGACTCGGTTTGGGCAGAGCGCCTCTGTCAAACTAAATCTAATAAAGGAACGATCTCGCTGTTGTAATTGCGAAAATGGAGGGTACCCTCAGCCGGGCAACGCCGGCTCCAGCAGTAAAGTCAGGGTGTAACGCTGAATCCCAAATCGCATCGGAGCACGTAGATCGCTGTTGTGCTGCAGAGGCTTTTTGTGCACAGCTGGAAGCGTTTTCCTTGCTGTTGCTTTACTATTTTTAGCCGCCGCTGAAAGTACAGAAGTATGAAATGTTTTGGCTCCGGTCTCACCGTAGCAAAGTGCGGGCGTGTTTTTTTTCCCTTTCATATGGAAATGCATCGATCCCGCCTTATCGGCTCTGCCCAAGGTCTTGATCTTCGCTGCAGTGTGTTGAAACGCGCCAATAAAATTGAAATAAACTTCCTATCGCCGAGCATAGTTATTATTTGCCTGTCAGCTGTTCCCTAAAGCTACCGAGGCTGTATTGCCTGGGTATTGCACGTACTAAAAAAAAATTAAAAACAGCACACAAATCCTCTCGTCCTCGTAGTAGGAAGCCTGCGAGCTGGCAGCTGAGTGCGTCTGTGGCCGCTCCGTCTGCGTAGCCCGCAACGGGACGCGGCAAGGCACTGGCTGGCACGGCGCGCTGACGTGGTGCGCTTCGTGGAGGTGGTGTACAAAGAGGTGGAGGTGATGGGGACAATGCAGGGAGTGCTGTTAACTTCGGTAATGGCGCTTGGATCGGTGTGTTAAGGGCCGCTTGACACTTTCGGGGTTGATTGCCACGTTTCCAATCGGATGCTTTAAATGCGATGGGTAGTGCTATAAATAAGACAAACTTGCTCTCTCTTTTTTTTTCTTTGGTGACTCAAAATTTGTGGCTGGGAATTTTTGGAACAGCTTAAGCATCTGTTCAGTAGCATTTAAAAATACATATATAAATACCTGTTTTGTATTTCAAAATCTTTCAATCTGGAGTTCAGTGCAGATAAGACAGTATAAATCTGCTCTGCTCGTCAAAGTGAGACCAAGACCCATCAACTGCAAAAGCCTAGCATTGCAGCCGTTGTCGTAACTGCTTGATTTAGAGTGATAGAATGACCTCACAGCTAATTTGACCCCAAAAAGTTGTTTTGAGATACCTTGGAGTGTTTAAAAAAAAAAAAAGTGATTGTGATGCTGATGAATAACTTCTGCCTGGAGCTGTGAGACCTTTACACTGGGTGGGGGAAAATGACGATGAATGAAGAAATTGGCCGACCTGGCAAACTGCTGAGAGCTCTGTTTTCAAGATGATAAAACTTTCCCTTCGTCTTCTGAACTTAGTCTGCCTTTCATATTAAAGTCGGATGCTCCGATGCTTGGCATAAGCATCAAGGGGAAGGTCTCCCCTGGTGGGTCTCCCACCAGGATGCCTTCCCGCGGTGGCTGTGATCCTGTCTGTGCAGGGTAAAGGCAAAGGTGTCTGCAGCTGGTCACCGCAGCGAGCGTGCTTCTACTCACTTCTCCCGGCAGCCCGTTACGTGCTTTCTGTAAGTGCTGTGGCAGTTTGTGTTTGGTTAGGGTTTTGCTGAGGTTTACATAATCGGTGCTGTCGCGAGCAAACCCAGTTTGTGTAAACCAAGCCAGGCAGGTCAAGATGGCTGGTAAAGAAGAGATCATCTGGCTGTGTACATCTGCTCGTAGCATCATCTGTTCACAGAAGGCTGTGGATTTCTTGGTGAAATACAAACACTTGTAGTCTTTTCATTTTTTTTAGAGGATTATTTGAAGTCCCCTTGAAGTAATGTCCCATTATGTGATTGTTGGGATGTGGGGCTGGGGGATTTGGGAAGGAGATGCTGAATGCAGGGCTTTGTGGTGTTAGGGAGTTGTTTGACGTGCCTGGTCAGGGACTCAGAATGGGTCAAGGTTCAGCTCTGGGCTGGACAAAACCAAGTGGCCCCGTTGAGGTGCCTGTCCTGTGGCCCATGGCAGTGGGGGCATGGTGCTCACCAGTGGGGTCTGTGGGTGCTGCTTGTAAGGTATCTGCCTTTGGACTATGTAAGCACGTACCCTAGGCCATGTGTACACCTTTTGCAGGCTTCTCCAGCGTTTCATGGTGTTGGTGAGCAGCTGTGACCTCTCAGCTGAGCGGTGTGGTTAGTGGTGTCAGCTGCAGGAGGAGCACCAAAGCAGCACATGTCTTAGTGGCTGAGTTCACTGGCAATGGAAGATTTGGGCCCTGACACTAGATGAGCTGAGTTTGGTGTCCTGCCACCAGTTCTTGGGGTTTCTGCTAAGTGTGTGCATGTAGGCATAATATTTCTTACAGCACGTTGAGGAAAACTTTCCTATAGACTTCATGTGTTTTGCAGTATCCGATATTACTTTATTTTGCTGAACGAAAATAAGGGTTGTCACTCAGCCTTGTTATAGTGGTCGCTTTGAAATCTCTGTCAATATTTACGTATAAATTTTCAGAGGCAGCCATTGCAGTAAATGAATGAGTGAACTTGTTAACCGCGTTGCCCAAAGAGCTGCTGTGGGTTGTTCCCCAGCTTTGTTTGGTGTGGGCCGTTGGACATCCTTGGACAAACAGACGGCAGCTCTGCTTCGCTTTAAGCTTTTTCAAAAGTAAAATTCTGCTCTATGTTCACAGCGATAAATTTGACGATAACCTTTGGGAAGTTCTTCTGATTGATGGACTGCTTCGTACTTTGAGCAATGTAATTTGAAACATGCCTTTGTGTTAATCTGAAGGGACCTTCATTTTTAGACTCCTCTTTCTCGCACAGGCTTTTCCTGACTGATCAGAGTTCCTCCTTAATCACTACCTTCTCGATGAGCTAAATAAAGTTCTTTAAGTGTTTCCTACTTCCAAGTACATTTTCCAGTTGTTAAATTATCTGTTGGGCTTTTCTTAGAACTCTTTTGTTCATCTTCCCGACCCGCACAGCGAGAGAAGCTGCTGCGAGGTGCCAGCAGCGCTGTCGGAGGCAGGAGCAGTGTGCTCCTTGCTCGTCCTTGGTGTCCGTCTCCTCCTGCTTACGGCGAAGGCAGAGGGAGGGGTGGTCCTGGCTGCTGTGCTGGGGGTTTACGCTGCACGTGCATGGATTTGCCGCTGGATGCGAGCCCGAGGCTGTGTTTCGTGATTCTGTATTTTTCTTTGCTACATATATTAGTGAAACTGCTTAGATACCCTGTGTTCTGCTTTTGAACCTTATTTTAACTCTTGAACCTTATTATAAAGATGTACTTCAGGCTTCGTTTAGAGGACAGTATAGCAAAGGCTGGTAGCCACCCGCTAAATGTGTTCAAGGTCACCGTTCTCCCAGGGAATCATTCGCTTCAACAGTCATAGCTGGAAGGCTGCTGTTCTGGAGAAACTGATATATATATATATATGAGTGTGTGTGTGTATTTGATATTGATGGTGGCTTCTTGGGCACCTTTGAGCTTCTATTCTGTTAGATCTTACCTGCTACATATCGAGCATGTGATCAGTGCCAGCTCAGAGCTGGTGGGTAGGTTAATCAAACACCAGGATTATCGTGTCTGAATAGAACATGTGGGGTAGGAAAAAATAGCAGGAAAGGTTATATCTGAGGAAAGGTTGGTGGATTTCTTCAATGAAAGCTTGTGTATGAAAGCTGAGTAGAGCAAAGGTTCTGCTTCATTTACACTAAGAAAGAAGACACATCCGAGTTGGTTCTCTGTGACTGTCATATTCCTTGGAGCACTTCTGACTTCCTCAGATTTGCAGGAGTGCAGATCTGTGTTTGGCTGTTGGCTGCCTTCACAGCATCTTGATCCCGATGTAAAATCGGAGAACAGGAATCTCAAACTTGAGAAGTTAAGTTCTATGTGAGTTGAAGCAAATCAGAGCATCAAACGTCTGTGGGTTTAATGCTTGTTATGGAGGGGGGAGAGGAAAAAAAAAAAGGAAACAGGATGCATTTGGGAAGTTAAGCTGTAATCCCTCTGGCATGTGCAGTCAGTAGGTCACATGTAGAAGACTATTTATTTATTTTTAATATGGAAAACAAACTGTTTACTCCGAATAAACAAGTGTGATAAATGTAAGGCTTTGCCTCTGACTGATGCACTTCCCATGCAGAGCCAAATAACTGCTCCTTTCCCCCCTTGGCAGAACCAGGGATTCATAGTTTCCATTTTCAATTGGAATTTATAAATGAGTAGACGCTATGAAAGTCCACTTGGCTCTACTTAAAAATGTGCCTATAAAAGCAGGAATGACTTTCTAGGCTATTAAGATTTGTTTTTTTTTTTTGTTGCTGAAAGCAGCATCTTGTTGAAGCTATTGCATGCTCCATCTTAACAGCAGGCTGTTCTTCAGCTGCGATTACAAGGTTGCTTGAGAACAGATTTTTCCTAAGAAATCAGGAACTTTTTATTACCCAGTTCAGACTAAATTATGGCTGTTTTATCCTCATTTATTACCGAGTTAATGCTGCCCTTTAACTTGCTTAATTCTTGTTCGTTAGTAGTGATAGCACACACCAGCTTGATGCTTTGAGAAGATGCAGCCTTCTTTCCCGGTGCTCCAGGCTGCATGAATGGAGCGTGGCACTGAGCCTGAGCCAACACACCTCCCTGAAGGTAGGGTTTATCAGCGCAGAATGCCAGCAGAAAAAGTCTTACAGCTGTCTGCAAAACACCTGTAAGCAAAAAGATGTTAAGGTGGGCTGAACCAGCCTTTGCCTTGTGTCATTTTTTTTTCTTTCTGGTGTTGCCACACGTTTTTGGTTCTGAATTTGTCTCTTATCTGTGAATAGCATGGGTACAAAGCCTTACAAAGGAGACACCTCTACCATGTTGTACGGTTGGCAGTACGACCTCACAGTTAGCAGGAGCGCTGCTGGTGTCACCTAGGGTTGTTGGGTTATTCTGCACTGTCCTACACGTGGCTCACTTGTCCCCTGGTCAGCAAGGCAAGTGAAACTGGGGAGGATTCAGTCAGAGTGCCCAGCTTCAAGCAGAAACTTTTGTTTCCAGGTGTACTTTGTGCTGTCCGATAACCCTAAATCTCATTTCCATTAAGGATAATTTTTATTTTATCAACAGATATGCTTGGTGTTTGCTCTCGCTCACTTCCAAGGTCAGCAGTGAAAAGCTAATGTGAGGTTTGTCCCAAGCCTAGACGTTGAGGGACAGGAAGAGGGATGCAAGCCTTTCCAGAAAGGCTTGTAAGGCACAGCTACTCACTTTTCTTTTTTTATAAACACTTAATTCAGTAAGTGGTGATCTCACGCCAGTCTCTTCTGTCACCTGCATGTGCTAATGCTGTATTGAGGGGTTCCTCTTTTCTTTTAGCTGACTTCCCTTTGGACAAGATGCTGTTCAGAACTTTATACTTCCCTTTAAGTAGAGGTTGGAATATTCCATCAGTTCTCTCTCTCTACAGTCTCTCCTAGTCCTGGGTTATTTCTGCTGAAGCTCCTTTTATTCTTTGAGCGGGGAAGAGTCTGGCCTCTCTGAATTCGATGAAAGGTTGTTTCCATGCCTACGTAAATGTGTGCCACCTGTACCAGGGCAATTTCTCGTGTTTACTATTTAACAGATCTTTGCTTTGGTGAGGTGTGAAACTTTTATTTAGTTGGTAGCTGCTTGTCAGTTCTTGCAGAGGAGTGACGATTCTCCTTTTATTAGTAAGATAAATATTATTTATTCTCATGTTTTAGACAGCTCCTGGTAGAGCTTTACGCAGTTTATTACTGGGTCTGGAGATCAACATGTCCTTCAGGTACTTTGGGGTGGGGGACTAATTTGTAACTTCTCTGGCAAGCTGTAAGTAACTGGGATTAAATTTATAATCCTATTACTCAGTGGCCTCGGACAGGCCTTGCTTGAACACCAGGCAAGGGCAAGAGGGGCTTCCAGAGCCGCAGGTGAGTGTGCTGGGCAGGATGATAGCCGGAGCAGTGCTGTCCAGCTCTGGCACCCCATCGTACGTCCTCCCTGGGTGATCAGGCGTGCCCCTTGTGTGATATCCCTTACACATTTAGCCTTGTAGTGTGGCCACGTGTGCGAGTGCTCTCGCTGGGTCTCTGTACTGTTGATGACTGTATAATAGGCAAATTTCTGGCTGTGTGATTCAGAAACAAAAAGACTGGGGCAGCAAGGGGAGGGAAGGGTGGCA
Organism: Oxyura jamaicensis; assembly: GCF_011077185.1. Lineage (NCBI taxonomy): Eukaryota > Metazoa > Chordata > Aves > Anseriformes > Anatidae > Oxyura > Oxyura jamaicensis. The sequence continues at coordinate 50,376,327 of NC_048897.1, read as the reverse complement.
GGCACAAAGCTGTATGTGGGATTGTCTTCATGTCATAATGGGTACCATAGCTCAGGGGGTTCATCAGGAAATGTCACCTATCTTTTGGGGTTCAGCTAGCTCTTTCAAAACAAATGTCTTTCCTACAGCCCCTGCCGCAAACAGCACTGGTTGAATAGAGCTGATAACAGAGACTAAGGTGCAAGAAAGACGGTCCTTACAGGAAAGCTTCAGCAGCAGTAATAGCAATGTTCAGAGTCTTTGAAAGCTTGATACCGAAGGGCTGTATGGCCTGAGAATATGGGGTTTTAGTACAGTTGGGTTATGGGTGGTGTGTGAACGAGGTGGCACTGGACTTGCACTGGCTGACTGCAGCTTTTTCTCATTCTAAATAGTACAGCTTCTGTGCCTAGCTTTATGGCCCTGTTGGGCAGGATGGGTGAGTATTGACTGTTTGCACATAAGGTTTGTTCAGTTCTTCGTCCATGAAGTCCTGTGAGGTCAGCCAGAAGCGTGTGCTGCTGCTTTATAGGGTCAGTTAGGTCAGGATGAAGAAAGAACAATTCGCCTAAAAACTTTCCTGTTTCACAACAGAAGGGCTCTATAGATGACATAAACAGTTGTGAAAGTGGGTACAGGCAACATCTACAATGCTTTATTTTTTTGTTAAGAACAAAGTAGTTTAGAGCTGAGCTTGATTAGGCACAACGTGAAGGTGCTGGCTGCTGACGACCTGTTAGGCACGCTTCTCTCGATAGCAGCTTGTTCCACTGGTAGGCAGGGAAACCGAGCAAGCCCTGTCTTGTGCTGCTGGAAGGGATTTATTTTAGCTGATTTTTCCCTATTTAATAATATCATCTTTAATAGAGGGCTTAAGTACACTGTATATCCTGACCTAATACTCATCTGCCATATCTTATTGCTTATGTTAACTACAACATAGCTCCATGTCTGACTGTAGCAGTTAATTGCGTTAAGTAGAGACAAAAGCAGTCATTTGCACAGTGAGACAAATCCCTAAAATGTCAATTTATTGTGCTGCCTTCCCAAAGGAGTGGAAAGGCAAGAAAACACAGCTGACAGCGTGTTAAAAAGGAGAAGGCCTAAAAGCATTAGTCCTCTCCTTGAGTACTGTAATGCTAACTAATCCCTGTTGTGAAATTCTCCTTTCCTCCTTGCATCCAATGAATTAAGGACAAAGGAGAAACGCTGGCATCATCTTTCTCTGATTGATAAACAACGCTTTTCAGAAGGCAGTCATGTCCAAGTGTAATGATGTGGTTAGTAGGATTTCAAATTACTCCTCACCTTGAAGTATATATATGCTGCCTTCATTTTAGGATCCAGTAAGTTGATGAATTGTCATGAAAGAACTTTATTCTCCAAACTCGATGGCTTTAGTAATGCTTAAACAAACAGGTAAGCTTCAAACTTACGAGGTATATCCTCTTAGGGCATATAAATGTCATGGACAAAGTGATACTGACTATGAAGACAATTAGTCACTATATAAAAGTAAGCTAAACAAATCGAAGCATCTAAAAGCTTCAATCTCCCTTTGCATATTACAAATAAACTGGAAACCAAATGTGCAAACTCTCTAGCACGTGCCTTTAGCAAGAGTGAAAGAAATGTTTAGTCTAGACGCAGAAGTTAATGGGCTGAAACTTTGATATAAGCACAGCTGTAGTTCTTCTCATGGAGCAGCACGACTTTATTTTGATTGTTGCTGTCTGATCTAGTAACGGCGTGGTTGTAGTCTTTGAAACAGAAGTAGTGTGCGTGTGCTTCTTTTGTAGGAAAGACCGGACTGTTGAAGGATACTGAGAGCCGTACAGTTCCCACGCGTCCTGTGGCAGGATTCTGCACATCTCTATAGATCACCATGTATTTTAATGGAACATTAACTAATAAATCAAAATGTTCTTCCATTTGGCTGTTCTTCCAACTCACCTTCCTCCTAGTGCGCACTTGACCTCTGAGAGCAAGCAGCTGTGAAACCCAATACCTGGAATCAAAAATCACTTTGGCTTTGGAGGGGAATATTTTGGAGCAGTTATGGTTCATTATCTTGTAGTAATTGTCTTCACCTTCCTGCTAACAGACATGTAAGACGTTGTTTGAATTATTTTCTGGATCTTAACACTCGCTGGAATAGTTTCCAGGTGCATCAGGGAGCGAGTTGTGAATTCATGGGCTTCATGTGTGGCCTCTTGTCACGGCCTGTGGCCAGAGGAGGTTATTGGGCCTTGCTCTATGGCTGTCCCCGCTGGTAGAGCAGTGCTGGGGACAGGATTTGATCATGAGTGTTTGTTAATCCGAATCTGCCACAAGACTTCATTAAATGGGCTGTCAATACTTCAGAGGCTTTCGCCAAAAAGTACTGGCAAATGAAACCAATTGATCTTGGGGCCAATCTATGAGGAGGCAAGCGTTGGCTGACACGAGCGGCTGAGTGTCTTCCTCCATCAGAGCTAAATCTGGAGACAGAAGTTTGGCACTAGCCAAACATCGGTTTTGCATGGCTTTCTTACTCCTCTTTTGTCTTTAGGTGGTCTTCACCAGGTTAACAAGAAGCCATTGACCAGGGTGAGACTTCCCTTAGATAGGGTGTCTGGATGAAGCTGCTGGAGCACAGACTGCAAGCTGCCCTTTTGTGTTTTAGGGATGTGCGCCGTGTTTGTCATCAGTTCCGAAAGGATTTCTTCAAGTAACTATTTTTGGTATTGAGTCCCTGCACCCACTAAAAGACTCTGACAGAGCTTTCCCAAAAGCGCTCTGAATATGTTCTTTCTTCTCAGTCTGAGAGGTAATTAAGCCTTTCTTTGCTGTGTTTTCACAATCTGCTTGCTGTCAGAGCAGAAGAGCCTTAACTTCTGACTTCTGTTTTATGCCTTATTTTCAGTGTTTGAATACAAAATACTGTTGTTATATTGCTGGCTCAGCCTTGCCTTATCTCCTCGCTTGCACAATCACATTTCCAGCTGTAACGCTTGCATTAAAACTAGATACATAGCCTTCAAGTTGTGAGTTTACAGTGTGCAGAGGCGGGTGTAATATAGCAAATACCTTTCCATGTAAGGATTCAGGAAGACTACAAAACATAAAGCACAGTTCCTTCTGTAAGTAAAGCTAGGGTTTAAGCGATTAGCAGGGTCTATGTCAAGCCCAAGGTACCCTCCTAGTTTTATTATGTGCGATGTGACTTTGAATTCGATGCAGGAATTGGCCTCTGATCGTATATTGTGACTTTGCACCTTAAACTTCTTGGAGAAAACTGGTGTATATTAAAGCTTCGCCTACTGGAAATCTCTCAGCATAGAGAGAACAACTGTAAAGTAATACGCTGTTAAAGAGTCAGGATCTCTCTATGGCAAAAATGATTTGTTCTTTCTCCTCTGGGCATTTTGTAGCCAGTGCAGGCAGGAAGGAAGGAACTGGATTTGGGGTTGGCCGGATTCCAGCTGCAGGCTCTATTCAGACCCCAGCCAGCGAGAATATGGGCTGGTTTGTAAGTTTTGGGCAGGGATGGCAGTTTGAGAAGAAACAGCCGCCCCAGTTTTGTGAGCTGACGAAACTTGCTGTGAGTGTGTCAGGTGGTAAAAGCGTGATGCTTTGTGCAGTGTGGAGTTGGTGAAGTGCATTCGAGATCGGTTCGTCATGCGCAAGTCAAGGGAGCAAAGCAGCTGAGTGAAATGAATAAATGAGCACACATGATGCTTTTTAATATCCAGAAAATAAGCGTATTCATTTGTAAAAGTAGCAGCTTGTTCATTAGATCCAGATGTGTTAAGTGACTTTATACTTCCCCCCCAGCCCCTGTTGCCACCATTCTTACTTGTGCATGAAGTAGGCGGATTTGATGTAAGTGACTGGAAGTAGTCTCTTGTTTACTTAAGTGAAGGTCATTTCCCACCGATATTCATGATTAACTTAATATAAAGAGTGGTATGGTTAGGGATAATGTGAAAATCTAAGCTCTCTTTTTTTTTTAATTTCTCCTACTCCTAGGTGTTAAGTATACTCTTGCCATTTTTTGGAGAAAGGGGAGTTTTGGTTATGCACAGTGTGGCATCATAAAATATACTAGTCATAGCTGTTGTCAAAATAAGTTTTTTTTTAAAAAAAGGTATAGCATGTTGCACTTGACAGGACCACTTTAGTTTTTTTTTTGTTTTTTTTTGTTTTCTGTTTTTTTTTGTTTGCTTTGGGGCTGGGGAGTGGGGAGAGTCCAGATGCTAACTTCAATGTGTAGTTTGGTTTGGAATAAATTAAGCCTACATAAAGCGTAGAGAAATTCTGTGTAGGTGCCTATTTCAAACTGATCATTGTAACAGCTTGTAGCCTCTAGAACTGCTTAGGGGTACTGAAGTGGTGTGAGGCAAAGCGTTCAAGGCTCTGATGCCTCTCTGAGACCACAAAGGGTAGATGTGGGGTAGGGGCAGAACTGGGTAAGGAGGTTTAGGGTGATGACCCAAACAGATGGAGACAGATATGAGGTAGCTGCTAGAGGACTCCACGCTGCAATCTGCCGGCACTGCTGGCTCCCTGTTGCAGTCATTTTCCATCTGCCTCTGATGAATGCTGAGTGATTTACTGGAAGAGGTAGTGGCAGGTGAGGCTGTAGTCTGTAACTGGAAATGAGGTATGTCATTGAGCTGATTTTATTCCAAAGCCTCCCAGTGCTGTTTGGGCTCTATTAAGGAGAGTGTGTAACATAAATCAGCCCCCCATCCCCCCCCCCTCCTTTGTTAGGCATCAGGGATCCATGTGCCCATGTTTGCCTCACTGCTCAGGAAAAGTTCAATTGGAGCTGTCACCGTAGCAGACAAAGAAGGAATCCAACTGCAAGACATGTTACCCAGAGGAAATCATGCTTTGCTGCCTCCTTGGCTTATGAAATTCCTTGGTTTTGATTGTTCTGTGTCACTATCATTGCCTCACCTCTACTGCTTGTAATATTTGTGGGATGTCAACCTTGAGTGAATGGGAACGAACGCAGACGTTTGTCACTGCAGGTAACTGGTGTGAAGAGGTCTGGGTGCAGAAGTGCTGTGATCCCTACAGGCAGCCTGGGCCACGCCATAAGGTCTGTCCCAGGTGGCTGTGAACAGCATAGATGTCTGTTGTGTTGTATATGAAAGTCAGCATAGTGCCTGCCGATGGAAAATATCTGTGGTAGCAAACGGGCTCCTAGCAAAGCCTTAAGTAAGTGTTCTCAATGAAATGCTCAGTACAGGACCAAGATCTCATGGTGATGTGTGCTTTTGTTTTGGATAAGCTCATTTCTGCTTTTTCAGTGGAAAACGATGTACCTGAAGAATAACTGAGTGTCTGCTTTTCCTGGAAAATCAGCCTTTTGGAGGCATTCTGAAACTTTGGGGGTTACAGATAATGTCCTGTGTAGTTCAGCAGCCTCATCCTTTTGCATCTCGTCTATGAGCTCAGTTCAGAGCCCAGATTAGCATTCTGCTACTCAATGTAAACCTTAAATTTTCTGCTGGGCAAAAGTTGGACTTTCTAAGTGCTTGTAAAACAGGCCAGAAGTCCCAGAGAAGTTTTTTTTGGGATTTGTCCAAATACGAATGTTTCTCTAGCAGACTTAAGGCTTGTTATGTTATAACGGGTGGTTACAGGAGATGGACTTGAAAATTTTACAGACTGAAGATACTAAAACAGGCTGACGAGATGCGTTTCTGTACATCTTCCCTATCTTCTGCTAACTGCTTGGTGGTAGAGTGATGGCATCTCTCGCACAAGAGATTTCTACATAATAGAAGCAAACGCTGTAGCTCTTTCCTGTGTTTTTGATAGAGCACTGGGAGGAAAGTCAAACAGTTGTGGGAGAACTATACAGGTAGTCTCAGAGGTATAACATCTAAATTTTGACGGGGTAACAAAGGAGTATTTTTTTTCTGTCAGTGTGTCTAGGTGGGCAAGGGAGAAGAGGTAAAAATGCAGGTATCTGTCAAATGCTTATGTATGTGCAAGTACATATAACCTATAGAGATGTGTACATGTATTTATACATCCTCGTGGGCTGGCAAGGCAGTGGGATGTGGCATTTCTTAGCATCATACACTCCTCTGGTCAGTTGGAAACAGCAGCTCTTGGCCCAGGTGCCCTTATGGAGACTGATGTCAGCTATAAAAATCAGTGAGGGCAAAAGGGAATCTTTTGAGCCAGTCAGCTGTAATCGGTTACTTGATTTCTGTATCCCTGAACCAGATCTCCTCAGACATGCTTTCAGCTGCAGTTCTGTGCTCATCAGCTTTGATTTCTATGGCTGAATTTCTATTTGGCTTGCAAATTCTGCTTTAAGTCCTGTAATACTATTTGGGATTATAGCCCGTACTTTGGGAAACGCTGCTTTAAACAGATCCTCTATATTCTTGGTCTGGTTTGCTGTATAGTGCTCCCTTGCCTTTAAAAACAAAGAAATCGGGATAAATAAAGAAAAACATATGGGGTGGCTTTTTTTTTTTTTTTTTTAAAGTTGGTGAACAAAAATAGTAATAGTGTGCTGACTGTGTTTGTGGGTGTTGGCTAAGAAAGAGAGATTTCCAAAGGAAGAAAAAGAGAGAACTATATGTGGTTTTAACTTGTTTTCTGTTCTACTTGTGCTGCTTGTGTGCATTACTTCGTATCGGTTGGAATGTATAAATGCAGGTTTTCTGAAACTTCGCTTTGTAGAGCCTAACCAGAAATAGGCAGGCTGGATTAACGCTGCAAATAAACGAAGTGAAAATTGTGGTCCTCCAAGAAACTTAGCTGCTGCAGAGCCTGCAGCGTGGCTTTAAGGTTTCAGTGGTGGCATCCGTGTATAAACAGTTCAGCATAGTTAGCTTGTGACTGACCCAGCACGTGTCTCGCTGCATCACTGACAGTGGCTCGCCTTCCCATCTGAAGATGTGAGCACTACAAAGGCTCCTGTTCAAGCAGTCATTGACCGAACTGCAAGAAGCTGTGAATGGGATTCTTCTGGAGATCGGAATCTGAGCTTCTAGAAACGAAAAACTTCAGGCATATATCATTTATGCGACTTTGATTCATTCTCAGTAAGTGTACGCAAATATGTTGTAATTCCGAAATATTTATGGAGTTTGTCTTCTGCGATCAAGCATCTGTAAAGGTTCGGTGTTTATCTGATGTAACGTTTTGGGAAGTCCTCTTAAGGGCAGAAGAATCTCAAGAACTTTGCATTAGAGTGTAAGACTGAAACACTTTGCAATTATAAAGCTATATGGAATCAGAATTGGTTTTTCTGATCAGCCGCAAACATCTAACAGCCTTGCAAAGTCTTTTCCTGACTAGAGGTGACCGATTAACTTTGTTATAGATTATGATAAAAAGCAAACGCCCAAGGATGCTGTGAATTAGTAAGCTGTCAGGGTATTTTAATTCTGAAGAAGATACATTGAAGTCTAGCTCTCTGCACTACTGCACTGTTAATTTCTGCTCTATTAAGACTTGGGGTGGAAAAAAAAAATCACAGCTTCAGCTCTGCCGCAATGCTTGCTTACCTCTGCTGAGGTTTTATCTTTACATTTTCCTCATAAAATGCCTGTTCTTGGTTTGTATGGTTTGGAGAATGCGACTTGGAAGTACAGACCTCTGGCAATAACACAGAATATTACATGCTGAACGTAACCATGGAATGAATCTCAGCTAGGTTGGTGTGTCTGGTACCAGGTGATGGTGGAGAAGCCCTCTAAAACGCATCCCACTGGGGAACTTCCAGCCTGTGGATCTTGCTAGGTACTGTAGGCAGAAAGGGAACTCCTTGGTTTTTCCCTTTACTTGCCTGCTCGGAGCAGGCCGTGCGGTAGATTGCCTTGCCTTTGGCTGTGCCGCCCTAGCAGTCAGCGGTGATGCAGCACCGGCGATATTGAGGAAGCTGCTGTGGTAAGAGAGGCTGTAGTGTCTGCAAGCGCTACGCAGGAAGAAACCCAATTACTTATTTTCTAGTCCTGAGGCAAACATTTGGGGATCTGTTAAGCAGCTGGGATTGCACAGGGAGCCGTGCATTTGTAAGGCTGTCTTCCCTGGGAAAGTAAGAGGGATGTTGAAATTGATATGATTTGACATAAACGTTGCAGGTCAGGATACAGTAGCTGAGTGCTTCACTTTCTATTCGGTATGCTGCCTCTGAGCTCACCTAGATTCACAAAATGGATGTAAATTTTCTCTCTTCCTCTGTGCTAAATGATACTGGAATGAACCTGAAAAGATTCTTGTCATGCTTGAGTGTTTGAAAAAGCTGTAAGTAACAGACCCTGCAACTTCTTGTCTGTGGAATCACAAAAATATTACAGCTGCTTGTGTTTGGAGGATAAGCAAAAGTGATAGCTTTCTTATTTCAGTTATAAAATGTGAGCAGTCAGACAGTCCTTGATAGGGTTTTAAGGGGAGCATTTGGCAGTTTAGGAAATGAGTTGTCTGAGTTGCGCATTTGGGTTAATGGCCCAAACGATGCTTCGCATCCAATGTAGCTTCTCCGTAATGCCTAATGCAGTGAAGTTTCAGACATAACACGATGTTATTCCTGTTCATTCCTCAGACTAACATTTGGACAGTTTGCTTTTGCACCCTCAAGTATGTATGAAGCACAGATGGGTTGGGAACATGCTTGGTATGTCAGGGCAGGTATGTTTCATAGTCTCCTGTCCCCCTGCATTACATAGTCTTAATTTGTTTTAATTTTGCAACTTCCAGCCATTTTGATCTGCTATGTAAGAAGAGGCTGTAAATTGTTTCCATGTAAAACCGTGTGTGGGTCCTTAGTCTGTGGTGTTTCGGTTAAACAGACTTCCCCCCTCGCTTCTTCTCATTTTCATCAAAATGATATGCACAGCTGTGCATTGTACTTTTCCTTTGAAAGGAATTTTGCGTTTATCTGACTTGTTTTGAATGTACTGAAAGCTAGATCTCACTTTATCATATCTATCTGTAGCTTAACAAAACGCTGTATCAAACAATTTCAGTGGTATTTACCTAGATTGTAGATAACTCCCAGATGAATAGCGTTTTTTCTGCTATGAGAGATTTGGGGTTGGAAAGAAGATTCTTTAAACATGGTGCTTTGCCCACCTTTTATGCTCCTTTAGCTAGAAGAAAAAGCATGCTTTTGAAATGAACTTGACTAGTTTATACCCTGTTATTTTGCCGTGCACCGGCATTGTTGGTTTTATGCAGTGGTGAATGGTTTTAGTTGACAGCTTTGGAGATGGGCTTAAAGCGCTGAAGGAAATTGCCTCCTTGTTAAATGAATGCTGGGGGGGAGCAGTAAAATGCTGGAAATAAGGATTGTTAAGGAAGTCATTATGTGAAAGAACTGATTCTCTTACCCTTTGCTTTCTATAAAGAAAACCCCTTGCATTCTAATGCTCTTCTGGCATATTACTTACGTTGGAATTGGGATAATAGTGTCTTAAGTGGTAATAGAGTCTTGGTGAGGCTGTTTTTTCCTTTTTTTTTTTTTGTCCTACTGAAGGTAGCTGCTCTTTTTCCCTGCTAGCCAGATGGCTGTGGATGACTGCTAAGGAACATATGATGCAGGTGCAGCTATACTCGTTCCTGTCTCTGGCTGTAGTGTTTAACTGGGTTGCTTGGGTAGGTTTTCAGCTGTTAAGTTGTTTGAAACAGTCAGGCTATTTGACTATTTTGTTTGAAGCTCATCCTGAGGCTCTGGTAGTCTGCATCAGCATGTTCCTTTGGGCTTGTGAAGAATATGAGCATTCGTCAAACTCTTGTGCTGTTTGTATAGGTGTCTTGCAGAAGCCCGTGCAACCTGTATCTTCCACTGCTGCTTCTTGAAATATGCATTTCCACATTGGCAATAATACATGCAGTGGAAGATCTTCATTTTTTAATCAATCTAGAGTTACTATACCAGTTGACATTGCTACAGAAACATGTCTTTCAAAGCTGTGACAAAGGTCTGCTGTCCTTGGTTTCACAAGAGTGGAAAATATATATATATTTTTTCCAGAAAAATTATCTGGGACAAGTAACAAACCACTCATTAAGCAGAATTTGGTCAGAGTTTAAGAATTTTCTGAAGTAAGTTCCCCGTACTGCAGAAGAAATGTGAGATCGCTTGCACAAGTGTCAAAATTGTGGGTTTGGTTAAAACTAGTCTTTATATGTTAAACGTAGCTGCTGTGATGAAACCTGACCCCTGTGCCCCTTGTTTGCAGACTGGTTGCTTCTGCCTCTTGGGTTCCGTGTTTGCCTGCTCTGTAGACGCCTTTCTGCATCAGGGTGGGGGAAATATCAACATGGCAGGGGCTTGGGCAGTTTGAAGGAAACTGAATGTATAGTGCAAATAAAGCAGATTAAATGCACCTCTTAAGAGATTAATACGGTATTTGTAAGCAAATAGTACCCTTTAACTTTACATAGAGGTTCAAATTTATATAGATCAAATGTGTATCTTCTTGGGTTGCCCACATAATGTAAGCTAAACATACAGAGGGATTAGTCAGATGTATTTTCTCTAAATACTCTCCTTAAAAAAAAGACAACTTTTTACAATTATGGTTCTCTAATTGCTACAATGGCAGGGTGGTCCTGCTGCTAGTGGAGGGGATGTGTGGAGGAGCCATGCTCCAGCTGAAGAACCAGCCTATGACTTGATCCGAACCATAGTGTGCCAGCTCCTTTCATGACTTTATGGGGTGGTGGAATTGGGAAGAAGCCAGAGCAGCCAGGGATAGCTTCGTTCCCTCAGCCAGGAACACAAACCAGAAGAACAACCAGTTCTGTTCCAGAATGCTAGAGGAGAAGCAAGGTGACCCTGGAGAACTCCTGCCACTTCACACGTGGCTTCTTGCAGTGTTTTCGGTAGATAAGGTTCAGCTTAATCTGAATACCCTGGGAAGGAGGGAAGTAGGTTCTGGGATATCTGATGTGTTGCAGGTGGCTCTGATGGCCTTTTTCACAGTCTGCATAACCCTTTAGCCATGTGTTCAGCTCATCCACACTTCTCTTTCTGATCAGAAAGAGGCTGGCTGCATTTGACCATGAAAGCACAGTAATACTACCATAGAGCATTTAGTCATGGTGGCTCCTAGGTTCTTTAAGATAGCAGGAGCAATTGCCACTATCTTTTGGACTGTAGTTAAAAAAACCATTTGTAAGGGTCCATGTCTATAGCAGACTTTTCAAATAGTCTCAGTTTGAGTAAAAATACCACCTCTAATCATTAGCCAGCCATGCCAACTCAGCCTTTGCTCTGACAGTCCGCCTAATAATTACAGGGGTTATCAGGTCAGGCTGCATTTCATTGAAGCACTGTAGCCTCTTCGGAGGCTCTCGGGCTGTACAGGTAGCACTAAACAAGGCGGGCAGTCCTAAAACCTGGTTCTGGGGACCAGAGGCTTGTGGTGAGCACCCAGGATTGATCACTGTGCCAACAAGTGTTCCAGAAGTACTGGAGAAAGGAATACTTTCTAAGGTGTTTTATAGGGGTAAAATGACTTCCCAAATGCAAGTTACAAGAACAAAAATTTGTCTCGCCCCGGGCGGGGGGGGGGCAGGAGGGGGAGAAATGCTGATTATAGCCACAATGAACTATTCCGACATACCTTTCGCAGGGATAATCAAGTTCACAGATGCAAAAACATTGCCTTAATTGGGGAGAGAGATGAGATTATTTGGGACTTCAGAACTTGCTTGTTTGGATTTTCTTGCTCTACAGGAAGACTGCTTTATTAAGCTGCTCTGCTGGTTAGGAAGCATTTAGGCTTGTAGAGATGTCTTAGCCAGCAGAGCCTGAGGTGGGACTATGTGGCTTTTGTTCAGGATTTCCCCAAGGTTGCTTAAACCTTGTCTTGGATCCCTGGCTCTTGTTAATCAAAGGATGGAAACCCTTGTCTTACCCATGGGTTACTTGATGCTGTAGTTATAGTAGCAAATTCTGTTTAAAGCTACTTTAGTTAGTGCTGTAACTTCTTCGAATCTCTTCTTTCAGAGAGAAAAATAAGATGGGAATCAAGTCTTCTAGCACATGAGCCTGCTGTAAAATGAAAAAGAGAACAGATTATTTAGGTTCCTTGGTGGATTTGGCAGGGAGAACAGGAAACTTGCTTTGACCTGGATCTCCCTTGTTGCATGTATGGGGGAGAGTTGTAACTCTGAAGATGTTGAAGTTGTAGGACACATCTATTGAAGACACACAAATGCTGTTTGCAAGGTGGAGAGGGCTGGCTTTCCAGATCAACTGAAATGTTAACAGAAATGTTGTAGATGCACTGGATCAAGTCCTCAAATTGGGGATGGACTGGATGACGTCCTGCGGTTCTGTCTTGCTCCATCTTCCGCCATTCTGTGACCAGCAGGCAGCTGTATGCTTTCCCAAAGGTCCACCTGGTAAGGAGGGAAAGGTACATCTCTGGAACACAAAAGAGAACCTTTTGGTCAGTCTGGGCTCCTTGAGCTACCTCTGAGGACTGGAAATAGCTAGACTTAGAGTGCTGGGGATGTTGGCAATAGTACCCTCCTTCCTACCTCCCAGGAACTTCTGCATTAGAAGGTTTTCTTGTAATCTGTGGCAGTCATCTGTGAAGCACTACAGTGTTTGTTAATCAAGAACCAGTCCTGCATTCACTGCCAAAACTTCAATCAATATTATTTTTAGAAGGAAAAAAAATAGAAAACCCCAAACCATTCAAATTACTGTGCTGAAACAGTACAGGAGTTCTGTGTACAAAATGAATTGTTTGCTATGGTAAGGGAGTGGTGTAAAGAATGAAATATCAACAGTGGAATTACCTAAAAAGAAATGTAAGTTCATATATTTTGCTACTGATATTCCATATATTGGAACTTTGTTTGCATTTTGTTACAAACTAGCATGTGGACTTTTTTGCCCTTTTAGTCTGTGTTCAAGAGAGTAAAAGTTGGGTGCTTCAAGCAGAAGAGGGCTTTTCAGTTGGTCAGGACTCTAGCCTACAGTTGTGAAAAGCCCTGCAGTTGGATATTGGCAAGGTGAATAATGTATCTTTAGACTTAAAGCATTGTAGGTGTCCTAACTGTAGGCTCACAGCACTGCCAAAGGAATCTTTCTCCTGCCCCCTGTGCCTTTTTTTCCTCTTGTTAATGTTACAAGTGCTTCTGTGGCCTCCCAGTGAACTGGGGAGCAAGGTATTGATGTGGTTTAAAACTAAATTTAAAGCATAAATCTGGTTTTATTTCCAATTCATGTGAACCAGGGAGAGAAGCTGGGAACAAAATAGCAAATGAAGGGTGGGACTGCCGCTTTTGGCTGTGGTGTTGGCCCACACTGGTTCAGTGATGGATTAAAATAAAAGTGTAAGCCCAAACTGACTTTTTGCTCTGTGCTGAGCATCTACTGCTGTATGATACCAAACACGCCGTCAGAATGTACTTAAAAGGAAAAATTCACTCAAGCCTGACTTCACAAGGAAAACTGTTGCTAATACTTTTGTGGTGTTGTTGTTTAGCGCAGCAAAGATGTGCTCTGAGTAGCATGTCAGCTGTTTGAAGCTGAGGCTCTGAAATGGGATGGTTTGCCCCTAAAAACGATGTGCGCTGGAGCCTTTGGTATTAGTGAGGAAAGCTAGGTGAAGTCGCTCTTTGCCCAGTAGAAGTATTACTGGTGAAAATGACTACCTGACCTGTTGTAGTCTCCTGGGAGGTAGGTTGCATAGGTATGAAGTGTTTAAGTTTTATGGTAGTTTGGATTTTCATAGCATTGTAAAAAGTTGGCTGCAAGCAGCAGCTTCTGTGTATGGTAGGTAATGGCTGTTCTCCCTCATTTTGGGGTGACTTCCATGAGTTGAAATTGAACTTTCCTAGGTGCAGGTCAAGATTTCTAGAGCTCTTCCCCTAAATTAGTTCCTTTTAAAAGTAAAAGGGGTAAAAGAGAAAAGGAGAGTGGGGGCACCCAAAACACAACAGCTTGTGGAACAAGCATCCCATGAGCGTTTCCAAACGTGATGATCTTTGAAGCAGACCAGTAGGTTGCTACAGGACTGGTGGAAAACAGGAACTTGCCACAGTGCTTGGCCTGTGGGAGACAGCATGTGTGGTCTTGCTCTCCGGAGAGCGGAGGGGAGGCTCTCGTGGCGTGTCCCAGCCCTGGGAAAAGCAAGACGGGAGTTTGCATGTCATTGTATAGCGAAGTCCTCCACAGTTTGATGTAGATGTGTAGGGAACTGGCTTTGTTAGTGATGGTGCCCGCAGCCTGTGCCAGCACCACTCCCTTATTTGCAAGGAATAATGCTATCAACAGGAAGAGTTATCCCATGAGGTTTCACAACGGCAATCGTCCCGGGATTGAGTATTTGGAAGAAGCATGGGGCTGCTCTTCCACCCGCCATGTGGTAGCAGCTGGAGAGCTTCAGGAGCACCCCTCAGACCCACGAGGGAGCAGGATGCCCTCCATGCAGGTGGATTTATCCTGGAGCAAGTTTCCCTAGCTGGACACAACGCTGGCTTTTGGCTGCATGTGGACGGCACTATGTTCCTGTGAGGCAGCTCGACTCAGGAGGCCGACGAGGCCAAGCCAGTGGGGTGGGTGCACGCAGGCCCTGCTGCAGCTGGGGAGATCCCGTAACCTTAAAACTGCCTCCTTTGTGGCTTTTTTTGTGGCTTTTTCGCCACTGGGGTTGTTCAGGAGGTGTTGGGGAAAGGTGCGGCCCAAGTGCTGTGGGGAGGGCTGGGCCGTGGTGCGCAGCTTGAGAAACCGGGCCTGGAAAAAACGAACTCGTCCGCTGGCTGCGGAGGGGGAAGAGGCAAATTCTGATGCTAATTTTTTCTCCTGGGAAACATTACTGGTATGCCAGTAATTGTCCTATCTCCTTTTTAGCAGCGTCGGATCAAAATTAAACTTACAAGTCTATAATTAAAGCATAACAAATAGTAAAAACTACTCGAGTCCTCCTGCCCTTTTCACAAAGGAAATTGAGAAATTGGCACAGGGAGCCTTCATGAAAAACTTGTCAGTGCTAACCGGGATGAATGAATTAAACTTTCACTTTGCTTGCATTTCCTTCCTATTTGAAGCTTCCAAAAGGCCTTTTAACCTTGAGTGGCTTCTTTCTTTCCCTGTTTAAAAACAGTTTAAATCCCTCAAAAAAAAAAAAAATGAAATCAAGTAGCCTCTCCAGTTATAACTCCTTTGTGGATATGAAGAAAAAAATAACAACCCCACCCTCCTGGTTTTAACTTTCAGTGAAACTGCTTAAATTTGGTACTGTTAAATAGTTACATGAATACAAAAATGTTTAATTACAGAATATAAAGCTAATGGTGATGTTACTTAATACATGATTTCTTCAGGAATTACTGGTTTCTTCAGTTTTTAGGTACAAATACTGGTAGGAGGAATATTGTCTTTAACTCTCCTAGAGTAAAAGTTGCTGGCGTATTTGTGGTAATAGTGTCACTGAAGGATGGCACATGTATATATCTGAGAAGATTCAATTTGCAGAATCGAATCACTCACGTGTTGAGGGCTTGTATTCGAGCTGTCTGTGGATCGCGATGATGTATTTTTCTGTGAAGCAGTCTCTTTTGTGGTGAGAATCACCTGTGTTAACTGAGTGCGTGTCTAGGGTTAATAACAAGTTTCCTGATCCGAATAGGCATGAAATAAGTAATTTACTCCTGGTGTTCTGCTGCGTTGGGGAATCTTTGTTAATATTCCAGAGATACAGAAATCTTCCCTGTGAAAACAGGAGTGGGAGAACAAGTTCAACTGTAGCCCAGCTGAAAAGCTCTTAACTTCTTGTTGAGTCATGGGATCGTGTTTTTAAATATTTATTTAAATAAACCTCAGGTCTGGTTTTAAATGTTTTAGAACATTTAAGCCCTTACGTTCTAGAGCTTAAATTTGAGGCTGAAATCTCAGATCTGTTCTCATCTGCACTGATGAACGTTCAGCAGTCCTGCAGCTCAGATCTCAGGTACTCAGATGTTGTTCAGGAGAAGTTTAAACTATTTTTCCGTGTGAGGCTGTAGCCTTCTGCAGGGCAATGCTGCAGGGCTTTAGCAACGAGACTGCCTGGTTTCATCTGCTGTACTTCTCTTTTTGCAAAAAGATTCAAATCTCTCCAAGTACATTTTCTTGTTAAACAAACTAGGTGGGTATGTATGCAAAACGGTAATGATATGAAAAGTATAATTCTGGGCTACTGCACTGCTCTTTCCTAGTCAGCAGTTGTCAAAGAATTTCTCGTACAACCTGAGCAATGAGTGACTATTGGCCTCCTGTGGGGCTACAAACAACTTATTGTAATCTGAAGATTACAATAAGTTACAAGGGTGTAGAGCTGAACTTCTTGAAAGTGCAACTCTAAACAGATGAGTTCTCCTAATTTTTTTAACCTCTTTTGCTTTCCAGGAAGTTTGTCACCTTTAAATCTTTCTCTTCCTTCTCCTGTCCAGATTCTTTTCCTTGCTGTGTTGTTAGCTTTTAATCACAAAGACTGTAGGAGAGGAATGTACGCGATCTAGTATAGAACAGACCTCCCCAGTCAGACTACTGAAATCTAGAAGTGGAATTGCAGCTGTAGTTCTTCAGGGAAAAGTCAGAAAACTCTGAAGATCAGGTATGAGGGAGGCATCTGTGCAGTAAGTCCAAGCCCTGAGACAGCTTCACAGACCAGTTGTCAGGGATGTTACAGGTGAAGGTGTTATGATGAGAAGCGCTTACCTTTCCTAAATCTTTGGTGAGGGGGAAATGTGATTTCCATGCTTATACACTGCAAAGAAACTTTGCTTGGTTCCTTCCCTGGGGAAGGAATTATCCCCCTTGAGGCTTAACGTTTCTCTGAATAACTTATCCATTGGGGCTCTATCCTGGGAGAGATGAAAGAACTGGTGAAGTCTACTGTGTTACACCTGATAAAGGCTGTTATTAACAAGTCCTCAAATAGTCACATAAATTAATAACATTAATGTCCTCCTTCCTTAATAAATGAAACCTTTATGATTAGATTTTAAAAAATTCTATATGGCTAGACTAAAATTCCATTTCATTTAGTTTGGATTTCCCCCAAATTGTGTGGGTTTTTTCCTCCAAATCACTCCTTTCCTTCCACTTGTCTTCTCTCCTCTTACATGAGCTGTGGGGAAGGGAATGGTAGGGTAAAGGAGTTTTTCAAACTCCCCATGTCATGAAATTGCAGAAAAGATTTAGAACTCGTTCTTCCAAATTCCTTTAATTCTAGAGGTGAAGAACTATTTCTGTGGCTGAACAGCTCACTATCATTTGTAGTTGATGACCTTATTAGCGATGAGTAAAACTTCAACCATTGGCAGGAAAGGAATGTTGGAAGGCCCATAGTAATTTAGGAAGCAAAGCTTACTATGGCTGTTACTTGTTTTATAACCACATCCTTGAAATTATCAGGATATTGTGACCAAATTACTGCTTTCCTTTTCTGTATTCTAAATTGTTGATGTTTATTTAAATGACATCCTTTTTTGTTCCACTCTAGGTATAATGGCTCCCTCCCTAATGGTGACAGAGGACGCAGGAAAAGCAGATTCGCCCTTTATAAGCGACCTAAGGCAAATGGAGTTAAGCCCAGCACTGTTCACGTGATTTCTACTCCTCAAGCATCCAAGGTATGCAGCAGTGAGACACATTTTTTGGAGTGATCCTGGGTTGAGAACAACTCATGTATCACAGCTGCCTGATTTACCCTGCTGTTGGTTCATTCTGTGGTATTCAGATACTTGTTCTGATGGAAAGTCTGCACTGGTGGATTTTCTTTCTAGAGATGTGTATCTTTAATCCAGTTACTTATTTAAAATAGTCTTTAACCTCAGGTATGAGTTAATCTGACCCTCCTGCCCTTGTTCAGAAAGCTGATGGATTTATCCGAGTCATAGAATAGTCATGTGATGCAAACACAAGTATTCCTTTTTCACTGGAGTGTAGGATTGGTGTGTGTTTCCTCTTCAGGAAGATAACTGAAATGGCGTTTTGAAACAAAACAAACAATCAAAAAATCAACTGAAACAAAAACACAGTGATCCCTATAGGCCATTCATTTTGTTGCTCATAATATTGTGTATATTTTCACCTGAGGCCTAGTGTAGGGGAAGAAGAAAAAGCATTACAGCAAATATGTTAACATAGTAACTTATTAACATATAGAATTGTCTTGGTTAAAGTTCTGTTGGTAGAATGCATTTCATGGTGCAAAAAGTCACCTTCTCTCCTCTCTCAAACCACTTTTGTCAGAAGCAAAAAGTAGCTAGAGCTCTGGTCAAATCGGAGGGCAGTCCTCTGGTGAACCTCAAAAAAATGGATGGTTTATACAATGTATATTTCACTTCCCCAAAATATATCTTGGGGAGAGGGACACCATACTCTGTTTTAAGTGTGTTTTCTAACGTGATTAAGAGGAGTATTGTTTAATGCATAGTATGTTGTTTTCTTTCATAATACATACCATGCATAGTGCCCACCCAAGCATATCAAAATGTACTATATCAGAGTGTTTTTTCAAGACTTTATAGGGCCTGCATAGTGTAGATGGATATGTAGTCTTTTGGGTTTGTGTAAATATTTTTCAGCATTCATATTCTTAAAATAAAAGTATTGGTGACTTAAATCTTCCTGATGAAATCAACTTTCGAAATAAGCCTGTATTATCTGTGTGTATGTTGGCAACTCTGGTTTGTTTCTTAAAATTTAATAAATTTAAAAAAGCACGTTTCACATAGTTGATGGAAATGTACACATACTTGCACTGGATAATCTTAAGCATTTGGACTTCAGATAGTATTTTGGCATTTGATTTTCAAAATATTTAAACACCTGACAGACACCACAAGGTATCTGGTTAATGTACATCTGCTTTGTTATTGTAGCGCAGATAAAATATGTGCTGTACAAATCAATGTCCTTATAAAGATAGCATAGGGTCTGAGATGTTAAAGTGTTTCCTTCAAGGATCTGGATTCAGGTGGCTATGTCAGGCTGAATGTATTCTTTTTGCACTTTATCTGAACCCTTATAAAAGAGCTTTTCTGTATTTATATTGTTGTCTGGGGCAAGGCTGGTGGATGCGTTCCAGTACAGTGATGCAGTGGATTTCAGTTAGTGTTCTTTCATATCCACAAAAATGACATTTACATTTTAAAACACTTTTTCTTAGGCTTTTCTGACATCCTAGACACCAGAGTCTAAATCTGTTTTTCCAAGAATGGCTTCTGCACACAACTTCTGTAAATGATTCTAGAAATGCAGGGAATTACAGAATAGACAGTGAGATGCTTTGTTCTTGGAAAATAATGTGCAACTTGACCTTAAAAAAATCTTTGTTCTGCTCTCAATCTTTCAGTTTAATTCTTGTTTAGGGAAGAAAAAAACCAGTGGGAACATGTACTGCACAGGATATTACAAGTTTCCTCCCTTTACGTGCTCCCTTGTAACTTTTCAGATATGAGTTCTCTGCTTTACTTTTGCTTGTTTGTCACTGTGTGAACTGAATCTCTGAGTAGAAAGAACCACGTTATTCCTGGGCTACTGATACTTTTTTTGGTGGTGGTTAAAGCTCTGTCTCCATCTGCTTTGTCACTGCTGTGGCATGGATCCTTGAATGCTCAGCGTGGCTGGTTTTGTGCTAATTCCGTTAATGCAGCAGCTCAAGAACTGTTGACTGTCACCAATTCTAAGTTAGCGTGTCAGCTTGAAAACTGCAATAGATCATAAGAGCGTGCTTGTCATGTTCCATTGTCCCTGCTATGCAGGTGTCAAGGACAGCTGGAATAGCAATGGTTTCAATAGTAAATTTAGCTGGGATAATTGCATATGAATCAGTGCCTTTTTGTTTTTTTTCCCCTGGAGAGCTTGTGTTTTGCCACTCTGCCTTCTGGAGGTGCTGAAGAAGATAATTTGGAGTTGTTTGGCCTCCTGAGGATGTATGGATATATTCTGGGGGGAAAGCACTATGTGGGGTAGTAAGTCACAAGGTTTTTTCAGAGTACTGAAAACACATGCATGCAGATTTTCAATTTTACATACTTCAGAAACTATTTTATTAACTTTGTGCTTAGGCACCATTCAGAGAATTTTCTAGTGTCATTCATTTCCAAGGCTCAGGCCATTTGTTGGAGACAGACTTTTCCAGCAGGGTCAAAATTGGTTGTATTGTAAGAAAACTCCTAGGCTGTCTCTGGCTTGTGACATATGACCGTATCAAAATCATCAAGTCACAAAACAGTGTATCCTCACTCTTCTTAAAACTGGAATGTAGAACAGGAGAGGCCTTTACTTTCAAAGGCTTGGATCTCCTGATGAAGAGGAAGTCTGTCACCGGGTATGATCGTATGAGCTATGAAAACCTTCTGTGATTACTCAAATCTTAGGTGCAAGTTTGTTCATAGCTCATCATGGCATAGTTAGAATTGCTGATTTTTATTTTCAAGCTGTGAAAGCAACAGCGAATAAACTCAACCAAACAAAAAGCCTTTAATTTTGTTAAAGTTTTTTTTTTTTTTTTTTATTTGAGTTTAACTGTTGCTTTCATATGTAATAGTTAATGCCATGGAACTCAGATCTGGGTCTGCTGGTGGGTGATGTGGTTACAGGCTTTACTCAAGCAGTAATTTTCCAATGACTGTGGAACTTCATGAAAAGCTACATCCCCCCTCACTATAATGACCTGGGAATGATGAGATGTTAAAATGGGGTTTACTGGGTTTCTTTTGTTTTTTTCTTCGTTTTGTGGGTGGGTGTTATTTTTTGGCTGGCGTATATAAGTAGATATGTCTGGCAAGGAAAGAGGTGTCTGGCTGAAAACAAAACCAGCTTAGAACAACGTTTGAGGATGGTATGTCTGTCTTACGGATCTTAAGTGGGTGACTAATACACCCTGCCTAAATAAGACCCTGATCCCATTTTCTGCCAAGCAGAGATGTGCATCTTCCCATACACATCCAATCTGTTGGTTCAGTGGGCTGTTAGGTTAATGCTTTCCCCCTGTGCAAGCTCCTCTTTCCTCCTCATCACAGCCAACACGAGCTCCTTGTTGGCTGCTGCTACCTGCAGTTCATCTCCTGGCACGGTGGGAGACGACTCCTCCTGTTCTGCCCGGGTACGGGCTGCTGGCACCTGGCACCAGCAGTGCGGTTCCTGGCAATACCAAACGCGCAAGTGATGTCATTGCCCACAACCAGTTATTTCTGCATTGAGCTTTCTTTATGGGTTTCTAATGCTTTGGAACCGCTTTCATGGGTGTGTAGGTTAGAAAAATGAAGTGCTTCATGCGCTCGAGTTACTCAAAGTATGCCTTTTGGAGACATGAATTGTGCACAGGAGTGAAGTGGTTGACATTAGCCCTCCAGGTTTCCCTAGGATTACTCTGGAAGCATGAATGAATTCTATTGTAGCAGTATATAGGAATTAACTATAACTACAGTAGTGGCTTACTTGCTACGTGAGACCTTCCAGTGCATTTTACTCAATGGGCAGGAAAATACAACCAGCAAGTACTAGAAATACTCCTTTATAACAACAGGCTGTTGTGTTTTGATACCCAAGCTTTCTTGTTGGATATTAATGCAGACTTGATAGTAGATTGCAAACATCCTTTGAATTGCTGCAGAGTACAAAATAAAAAAGAAAAATCTACCTTTCCTGTCCTTTTTGTGGAGGTACGACTTGGCATTTTTTGTCTGCCTTGGGATAAAAGTTTTCCTGTGGTACATAAAGACAATGTATTTTTCCCCTATGAAATTACTGTTTCAAGCTGACTGGGAAAGATCTTTCTGACTTCAAGTCCAATTACCTGCCGAGTTGGCTTCTGCCTTGTGCTATCACAACAGCAGCTTGTATAGTCACTGGCTGGGTTCCTGCAGCTCACATCAAGTTTCATGCTGCTACTGGAAAAGAACAAAATGCAGCCATATGAGTAATTATCAGGTCAGGGGAGAGAGCTGCAAAGTGTGCTTTGAGTGACTGAGAAAAGGAACGTGTAGGATTCCTGTGATGAGTTCTCTAATGCAGATTATTGCACGTGCTTTGATGTACTCTGTGAATTCTGAGCAAAAAGGCCCCTCATCCTTCTGAAGCTTGCAGCTTTTGGTGCTGCTTTGGGATGAGAGCTGTAGAGCTTGGCTGCTCTAAGGACGGCGCTCTCTGTCAGTGGCTTGTCTCTTTCCTCTTGGGCTTATTTTTGGTGTAATCAATTCATGGAGCATTAACCTGTTCTGAAATAACTTAATCACATGTATCTTGAAAGTCCAGACTTGCAAAAATTGCAGAGGCAATTTTTTCCGGGCTCATCTGCTTCAATAAGGGTTCCTCAGTGTTGAGCATCATCCTAACATGTGAAGTCCCTACCCCTTTGCTCTGGAAAACAGTAGGGAATGGGTAAGCAGAAAAAAATGTTTAGACCCATTTCATTAGTATGGTTTAATAAATTACTACTTTGTTTGATGCTCTCCATCCTAGGCTTTTGGGACCTATTGAACAGAATGCATGTCAAAGGTTTTGGAAAATCACTTTACAATGTTTCCTAACAAAAACCAGATGCTTAGTGAAGGAAGGGGAATTAAAATTGCTGAGGACTACAATTACTTTTTTTATGACTTAACAGTGTTTTTGTTTTTCATGCTCTCCTTTCAGAGGGTAGACAAAAGATCAGAAAATGCTTTCCTTGTAAACTGTTTAAACTACATCTGCTATAAATCAGGATTTAGAGGAGATTCTTCTTGAATTCAAGTGTCCTTTGGAAGCGGAAGAAGGAAGTGCCGAAGGTGTGCTGTGCATTGTGTTTCCCCCAGGCACTTCCATTTCATTTCCCATAGGGAGCCAGGCTGTATCCTGCCACAGCACAAGCAGTTCACAACTTCCCTTACCCTGTCAGAAATAACCTGGGGGATTTCAGCCTCATGGAACTGGGTAGCTGGGTGAGCTAGAGGCTGTGCATCCCAGGTGAGCTTAAAGCTGCAGTGAGAGCTCAAATGCTGCAAACCTTTGCTGCTGGTCAGGGCAAGGTCTTCAGCTGCTCTACCACTGGAAAATCTGCCAGTAGGATCTGTGCTTCTGGCAGCAGAGCCACTTGTTTTACTGAAAGATGATAATTTCACTACTTTAGCTTCAGATAGCATGACTTATTTGAAACTAACCTCTTCCAGTATGAGTGGGTTGTGCAAGCCTGTCCACACCCCAACACATGAACACCCCCTGTCCCCAATTTAGAGTGGAAGGCAGGGACCATCTAGTGTGGTGGTGAAGCTCTGTCCTGTGACACGCTTCCTTTATTCATGCTCTTCGTTGCCTGGAATGGATCTGGTCTTAGGAATGGATCTGGTCTTTGAGGTGCGTGGGCCAGTCTTAGCTTCTCAAAGGTTAATAGAGAACCTGAGGCTGGGTTGTGATCAAATGAAACTGTACGAGCTGTGCTTGGGTGATGTTGCTGCTCCTCGAGCTTTCTGTAGGAGAAAACAAATCATTGCAAGTTGGCATCACAAAGTGAGAACCTCCCCAGAGTGCTACAGACAATGACAACCTGCTGCTGTGTTCTAGGGTTTGGTTTGGCTGTGCTGCAGCACGATTACAAGCAACCTGGTGCCTGTGCACAACTGCTAGCAGCATCTGGGACTGTGAGCATCTATGCTACAGGAATTCCCAGCTTCTGTTTTGGAAACAAGCTTCTTCACCTCCGTCGTGGGGGGACTTTACACAAACCTGAAGTGCGACTTACATGTTAGGTTTGAACACAAAGCACCCGCAGGGAGAGACGGTTGGATTCTAGGCTGTGCAGAATGTGGATTTATGGCATGTGTTATGCAGAGAGCCTGTCCTTGCCTGAGATGTGTACCGCAGAGCTAAGACAGATGTTCTGGCGCTGTGAAGAAGCGTACGGCCGTCTGCATGCTGTTCTTGCATTACCATCTTTCAGGGAAATTGAAGGTTCCTGGAGCATTTGTTGCTGATATGTGCATAGGTGGTTTCGTGTTCAGAAGAAGAAGAAGAAGCGGTGAAAAGAGGAGCACGCAGCCAATAATGGATGCGTTATTCTTTTCTGGTAACCCAAACTGTAGTGTCTCAGGGAAATTGCCTTAGATGGGCATAGCCCTGTATTTTGGAAAAATGAGGTAGCACGTACTCAGTCACAGCAGTACGGAGCAGCTGTCCTGGAGCAGAGGAGCTGGAACTGCATCAAACAGTAGATGAGACTCCTGTGTTTTAGGGGTTTGTTGAGAGGAGCAATTATTTTGAAAACACAGGAAGCGATTGAAGCCTCCTGGGCCAACAGAAACTTTTCAAAGAAACAAAGCGCTGCTATTCCTGTTTTACAAATTAGAAAACACACATTTTCCAGAGTGCTTTGAGGTTTTGTTGATGGAAAGAACAAAATCTAAGTTTCTTTTTGGGGGGTGTCTTACAACATCTGCAAAATGAGCAATTTCATCTGCTCGCTATCAGTGCTAGGGGGTGACTGACTTTTGAGGCTATGAGATTCTTGTTTCTGCTGCTTGCAGGTCTGTGAGAAGTGTTTATGCCTTATTTTAGATGTAGGACTGCTTCATTTTGGGGTTCTGAGGTTTTGTTTCTACTCAACACCAAAGATCTCACAAAGATTTTACAGGGAAAATGGGGAATACTTGATCAAGGTGATCTCTTTGGAAGGGATGTAGCCATAGCAAAGTTCTTAGGATAATTCTTCACCAAGCTCTTCAGTGTTTACAAAAATAATCTGTGTTTGGAGGTCATAGGAGTAACTCAGAATTCCTTAGCACCAAGGATTTGCTTCCACAAGGCCGCTGTCTTTTTTGGATGGTCCCGTGAGGTGGCCTTTAGTGGGAAGCAGCTTGTCCAGCCATTGGTTCCACACCAGACCTCGTACTTACGTGACCTCCTTGTGAGGCTGTGTGTTGTGTACAGACTCGCCTTTAAATTCTGCCTATGTCTCCTGTCCGTGGTGATTCTGCCAGTACTTCAGGAACTTCAGGACTCTGCAGATGCCTGCTGCGAGATAATGTGTTGTAATACATACTTTGGCCTTCTAATTCAGTAACAGCAGATGCCTATCGCTCCGACTCGAGGAAGCTAATTATAGGCCCAGCACTGCCAACTTGCTCGGTTCTGCAGGACTCAGTTTTCCTCCAACTCTCTATCAGTGCGAGTTCTGTGTCCTCTCTCCTCCACGGAGTTCACCACAGCCAGGGAGTGATGGATGATCCCTCCTCTGCTTTTTGATATTGGCAAGCAAGGAGAGGGATCGCTCCCTGTCAAGCTGAAAAACTGGATTTGGTGCACCGAAGTCGGATTTGCATTTCCTCCCCTGAAGCTCTCACTCTGACTCCTGGCTTGGCATTTCACTGGCTGCTCATGGAATGGGACCAGTGTCTTAACAGTGATCTGTCGTGGGCTGCTCTCTCTGCCTTGGATGTTGAACAAGATTTCCCTGGGAATCGTTCCTGTTGTCTAGGTTTAAGATACTGAGATGTTTTTCTTCCCCTTCTGCTCTCCTCCAGGACAGGGAAAGGAGAAACAAACATAGCTTTGATTTACTTATTTTTGACATGGCTCCCATGTGACCAAAGGTACTCTGGTTCCTCGGCTGCAGAATTGTTTCTCCTCTAAGACCTCTCAACTGATGGCTTGATTAGATGACAAAGCATTCCCAGTTTGCAACTTGAATAGCTCTTGTGTCTGAAACAGGAACGCTCAGCTTCAGTTAAGGATGCCCTCAAGAGCAGGGGAATGTGAAAAGAACACTTAAACTCCTCCTGGTGATAAAGACCAGGTTTTATGCTTGCTCTGCAGCAAGGCAAACTTCTGTTTTTATTGCCAGTTAATCTCAAATTCAGTTAAGTTTAACTGAGGAGATGCCTTCTTTTGTAGGTCCAGACTTCTGGGGATCAGGACTTTGTGGGACCAGAACTTGCATGTTAATATCCGTGATGCTCATGTTGTTTCTGAACCTGCTGCAGCCTGCTTTATTCCATCTCTTTGATGAATTATTGGTAGAATATGGTTTTGGGGTAGGGGTTACAGCATCTCGGGATAAGAGCTTCTGTCCCTTTCCCAAGACAGTGCTTTTCCTAAATAGTTGCTGTTTCTCAGACTTAGTTTCAGATGAATCTAGAGTCTACTCCACCTTTTCCCTCCCAGTCTTCAGAAGTTGCATGCATTTTTGAATGAGTTACGCTGTTTCCTCATCATCAAGAGTAAATTCATAGGACCAGCCACTGCCCCAAAATGTCCGAAGGTTTTATTATATTGATTTGTGTGATATTCTCATAGCTGTGTTAAGACTGTTGTGGATTCGGTGCCTGCAGAATGGTTCAGCTCCTGGGATTGGCTTCAGTTACATGGTACCATCGTAATATAACACTTGGCAAAATACAGAATCATAGAGTCGTTTAGGCTGGCAAAGACCTTCAAGATCATAAAGTTAACAGTCTACCTGACCAACCAAGTCCCATGACTTAGTTCTGTCCCCACATCTCTTCAGTGCCTCCAGGGATGGGGACTTGACCACTTCCCTGGGCAGCCTGTTCCAATGCTTGACCGCTTCTTCCATGAGGAAATTCTTCCTGATGTCCAAGGCCACTGACCACCCGGGCACACTTCTGGCTCATGTTCAGTCCTAGATGTTCCTGTTCGTGTCTAGATGCAGCACCTGGGGAAAGCTTTCCTTTAGCCTTTTGAACTGTGGAGCCTGAAAGCCTTTTCCCCAAAACTGGGTCTCCAGGTAGTCTTGCTTGGAGTCTCACTGGATGGAGGGAGGTAAGCTGATCTCACAGATAAAAACCGACCTCTCTTTGAAGCTCTTCCCTTCGCAGCATTTTGTCTGTGCATCTGTTTAGCATGCAGTCTCCTTCAGAGTCCAGAATTCCAGAGGAGGTAATTAAGGAGATGATGTGGTTATGAAAAAGTGAGGGAAGGGTATAGCTTTCAGCTTGAGGTTTGAGAGCGGTGGCGAGTGTTACTGAACCAAAAGTTCTTTTATCTGTGTTGCATGAATGCCAGTGAAGTGCATGAATGGTCAAAAAATCTTCAACAGTAATGGTCGGACTTGTTTAGATAGGATTTCGCTAGTGTGCACGTCTGTTGGTACTACTTCATATATCAAAACTTTGTTTTTTAATTTTCTACCAGAGCAGGTTTGGAGGAAATACTGAATAGGACGATGACTGACGGCAAACCCACAAAACTTGCAGGATGACTGAAATGAACTTGGGGTGGGCTTTGTGGGTTCCTTTTGATGCTGGTCATCACAGTGAGTCTTTTGTCTGAATCTTTTAATATTAAGACATACAGAAACGTTTTCCTCCTTTCCTCTGTGTTTTTGTATGCTAGCATTTAGTCTTCCGTGCCATTTTCTCTCTGCTTCAGCCCACCAAAGAATCCTCCAGTGCTGCGGGTCAGCAGTAAGGCAGTGCCTTGGTGGTCCAGGTGGGAGGCAGGCAGGAACAAAGCTGACCTCACTTCAGCACGGGCAGCTGCTCTTATTTTGTTCCAAATGAAAAACTGGCTTTGGAAAGCTGGATTGCAAAACTAATAGCTCATAAAGTGTTCTTCCGAACTTCTCCCTCCCCCTCAAAGCTTTCTTGTGTTCTTCTGTGGTGTTTAATCACCAAAATGACTCTTATTGCTGTTGTAGTGTAATAAAATAAGCTGGAAGTCAAAATGCTGGCAATTTATTGCAGAGACTGCCCCTGTTCTCTTAAAATGTCACTCATAGAATCTTGACTGTAACTGAGAAGGACCAGCTATGGTTTACTTGTTAAATATGTTTTTGTTCTTCAGCGTAACGTTTGAGTATCCTTGTCCTGGAGTAGCACATAGTGCTAGAGCTGCGAGTATTACACGCCTCCTGTGATGCACGTCAAAACACAGGACTCTTCCTGGGGAGCTTCTTTTTCCTGGGAAACGATAAAGGATTTCAAAGAGGAAAAGTTGCATATCTGAATTCCCTTGGATGTTTGCATTTACTAAAGATCTCAAGTAGATGGTGAAAATTCTGTCTCTTGAGTCACAGTAGCTCCATTCATTAACTTGAAATCTTCTTCCGGAAGTGTTTCGGTGACATATCTGTGTAATGTGCAGATGTAGATGGTGCAAAGGATGTTTAGCATATTTTTTTTTTTGTAAACTGCTTTTATGGCTTTTGCTGTAGAAATATTTCAGGGATTCGGAAAAATGGAAGCGTTCCAATCACTTCTTAAATAATACTGCTTTTTAGACAGAAAGGATTCGTGGGTTTAAATCAATGGAAATAAAACTTTTAATTGTAAAATGTGGGTAGAGGGTTCTTTCACTTTAAACAGGAGTGCATGCTCTTTGTTTGACCTACAGTAGCGTACTGTGTTCCAGTACTGGATGTCGGACAAAACCCCTTTACAACCTAACAGTTAAATCCTTTGGCAGAATGCTTTTCTTCCTGTTTGCTGCAGGGCTTTAATTCCAGACGTTCAAGTTCAGAAGGCTTTGTCTCAAGGAACATCCCCAAACCCTGACAGATCAGTTTGCTCCTCCCACGTGTACTTCGTAGCATCCAAGCTTAGATTCTAATCCGTGGTGCTCTGGGATTAATAAGCTGGTTTTTGGTATCTGCATGCTTCCTGCTGTCCTGTCTGCTTTCATTTCAGTTTGCCTCATTTTGGGTATAAACCTCTGTGAAATGCTGTCCAGGGCTTTGGAAATCAACATGTGCGTGATGGGGGGGGGGTAAAGCAGAGGTATTTCATTGCTTGATTCCGTCGCCTTCTGGAGAAATTTCCCCCTCCTGCAGTCTTGTCCTCTTCCAGATGAAGATTTTATTGCTAAGATGAAGAAGTCGGGCCCTCACTTCTCTCTGACTGGATGAACACTCAATTCTGTGTAGAAAATAGATTGATTAAACTTAATGGTGACAGTGTGCAGGTATGTATATATGAATACCGAATAGCGATGACAAGAGGGAACACCGTCGTATACTGTGACCAAATGAATGTGCTGAGGCTTTTTGAGACTGAAGTAGGAATTGGTTTTATTTCGTGACAATGAAAGTAACCACGTGTAGCTTTAGAAGTACTCAAATGCATGCTTTGAAAGGGGAGTGTGGAGACATCTTCCTAGGTCAAAGGTTTAGATGGCTTCAAACACATCATTTAAAAAAAATGGAATGTAACAAGCTGTATATCTGCCTCAGGTAGGATTGCAGGCTATGCAAATACTGAGAAATGCTACTTCTGCCTCAACAAGCAGACACTACAGCTTTCAGGAAGCAGCAATCCTGCCTGTTTCAGCCTGGCACGCAGTGCGTAGCTCCAGTGTTGGTGGCAGAGCATTACTCGTGTATTAACTGATCTGCTACCCAACTATCTTGCTCCCAGCTGTAAGCGTATCAGTCCTGCCTAGCACTGCTCTGAATAAGCCACCGTGAGATAAAGACAAAACGCTGCAGCAGTGCTCAGAGGTAGGCGCAACAGAGGTAGTCCAGTGCTTCAGCAGCCTACCTGTTTTGGCAGCTCCTGCTTAAGGTGGTGATTAGGGTGTCTGTGGCCGTCAGATGCTCGTTCCTGTGCCAACACTTGCTGCACGTGGAGGTGGCCAAGCCTCAGTATTAGTCGCTGTCTCAGCGAAGGAGGCTCGGCCAAGCAGCATGTGCTGTTTTACAGCAAGCTTTGGTCAAGGCTCCACTGGCTCAGTAGCAGCTTAGGCATCAGGTACGTAAGGAAGGTCGCTTCAATTCACCTGTCGTAATCTCAGGCTTAGCCACAACTGAAGGTGACTCCAGAAGGAACTCTGGCAAGTTTGGGTGCAGTGACTGACGTTCTGGGGAGCCTCATGCAATCTGTTGTCCTTCAGTAGCTGTTCTGCCAAACAGCCGAGGAACATCTGAAGGGTCTTTTTTTTTTCCATGTACTCCGGCCATGATTCAGGTTCTCCTTGTCCTGAACTCTGGGAAGTCTTCTGCAAGGAAATGTCACACCCAGAATTGTTTATTAAACATGCATAGCTTTGTTCATGTTCAGGGCTGGCTTTATTAGCCGGATGCTGTCCTAAATACAGTAACTTACTGGCTTTCACTGCTCTTTCATTTGGCAATTTGTGAACTGAATTATTAGCGTGAGCGAAAGATGACAAATCACAGGTGCCTCGGCTCCCTCACTCTGTTGGGTGGCTCAAGATTTGCTTCACTCCTGGGTTTCTCAGGCTCTGTTAACAGGAAGGAGAGAGCACTCTGTAACGTTTGTTACAGGTACATACTGTATTTTCTGTGTCACTTGCATAACATTTCAGGTTGTGCATCAGTGTGTACTGGAAGGACAATGAAGATAAAAAGTAGATTTTCTTAAAAATGAAAGTTTCCTCATTCCAGCAGTAAGGATTTGCAGTCTCAATTCAATCGCTGTCCAGAGCGTTCACTTTTATTTGATGTGATGGTTTGCTGCTCGTGCACTCCTTTATCTTTGTTTTATTTATACATTAATCTGGATACCTCACTCACCGTGTTCCCACAGTACGTGACCAGTGCTGAAGGAAGCTTGCAGCCAAGGCGTGGAAGCGAGCGGTTTCCAGTTGTAACCCTTTTTCGTGAAGCATCTCTGATGCATTTAAATCTGCTGCTTTAGTGCCAGCTGACCAGCCGGCGTGGTGTCTGAGTGCTTTTTCCTGCAGACTAGTAGAAGACGGAGTGGAATGAGATTACTCCTTGATGCCAGGCTAACATAATGTCAACAGCAAACAACGGCATGCGGAGCGGAAAGACGGAGAGCCTACTGAATGTCTCGGCGTGGTCAGCACTGTATTGCTCTGATTTATGGTTGCGCCTTGCTGACTGAGCGCGTATCGCGCTTTTTACTGGGGGCGGGAAACCCTCACCTTTAAAAACAGGGTGTGTGGTTATATTAAAGTGCTTCTGGCAGAAGCTGAGATCGATACCTGTCTGGGGCTGGGTGTCTTGTCGTGAAGCGTGCTGTTGGGTCGGTTGTGTGTGCAGACAGGGCGAAAGGCTTGCTTTCTGATGTGGCGCTCTGTGCGAATCGCTGCGGAGTTGCTAGGCCGGGAGCTAGTTCCAAGGTGCCAGGATTTTAAAGCATTTAAAATTTGAGGGGGTGAGGGGATATATTGCATTAAATGCTTAAATAATTGACACGCAGGATCTGGCTGTAACAGTGTTAAAAGAATGTACTTGAGTATTTTTTTATATCAAGATGACGCATAATGTGGAAATAAGGCGAAAAAGAAGCTTGCAGTTTGTCATTTCCCCTTACACGTAATCTGCCGTGCATCTTCTGAAAATAAATACAATATGTAGGTAGTAATAAGCCCTTCTGCAGTTACTCTGCCTCCCAGTGCACCTCCCCACTCCCATCCCCTGCCAGCTGCTTGTCTCGCAGTCCTCTGCCCGGTGCTGTTTTGTCGTGGGTAAGTGATGCCAGGGGTCATGAGGTTTTGTCCTAGTTGGCCTATTGTGGGCATCGGCGGTGTGCCTTTGCTGAGGTTTTCAGAAAAACGCACTGAAAATTTTCTTTTTGGAGAGAAAAATGTCAGAACTCTACTTACAGGTTTTTAAAGAGGTTTTCCCTTCTCGTTTTGCATTCAATATTTAAAACATGCATGCGCTGCTTAGCACTCACTGCCGTTTTACTGCCTTGCTCTCCTGGAGTACACGAGGTAGAAAAGCAGCCTGCTCAGGAATTGAGACTTGCTGTGTCCCAGTTTTCAGCCGTACCACTAACACTTGCACCACGTCGATCCGTCACTCCGTGGTGCTAGCATTTGACTATTTATTTTCCTCTTGAGCTGGCAAAAACTAGACACTCGTTTTTGCCGTAGCAGGTTTCTTCCCTCGTCTCTTAACGCAGGCTGTGGCAATGTAGTAACAGAAAGGGAGGGGCGTGTGTTGGCAGAATAGTTGCATATCATATCGTGCATAGAAAAATACTTTAATCTAAACCATAGCGATGCTTTTCTACAAATGGCTTTCTTACTCGTTTGTTTTTGACGACTGTGTGCATGCAGGCAGTTCTGAATGCTGCCAGTTCCAGCTTCAATCCTCAAAACCTTCCCAGAATTTCTAGTTTTGAGCCTTCCTGAATCAACTGATCTGTGTAAAGCAAGAAGTTGCAGGACTGAAGGTGATTTTATTGCGCTGCTGCTCCTTTGTGTTCCTTTGAAGGGCGAAGGAGGATCTTGGAGTCGTAATCAGGGTATTAGTTACACCAGATAGTCTTCATTTGACTATTTTGTAGTGAAAATCACTATGTGCTTTGCCTAAGATGCACCAAAGCAAGCATTAAAAATTACACGTTACAGCTGACTTCAAGCTCCTCTGCTGTCTTTGTGTTTTTCTTGGTACCGGGGCCTTTTGCTACTGAAGGGAAAAATGCAGGATACATGCTGTTCTTTCAGAGCTATCATTTCCTCCAAACTATTATTTGGCTTGGAAGCCAGTCTGAGCAGAGAGTGTCAGTCATCTGCGTGTCTAGCGGCAGCACACTGATTTGTGATCTCCTGGTGTCACAAATAAAATAAGTCTTTGCAGAGCTGGACGGGATTTCAGCTTGTTTTTCCTGTAGCATTTGCACTGGGAAAGCTTCGTGGTAACAACCCAGCCTTTTTTGCTCCAGGAGGCATGCCTGTCCTCCTGTTCTCACAACTTTAACACATTGTTCTTTTATGAATGCTTTTCCCAGGAGGGCTGTGTAATTTGTGTTTGTGTTTTATTTATTTATTTTTAGTTAAAAAACAGTTGTGCACTTAAAAAACGAAGTCTGAACTTCCGAACAGAAGTTACTCAGGTTGATGTGCAGAGATACAAAGCTGCCATTATTATCTTTGTATTCCCTGGGGTGTCATTAAATTGGCTCTTCTCCACCTGCCTCTGTTTCCCAGCGCTGTGAAGTTCTGGATTTCAGCAGACAAAACAAATATTTTCCTGTGTAGTGTTTCACTCTTACAGATTGACCATCTAACCAGTCTTTTATTTTCCCCTGTTCTTACAGCAACAGGAGAATCCGTGCAGGTTCTGGCACACTTTCTAGCCTTTAAATCCACTTGTTTGATAGCGATAACAGCCGCAGTCTCAACTGTATTGCTGCATCAATTCATGGCTGCCATCAGCTAAAGGCAGGGACAATTGCATCTCTGAAACGGCTTTAGACTGGTGTATCTCTGAAATGGCTTCATCCAGTCTGACAGGTGCTCGGTGCTTTAACCCTTAAAACTTTATGCTTCAACAGTTTCATGATGGGATAGTGCCTCTTTAAGCAGACTCCTGAAGTTTAAGATTATCAAATCTGTTGCCCCGAGGGTAGGAATTTAATGCTTCAGATCTTCCAGGCAATTAGTTACACATCACAGTTGTGCAGTTGTTTTCAGGTAATGCGCTGTCTTTTCATAATGCTTTGTAAACCTTCTTCCCTTTGACCATTTTAGCTATCGAAACCAAAGTTTGAGTCCTAGAGCAAAATTGTAATAAAGATGCATTAGCTTATAGGCACCAAAACTAGCTGATGCTTGTGCTTTCCACTGCGTGAGGATGCGTCAGTTGGGCGCCTGACATTTTAAGACCCTTTAAAATGATTAAACTGCATATCGTTCATACTAAAATTTCATTTATGACTTTAATGACTGCTCTTTTTTCTTTCACATTTTCAAGGGGCATAGTCCTTTTTTTTCCCCCATGGTGAGTACGGTGGTATCTTTGTCAGAAATTAAGTGTTGAGTGCAAGTGAGGCAAACAACTCTTTAATTCTTATATTCTTGTAGCAGTTTGGCAAAGGAATATCTAAACTTTCCAAAAGAATTTACTGAAGTCATGATTTGCAATTCACAATGCTTTGCCGGTGCCTGGAAAGTGAATGCTAGCTATTGTTCACTATTTATTTTTAGAAATAGAGGTGATTAAGGGCGGTCTATCCAAAATATTTGCCTTAAGAGAACATGTTGTGGTGAGGATGTCAATATATGGATCTGGCTCCACGCAAATCCCAGCTTGCTCAGACTCCTAGCAAGGAGGAGGGGGGGGGGAAAGATGTACTGTGAGCAGTGGAAACTAAACATTCTGGTGTTATGCACTGTTTTCTTCCATTTCAATGGAAGGCAGGGCTGTACGAAGGGTGACCCTAACTTTATTGGCACCTGGGATTGGCAGCTGGGTTGAAGACAACTTAGTGCGCCCAAAGGTTCTAGTCCAGAGAAATTCCTTCCGTGCCTACACAATAATGCAAGGAATCTCTGCAGATCATCACTTGAGAAGAAACTCCGTGGCATTTCTGTAATTCGCTGAGGATTTGCAGAAATGAAACGCTAATATGATAAGGGAGGCTTTCAGAAAGGACATGACGTAGGAAGGGAAAATGGGATTCTCTAAACGAGTGTGCCATCCTATTTGTTGAGGAGGGGGACAGGAGCACAGCATGAATGCCGTGATCTAGTTCCTCGTAGATCTTGGTTCGTTGTGCCCCTTATGGTATCTTTCCCATAGCAAAAGTAATGAGGCGTTCTTTAAGTTTATTAAGAACAGGCAAGAGCCTGGCTCTGTTTCCTTCCCGAAGGCAGGTGGGAATGATAAAGCGTGCCCAGCACCTCTTCAGTGTCTTTTCATCTCTGTTCGCAAGCGTGTGTTGTTTGTGTTTGGGGAAAAAAGCAGAACGCTGTCTGTATTCACAGGAGGCTTATGAAGTGAGTCCTGGTCTAATGAGTACCAGGAAAAACACTGGTAACGGGGTGGATTTTCAGGAATCTGAAGTGGCCAAAGAGCGAGCCAGTGCTGGCTTGGTAAGAGACTGCAGTGGGGGAATTCCTGTAGAGTTTTAGAGGTCTGCTAGGAGCGAGACCAGGTAACTGATGATTAGGGACTGTAGGTGCATTTGTTATAATGCCACGTGCAGGATATGGTGTATTGTGGATGCAGCTCTGTGGGTAACGTGCTTTTGTCAATAATACGCTCATTTCTGCACCTCCTCAGCACGCAAGCTTGTCTGGTTAACTGTACCAAAACCCTCCCTCATATAGCGGGGAGCGAGTCGTGGTTCAGCTGCCTAACTGTGCTGTTACTATGGCAAATGCAAAGAAGGAATGTGAAGAAGCTTACTTGTTTTTATCTGAGCGGGATGAAATAACTGCTAGTGTCCCGCAGTACCGTGTGATGCTCTCAAAGTGCGGATTGTGCACAGAAATGGTAGGACAGTTGATTGATAACTTGTATATTGTGTTTTCCTCAATTCTTTAAGGTTTTTTGTTTCTTTTTTTTTTTTTTCTAATTATATTCTGGTACGAGAAACGAAGAAGAAATAGGAAGAAGCACTGTGCGGTATTAATATCTTAACCATTATCAGCTGACTATTAATTCATTTAAATCCCAAGAAATTATTAAGGAAACTTAATTTCCTGAGCCAGTTGCTAATGGGATTCCACAGAGATAAGCAATTTGCTGCCTTAAATGGACCATATGAAATTGAAGGGGGGGGGGGAAACCTACCCTAGCTTGACAAAGCCAGTAGCAGTTCTTCTGTCAGAAGGGCAAATAACAAAGGTGGCTGCGTAGAGTGCTGTAGGTGGGCTGGTGATGTGGGTTAAAAAAAAAAAAAGGAAAAAAAAAAAACATATTAATTAGTTGGATTCAAACTGGTAGCAAAATACTATCAAAGCTAAATATTCAGAGGCTTTAAGTCAGGTCTCTATTGCTGTAGGGACTTGTAGTGGGTCTATGTGACAAGGTTTTGGTAGCAGGGGGCCATAGGGGTGGCTTCTGTGAGAAGGATCTAGAAGCTGCCCCATGTTTGGTAAGGGCCCCACTGCTGACCAGAACTGAGCCAATAAGTGATGTTGTTTGCGCCTCTGTGAGAGCATATTTAAGACAGGGAAAAAAAATGCTGCGCCACACAGCAGCTGGGAGAGTGAGAGGAGTGAGGAACAGCCTTGCAGGCGCCAAGGTCAGTGAAGAAGGAGGGGGAGAGGTGCTCCAGGCGCCGGAGCAGAAGTCCCCTGCGGCCTGTGGTGAGGACCATGGTGAAGCAGGATGTCCCCCTGCAGCCCATGGAGTACCACGGTGGAGCAGGGTTCCACGCTGCAGCCCGTGGAGGAGACCACGGTGGAGCAGGTGGCCCTGCACCGACGGAGACTGCGGCCTGTGGAAGACCCCTGCCGGAGCAGATTCCGGGCCGGACCTGCAGCCCGTGGAGAGGAGCCCACGCAGGAGCAGGTGACCTGGCAGGAGCTGCTGCCCGTGGGGGACCCAGGTTGGAGCAGTTTGCTCCCGAGGGATGGACCCCGTGGTACGGACCCATATCTGGAGCAGTTCTTGAAGAGCTGCTGCCTGTGGGAAGCCCACGCTGGATCAGTTCAGCAAGGACTGCATCCCGTGGGTGGGACCCCACAGCACAGGGGACGAGAGTGACCAAGAAGGAGCGGCAGAGAAGAATTTCTATAGACTGACCATAGCCCACATTCCCCCGTTCCCCTGCGCCGCTCGGGGGGAGGAGGTGGAAGAGGGGGGATGGGGGGGGAAGGTGCTTTTGGTTTCTTTCCTTTGTTTCTCACTTCTCTAGCTCGTTGGTAATAGGCAATAAATCTTATTATCTCCCTATGCTGAGTCTGTTTTGCCCATCACAATAATTACTGCGCAATCTCCTCGTCCTTATCTCAACCCTTGAGCCCCTTTCATCGTATTTTCTCCCTGTTCCTCTTTGAGGAGGGGGAGTGAGAGAGCGGTTGTGGTGGAGCTCGGTCACCCACCCGAGCGAAACCATCACAGGACTGTATCTTGGAAACTAGATTTTTCTACAATCAGTAAAAAGGGGTAAAACAGTTCTGGGATGGGACAGAAAGGGAAGTAGAGGTAAGGGAATGATAGCATCACATAGTTTGAGGTTGCTTAACAGCAGTCAGTATGTAGTTCTGGTGTCAGCTCTTTGAAAACATTTCAGAAAACTGAAGAGGATGCAAACAGGAGTTGCAAAAATGATTTAGAGGCAGAAAGAGAGACCGACTTGTATGGCATCAAATGAAAACCGCTGGCCTAAAGAAGCTGCTTTTGAAGTCACTCACTGCATCTATGGAGAAACTGCCACTTGGTGTAGCAGAAAGTGGCTCGCAGGTTTGCCTCTGAAGTGCAGCAGCTGCCTAGCACTTTGAGCGTGCTGCTGGCAGAACGCCGAGGCTCCTTGAAGCACATTCGGCTCCGCTCAGCGGAGTGCTGAGCGCTGTGAGCGTGCAGCCTGCAGCCACGAGCACAAGGGATGCTGAAAGGCATCCTGCTCTACCAGGAGGGTCGATAACGAGAGCTAGACGCTGAAGCCAACTCAAATGGGAAGCTTTTTAGCTAGGGAAGAGCTAGCTATTGGAACAAGCTGGCAAGGAAGATGATTTATTCCATCCTGAAGTGATCAAGTTGGCATGGATCAGTTTTAAGGAAGATTTTAGCCAAACAGTGTGCTTATAAAACCACTACAAGAACAACTGGATGAAATTGGAAGACATCTGGTATGGGGAAAATTGGACCTGGCTTTGAGATATATTTTTTTATAAAAACTTTAAACTCCGAGTTAGTTAATATTGATTTCTCCAAAAGAGCCCTTAAGTGCTCCAAGGTATCTGCTTGCTCTGAAGCAGGTGTTTGCTGTTTTCTTCAAAGTCTGTTTTTTTTGGGGGGGAAATCAGTCATACCGCAGTAACTGTAGTGTTGTCTTCAGTGATGGAAGATGCTCCAGTGTGTGAAAGCAGGCACCGTTTGCATTCTGTGAAGCTGGATGTGGAGGGTAAAGGATGCCGTAAAAACAAATGAAGGGTGGCTGTGAGTAAGTGCCAAAACTGAGGCTTTTTTTCAGGTGTAGAAAATGATAGTGCTGGGCTGGGGGGGGAGTAATATCTGTGTGCACAATGAGGATGGAAAACCTGGGGAGCTTTAGTCTTGGAAGATTAAAGGAAGCTCCTGGCTTTATAGCCCATATGTGATTTGTTGGTTCAGCTCTGTCTGTGGAGGCATCGAATTGCAGGGAAGGAGGTAAAAGCCTGTGCCTTCATGGATGTGGAGGAAGAGTCTCAGCTGTTGGGTTTTCTGTTTCTGGTGCTTCATTAGACAAAGCAGATGTAGTCCATCCTTAACAGAGTAGAGATTTAAGAGATTATTTGCTGTTGTTGTAGAGGCTCAAGAAGAAATTCCAGGACCAAACCCCTCCTCAAACTGAAGCTTGCATTTAACCTGTAAAAGATGAAAAATTGGAACAGTGCTGTATGTAGTGTAAAGTGGTTTATAATCTTCTATGAATTATAGCATCTTTAGATCGCTGTGCTGTCCATCCTAGCTGACTGAACTTAAAGTGAATCTCTCGAATGAAAATGATCTGAAATCAGTTGCCATGTACAGAAACTAAGAGGCCAGAAGAAGACACTTAAGTGAAATGATGTTCTAAGTGACTTATTCTAGTTGTATATGAATATATTACGTATATAAAAACAACTGAGGTTGACATATGAGGATAAATTAAGGTAGTTGGAAAAAAAGAAAGTAGTTGTGGAGTGAAATTATCACAGAGCTTAAGTATGGGAGAATCAGTATAGAAATTATTTCCATAAGGGGCCTGTTGGACAAGACGTTCTGGGACAGTAAGTTATTTGAAGTCATGTTGCAGATGGGGAGTACACTCAGTTACAGAGCCAAAAACTAACCTCCTTCCTTAGGTATTTATAGAAGAACTGAACAGGAGTTCCTCTGTGTTTTTCTGAAAGTAATCCTTTAAATAAAGCTAGCTACCGATGTGATGATCTGGATATAAAAGAATTTTTGTGTTGGTGTTGCACTCCGTGTGGTCTCTGTTTTTCCAACAATACCGGGTTATTAAGTGCTGTTTTTTAAAGGATCCGTGAATCTGTGCTAGCTTGCAGGGTGCTTGTTATGCAAACTGATAAGCTGTCTTCAGCTATAATTTTATTAAATGCAAATTTGGACGTGCCCTTCAGTTACTGACTTTGAAGAGATTATATTTTTCGTTGCATTTCCATTTGCTATCCTTGCTTTAAAAAACTAAGTTCTTAACTTTATCTGGCATTTGATCTGGACTGTCACTTTCATCTGTTGTCATTAATTAGTCATCTTGCTGGGTTTTGTAGCTTTACGTTCGTACTTTAGATAGAACCAGTTGGTTGCACTGCAGATTTCCCGTGTTAACTCTTTTTAAATCATTTTTAGCTCGGCTAAGTGGCGGCTGTTCAATTTTTTGCAATTTCATCTTCGCTGTCACTTTTCTGGAGGGGGGAAAAAAAAAAGCCTACTCATTCGTTTTCTACTGTCTGTGTTAAATAACCTGATCTCTTATATATAGATAATATTTGTTCCTAGGAGTTCCTGGTAGCTGGTCCCTAATTCACCCCAAAACTCACCATTTGTACGTTGTGTCCTTGAAGATTCCTTTGGATGGCATCCAGATGTTCCAAGCGTGTAATGGAATGTGATCCAGGGCCATGTGATTGCCGTGCTCTATATTTGTATATGTTATATAATTAATGTATCGCACATGTAACTCGGTTTTCCAAGTCACGCAGCCCGTGTCAATAGATAATTGCTCAATAGCACACAGAGGGCAGAGGAGCCTGGAGGTGAAGGTGGGGCAGAGGAACGGGGCAGTGCAAAATGCCAGATGCAATACTTGGAATGCTTTCATGCAGCAGCTCTTCGGCAATGGGGCTTTTTGGCAGTGGGCTTGCAGAAGGGAAGGAATCTTTTGTTCTTATCTGCAGCAGACACTTCGTCATCGATTGGGTGATTCGGAACGCTTCCAGTTTTATGCTGGAGTCATCAAAGCTCAGAAACTTTACGAACGTTGGTCTGTAGCACGCAGCAATTGAATTTATATTCATTTCATGTGCCGAATGAACTTGAAAGCCTGTGTAACGCGAGCGGTCGAGGGGCAAAGTTTCAGACCCCGTTGTGCAGATGGAATAGGCTGCCCTTCAAACAGCTTGGGTAGCAGCTAGCTCAGCTCCCCGGGATTCAGACAGGTGAGGGCACTTCTGCACAAGCTGTTCCTTTGGCAGGAGCTGGGCTGATGGGCTCCGAAGTGAGAGTGAGCGAGTGGTAATCTCCTCAGCTATGTGCAGAGCGTGTAGGCAGCGATGCTCTTCTCTTACCCTGCAATCTCCAGCTCGTGTGCTGCCTGCAGGGGAGAGCAATGCCTGTCTTACCAGCGGGCAGGAGCAGTAGCAAAAGCTTCTGGAAGTTCAGAGCTAGAGCGTGGTGTGGTGGACGTACCGTCAAGTGTCCTAGGCTCCTCACGCTGTGTGCTGTGCTAGCGTGGAAGATGGTAAGAAATGAAGTATTTGGGTGGGGGGTTGTTTCGAGTTGTTTTTTAAGCAGCTACTCCTAAACTTGGCAAATTGTGGCTGGGACGTGGTTTAACTTTGAAATGTGTCCAGTGTTGCTACTAAAACTGTTTGACAGTAGCTTGTATGTTCAGGTCTCTTATCTTAAATGCAAGTCGTTATCTTGAGGTCGTTTATGTCCTTTATTATGGGCAGTCAGAGTACTGAGCGCTACATACTCCACCACAAGGCTTGGTGGGATTTGAAGCTCTATGAGGAGAGGAGCTGCACTGCAGTGGGGATTTTCAGACTTGTTTTATGCTAGTTTAAACAACTGATACAACTGACTTAAGAAATTAAGTAGCTTAAACCACCAAACAAACAAAACCACCACCACATGACTTAAATCAGTTAATTCTGGGAGAAATGATTAACCTTTATCTAAGTAACGTCT
Source organism: Oxyura jamaicensis (assembly GCF_011077185.1). Taxonomy (NCBI): domain Eukaryota; kingdom Metazoa; phylum Chordata; class Aves; order Anseriformes; family Anatidae; genus Oxyura; species Oxyura jamaicensis. The sequence continues at coordinate 50,335,660 of NC_048897.1, read as the reverse complement.
ACCCAGGTGTTCTGGTGGGGGGGAAGGAACTTGAAGTACGTTTGCTGCATGTAGTTTACCAAATCTTCCGTATTCTCCAGGTAAAAGCAGACTGCTTTATCCTTAGGAGCAATTGCTGTTCTAGAGCACTAATAACGGTGCCTTATTTACAGAGGGGGCCTCTGAAGAGCGCTGTGTCACTTCAGTATTTCTTCTCAGCATTTGCTTCATTCAATATAGGATCCGAAATCCGGTACCTCCAGCTGCTGTGTTCCATAGAAATGGAGAAGTATCCCATAATTTGGTTACCGTGACTTCAGTCTTGTGCTGTACCTTTTATGTGTTTAATTTTTTATTGCTTCCGAACCTAGAGGGTTAGAGATATCGCTTTGACCCCGTGTTCAGATAACTTGAGCTTATCGCTGAACGTACACCCGAGGAGGTGTGTTAATACAGGACAGGAATTGTCTCACTTATTTCTGAGAGAGGCTGTGCGTGGGATTGGGGGAGGGAGGCCCACGGGTCAAATCAGTGCTAAAATCACGTGTGAACTGCCCGGGTTTTGAAGAGACATTCTCTTATCTAATGTTACATATTCATATGAAGCAAGTTTTCTGTGAAGCTTGCTTTAAATTTTAATAAACTGCCGAAGAGATAAGGGGTAACTTCTGGATGCGAGTGCATCCAGCACAGCCTACTAAACCCAGATGCCAGAGCTGCCTATTTTTAAAACAAATCTTTGCGGCTTCAGTTTTTAAGCTGGCACGATGCATTTAAATTACAGGGCCATAAATTTTCCTTCCCCACCCCCATCTGAATCAATCTTACTGAAAAATGATAGGAAACTTGCATTGGAGAACACAATGAAAATAACAGGAACGGAGACCAGTAGAGGCTACTAATCCTCTAATTACTTTCTGTGAACACTGGGAGTTGTGCTGCAGAATATCCTTCAGTTCAATCTAGCATAAGCCAAATTTATTCCTTCCCAAAGCCACAGAGGGAGGGATTTGCTGCCAGCTCAGACTAGTGCTGGGCTGCGGTGGTCTTTATCAGACAGAAGTGAAACAGATGTGGCCGCTCCGTTAAATATCTGTCTTTGGGCTTGACTTCCCCTGGGCGCTGGTTGCCCTGTGCTCGCGCTTTCACATCCTGAATTTTGGAGTTGAACCAAATGATCAGGTGGGTACCGTGCTCTGCTCCCTTGGGGCTGAGGACGTGGTGCTTTTGTCGCAGAGGTGGTCAGTGTTGGACTGGGGAAGTTTTTTGGCTCGGCTCCGATATCAACGCTGTTTAATGGCAGACATTCCCCATATTCTGGCTCAGGTACTTTCATTCTTGTAAGTTATTTTGGACTTGCTTCTACTCTGTAGCTTACTGTTGATGCTTGAATTTTTAGCTCATATTCCACACCGAAGCAGGTAAACAGGCAAAGGTGTTAAATAATTGCCTTTTGGTCAAACCTCCCAATATTAGTATTGAATTTATTTTGTAAATCTGTTTAGTCTGGACTGTAAAAGTACTCGGAGTGGCCGCTAGTGACAAAACACTTTGATAAATGAATCCTGAATTTGGTTGTTAGCAGCAGCTTATAGTTGGGGTGGGTGACCAGGGATGGGATGCCTACCGTGCACTCTGTGGCCTCTGCAGTTCGCCAGGTAGGAGATGGCGTGACACTGCCTCTTTGCATGAAGACAGGGGCTTTAATTATTTCCCTGCACAACTTTTGCTTTTTTAACACACAGTCTGTGAATCAGGGCCAGACTTGTTGTCAGTTCTGCGCAGATCCAGAGACAGCACCAGAGGGGCTCGCAGCCAGTCCTGTTTGGAAATGAGCTTGGCAACTGCACGAAGAGTGCAGCAAGCTCCTTGCTTCCTACTTGTTAGCGGGTTGATTTTTCAACTTCTGTGCAGCAGCATAAATCAGGATTGCATTTTCACTCCTGTTTAGTGTGTTAACTTTATGGCTTAAATCACTTCAGTAGCTTAGTCAAACAGTTTAAACAAAAAAGCGTCGGTGTTTTTTTTTAAATATACTGAGCTGCGTGTAAGGAATGTGAGTAAGTTCTGAACTTTACACAGGAAGGTGCTTGGGAATATGTGTAACTGGTAACTGCAAAGGTTAGAAGTCCTTTTTTCTTACTGTAGGCTCATAAAGATTAAAAAAAAAAGTGGCATGCAAATGCGTGCCATTAACTGGCATGCTGTTTCTCCAGCTTGGATATTAGCATCTGAACGTACACCAAGAGCCTGCTGGTCACACCGATCTTCATCCAAGTAGGAGACAGATCCTACAGGCATACCCCTTCTGTACCTTCTGCTCCCAAAATGCATTACAGGAAGGATGCAAGGTGCCAGGATGCTTTAAGGTGGGTTTAATTTGCTTTTCCTCTGAGGGATGCTATCAGTAGTGTTCCCCCAGCTTGGTCAAGTACCAATTGAACTATTCTGCAGGAGTTTTTTTCGCTGGTAAGAACACTGAAGTCCAATTTGTTGCAATGACTTGTTGCAATTTCTGTAGGAACCTGGCCGATAGAAAAGAACTGAATGCTTTTGGGTTTGTTCTATCAAAGATTGCCTTCTCTTGGGACAATACTTGAGCTATAGTGTGAAGTCTAGAAAGCAACTTCTGTCCCTTGTTGGGCTTTAAAAAATGTAACTGCTTTCTATAAGCACTAAATGGCTTTTTGGCAAGAGTAACTTCACATCTTTTTTTTTTCTTCCTCTTGAGGGATTTTTGTACAGCTGCTTAACAGGTCTGTTAAGGTAACTGTCTAGAGAGTCTTTGGCTGTCTTAATGTAGAATTGATTTGTGTCAGATTGAATTTATGGTTTCTGGAAGCTACAGAATGATATGCAGCTTCTCATCGTGTTGTTATGTGCTCTCCTTTGGCAGGCTCAGATTGGTGCTCGTGGGTGCTTTGATTCACAGAAGCATTCACCGCTGATGCGCAGAGAGTACAAATCTTTCAGTCTGCGTATTGATAGAAACCCTTGAGGGGACTCGAACTATTTTTTTCGTGTGTTTTTAGTTAAGGATTCTAATTTGTGGCTATTCTGTGTGCTTGGCATAGCCAAATACGTAAGTGTAGCCACGCATCTGCTGCTTTTGTTCGTGATGTATATAAATGAATTGGAGGCTGCTGGCAGTCCGCTACAAATGCTGCTGCATCCTTCTCTAATCACTGACACTTTGGTGGGTGTATTGGCAGCTTGGGGGGGATGTGCTCCAGCTGCTGTGGCTAAATCGTGTTTATGCCGTCATGTTTTGATTTATAGGCTTGTAGTCTTCCAGAAGAAATCCTAACCTTAGTGAACTAAGGCCGGGAGCTTGAGGGTCAGTATTCTCTTTGGGAGGCCACACACATCAGGGGAAGTCTTAGTGGTCTTCAGCATGCGATCTTAGTACAGCAAACAGCATATGCCATATAGTTTTCAGTGTAGTAGGCTTCTTTTCCAGTCAGCCTTATAGTATTTCTCTGCAAAGCGGCTGTGTTGTCTGCCTTAGAAGAACTCGAGTCCCTTCATCTTCTCTCGCTTTTGAATGGGAAGGCTTCTTAGGCTTCCTTGCTGTGATGAGAACCAGCTCCATTACACCGTGGCAGTGAACCTTATTTCTACTGAAGCCCTAGCATGGTGACCAGGAACCGTGGCTCTTGGCGTAGCTCAGGTTTTTCTCTTTCTTTCTTCCCTGTTTGTTGCAGATAGAGGACCTTAAATGTTCGTTGTAAAGTAAAAGGTCTTCCAAAAGCAGTATCTTGACTGGGAGTATGTCCCAACTCTTTGGTCCTGCTTTCCTGGGCTGTTTTGCTTCCTTTGCACAAACGGCTATAAAATATCCCGCAGAAACCACACGTCAAATTCATGCCTGTATGCGTTTTTCCTTTAGACAGTGATATGACTGTGTGGCGGGTTGAAGTTGAAATGGGAACAGACGTGTCTTCCAAAAAGTAGAGTAACCATTCCCCCAGACTGGAAGAAAATAAAAATGACTTCAACCTGTACTGACAGGTACATGCAAATCCAACCTGCAATACAGCGGGTGGATCTCTGTGTGGAATCATCTCGGTTGGAATAGACTTTCAAGATCATCAAGTCTGGGAATCAGCCTGACCTACTGAGTCCCATCACTAAGCCACGTCCCATATTGTCTGTAGTGAACGGTGAAGGTAATGAAAAGAGAATACAAGGTGGAATAAATGAGAAATTATGCTATGACTTTATTTTTTTAAAGTATGAATAAATTACTGTTGGCTCTCAGTACATGATCTGCAAAATTTCCAGGAATATGCGTGTCCTGGAAGCCTGAGACTTCCTGGATTTTTTAAAACCAGGTCAAGTCACATGAAATAGATGAAATAGATGAAACTGTGCAGGGCGGTGTTAAACATATGTCTGCTGGGCTTCCAAAGCAGGTGTGATGTGCTCAGTGCAGGACTACAGTAGGCAGCTCTGGAGCAGTTGCAATAGAAAGAAAGCCACGTGCAGGCAGTAATTTGCCCAAAGGAGCCTTCTGGAGTTCGTGGTTATGCTGTTGGTGGTTGATGCATCTGACTCTGTTGTGGCTTATTGTGGCGTGTGTCTGAGCTGTCTCCAGCTCTTGTCTGCTGGGGGAGGAAATGGAGCAAGCTGGCCAAGGGAAGAGAGCTTCCAGGCTCCGTTTCGGAGATGCCTGAAAGATCGCTTGCAGCGTGATGGTACTTAAAATGGAAGGGGAAATTAAAAGTTTTCAAGGGTTACAAAAATTAAAAGGTCAGACTGGGAGGAAAGTGGTTGATGGGTTTTGTAGGTCGGGTGTTGATTCAGAACCATCAAAAGTTTGTGACTCTCAAAACAGATCCCGAGGCGCTCTTGTATAGCTGTGCCAGCTAGTGTAAACCTGCACCTGCTTCAAGCTGCTTTTAATATGTTGAATTACAAAGCAGAACAACTTGGGTTGCTTACCAGATCTGGTCAGGAGTCCTAGGTGCTGAGGCAGGACACAGGGCTGCACTAATGATGGGTTTGGCCATCTTTCTTTCATCCCTGCAATTCAGGCAACACCTTAGGTATGCATTTCGAACGCCTGCTTTTGTCTGAGGAGGAGCCTGCCCGGGAGTAAGGGCATGCACAGAGGTGGGGTACTGTATTAGCCAGCTGTCTAAAACTTGAAATTTGTATACAAGGGGCAAATTCAGCAAATGGAGAAGGTAGTTTGAAGTCTTCCTGTAGAGTCAATAAATGATAAATCGCTTCTGTAACAGCGCACCACCTCACCTGGAGCAGGTGGCTTGGGTGTGCCCAAGAAATGAACGTGTTATCCCTTCTACTCCGTCCCCCTCAGCACAAAAGGGTTCCCAAAAAACAAATGTGCACGTTTGAAAGCCATGAAAGTTTAAATAAACTGGAATATTTGCTGCAACTGTGTTTGCGCAGGCCCTGAGCCGTCTACCTTGAGTTTGAGGGTTTGCCTTGTGCTTGACGAACGGAGGAGAGGCAGGCTGGGTGTGAGGTTGGACAGTGCCACGCTTTAACAGATTTTCATTAAATAAACTGTTCATCTGATTACCTGTTACATGCCTATTTTTAACTTCTCCCCCTCAGTTTTGAATATTTGTCACTGTTAGTACTGAGGCCGTTTAACAAACAAACACGACTATCTGAAACCGGAAGGGCATTTGTGATATTTTTACACGCTTGTGGTTTTGGTTTGAAAAACTCGAGCTTAGAAGCAGAAGACCAGCATTGCTGTGCTCAGCTTACCACCTCCTGAAGAAAAGCTTTCCCTGTAGGTAGTCGCAACACCTGCATGTGTTTGAAATATTAGTTGGCGATGAGAACTGAGAGCTGCCTGCAGAACCCAGTCCATTTCTTTGCGGGACGTTAATTTTCCTTGCCCTTACTGACTCTTGAGGGCTGCTTTTTAACCATTTCAGAGCGCTCAGTTGAGAACATTGACACCTGAAAATGAGAGGTAAGAAAAAGAGTTAGTCGTGGTATTTATTTATTTATTTAAAAAGCCTAGATGTTGCCGTGTAGATGCTTGCTGACAAGGGGAGGAAGACCCCTGAAGGATGGGCCTGCATGGCGCTGGGCAGGAAGCAGATGCAGGCTTGCGAAGCAGCTGGCCCATGGCTCTGGTACCCTTGTTTTAGCCCCTCTTGTGGCGCACAGAGCCCATAAAATTTCCATAATAATGTCTCTTATTTTCTTTGCAGAAGGCTGGAGGACAATATATGTAATAGCCGTATCAGTAGCTAGAGGTCAGCGTGAATTTTCAGTGTCATTGAAATGCGGCGCTGCAGAAGGAGTAATTCTGGATCATTACTGCTGGTTTTAAGTCGAGACGGAATAAAACTGCAACTAGTTTTTAGTTAATAGCTGCATGGACTGAAAATTGTCATAATTTGATGGGCAACTTCTGAACTGGCCACACTTCCCTGACGTGGGCAAAATATGTCACAATCCTGAGCTTTTGGTGTGTGTTTCGTGATAAGCTGATGTCTGCTGGCTCTGGCAGACAGTCAGTCCAGAAATCCAGTGGAAATGCGTTCTTCACTTTAGAAGGACTCCTTCCTCACTAGCTAAAGCTTCCTTTTGCTTTCAAGCTGCAAGAACTTTTGTCTGATGTCCCTGAGTGTTCTTTTTTAGAAAAGAAACTGAAGGCCAGCAGCCAAGAAAGCAAGCATTTAACTCATGAAGGCGCTGCTGCTGTCGTTAATTTTGCACGCGTCAGTGTGGTGTCGGTCAGCTTGACTACCGACAAAGAAAACTAAAGTGTTCGCATAAATCACTTCATTGTCCTAATCCAACCTAATTAATGAAAGTAGAGACCCTATTCTAATGGAGCAACCCTTCCTGTGAGACATCTGCCTCTTTTCTTAATGGATTTAGCCTTCCCTTCTGCTGTAGTGGGGAAGAGTTGGTAACCGTAACAATGCTAAGTCTGTCTCATGATCTTTGAGGAGCTGGTTAGGCACAAGCGGACCGTAAAGCTTAAATTTCCAAAAGCAGGGGATTTTTGTCTTGGAAATACTGTCTGCAGACCAAAGAAAGCGGCGACATTTCTGTTTCTGGAAGTGGATTAGACCTGCTCCCCATAAGCAGCAGAGAGAACTTCGAGATGTGCTCCTCCAGTTGATTCATCGACACGCTCCCTGCACAAAAGGTTTGATCTCTGTTAAATTAATGCAGTCATGCAGTGAGCTCCTGACCTGTTCTTGAACTGTGGGGCTGAAGGTGACTAAGGAAAACGAGCAACTTTATCAACGTCAGCATGCCAGAAAGAGCTGCGGACACCAGCAGATGCTCCTAGATAGGGAACATCTGGCTGGTGGTGGGTGTGAGGTCCATGTATTTTTCCCCTTCTAGGTGATTTCTGTAGGTAAATGTAGAATCTCATACTAGTACAGTTTGGGGGCAAAAATACCCCTGTACTTTGCAAGCCTTTCTTTGGGTTTGATCCTTACTCCAGAATGTTTACTATACTTTTTAGACCATCAATCGAGGTAGCATTCATAGAACTTGGCTTCCGTAGTAAGTGTATTACAGTAATTCATGGCAGGATGCAAAATGGGCTTTCAGAGCTCTCAGAGAATAGCCTGTAGAAAAGGAGTGGAAGGAAAATACGGGTTTCCTTGTGGTGTCTTGAGAAACCTAACGTTGGAGCAGTTCACCTCTTGAAAAAGATTTTCCACCTTAGGTCAGGATATTTTACAGGCTTTCCATGTGCTCTTGTGGGAGGGGCGGCTTGCTGCTCATTTACCTCCCTGTGCCTTGCTGGTCAATAAAGGCATTTCTGGGGCTGTGTTGACACTGACCATTTCCTGTTGTGCAACAACAAATTAAAGTTTATTCTGAGAGGTGTTGCCCTATCTGCCTACTGCCGGGCTGTGGCCACGGGTGGCGTCTGTGGTTAGGAGAGAGGTGGCACTTGCAGCGCTGTCACAGTCCTGAGTAATGCTGTATGCTCGCAGATGTGGTTTGTGCATGGCCCTTGGTTAAATGGGCATACATCTGGTCTGCTGAAGGTTTCTTTAATGGTGTTTTCCCTCCTTCTTCTGTGTCTTTTGCTAACAAAAAGAGTTCTAAGAAATGCCGTTGGCTTTTTTTTCAATGAAACTTTTGTGTGGTCTTATCCCCCTTACCTGCAAGGTGTTTTCATGTATGGGTAGAGGGCCCTTTACTTTCTCACTTCTCAAAATAGTGGTGAAACTGATAGCAGGCACCTTTCTGGGGACACAGAGGGGGAGCAAAGGATTCGGGTGGGCTGGGATGTTACGGGCGGGCTGAGTTGTAGCACTGCTGCTGCAAAAGTGCTCTGCTTGATCTCTGCTCTGCCGAGCCCTGCCAGGTTTGTTAGCCTTAGCCTTTGGCTGCTGCTTTGATAGTGAGCGCACAGTGCTGTGATGAGGTTTTGTTCTCAAGCTGGAGAGAAAGTGGCAAGAATGAGAAGTGTGTGTAGGGAAGTGATGGGGGGGAAAAAAGGCCAAGCGCAACTGAAACCAGTGGGAAGGAAATACCCGAAAACTTGAAGAGCTGCTACCAAAGCAGGGGTGGGAGGGGGGTGCGTGGTTGTGATTGTTCTCTTAAGCTGAATTGCTTGGGTCATATTAGTGTGAGGGTGGGGTAGTGGGGCTTCTCTTATCTACCTCGCTTCAGTCTCTGATAATATATGGCAGTTCTGATGTCCCTAAATCACTGGGATGCAAATCTCGAGGCTGTCAGAGCACTGCGTGGCCAAGCTAACTGCAGGGCTTCCTTGGAGTGATGGAGAGGAGAGGAGCCTTCCTCTTAAGGTAAACTGCCCCAAGGTACAGTGAGGCTTGGAGCTACTTCAGCGTCCTCCAGCTGGAGGTGAACAGATTGCTGTGCAAACGTGAGCTCCGATCCAAAAAGATGCTTTTGGAAGTCTGTCACTTCGTGCCAAGCAGAGTACAGCACCCCAGTCGTCTCCTTTTGCTTTCGTTTGGCAGTTGGACTTACTGAAGTCCCTCAGCCCCACTGTGGACATGGAGCTGCTGGCAGCAGAATTATTCCGGAAAATCTCCCACTGCCATCATTTGCTCCCCTTCTTCCTCCATGGGTTTTACGTCAGTTAACCCCCACTCTGTTTCCCCCAAAGGGATTACTTGAATTCAGCAGCCTGAGACAGCTAACTGTATCAAACAAATTGCTGTGTAGGCGGCTGAATTAATCTAGCCTGCATCTTCCCAACAGTGTTCCTGCCGGACAGGAGGCAGCACATGCTATGGCCAGCCTGAAGCCACGTGTTTCTGATTTCTTTGGCAAGCTCAGGCTATGCACGTTAGCAAGGTAATTTTTTTCCCAGCAGTTGCTTCTTTTGGGAACTCATTTCGTTTTCTTTTGTCCTGTGCTCAGTTGCTGGTTTTAACTGAACTTGTAAGAACGTGCAGTGGTGGGTCTTGGTGGCCGTGAGCAGGAGGTGGGGAGGTCCAGGCAATGTTTGTGCCTGGTTTTTGCTCTTCTGTGTGTTAGTTCTGCCCAGAAGGTGGAAGTGGTGGTGTCCAGCCTGAATCTCTGAAGTGATCTGCTAGAACTTGTGATGCTATCGTACGTCTTGTGAGAGTCAGGACTCTTCAGAATTTGCCGGAGCAATGCAATTAGTGACAGCGTCAAAGACTGGGGGAGTGAAAAACAAAAATAAAAGAAATCCTCCTGGCAGGAGTAAGTCTGGAAATCTGAATGCTGAAAGCAGTGAAAAACCAATCTCTCTAGTTTGGATGATAGAAACCAACGAGAATTACAAGGGGGTTGGGGCAGTCAGTCTGCAGGCTTTTTTGGGACTTGCAGTGCTGTGGTTCTGTAGCTCCTCAAGCTGTCAAAATCCTTCATGATTTTGCCTGTGGCTCCATTTGACCTACAATACGGTTTTATTAAGGTATTTGCCCTACACTTGTCATAGTTCACTGTGCCAGTTTGTGGGTTTTGTATAGTTCCTGAAATACTGTTACTTTTTTTTTAGTTGAAAGTGGTCAATTGCTTTGAGACAAGCAATTAAAATAACAGTAAAATGTGTTTTGAATTGGAGCAACTGTTGGTGCTGAGTAGGCTGAAAGGACACGGGTCGAAACATTTCTCATAAAACTCTTAGCTTTTCGAAAACTGGTAATACAATTCCAGGAACCAAAACGTGGTTACCAAATAACTGACCAATAACTGACCAATAACAAAACCAAATAACTGACTTTAAACAGTGGAAGGCAAAGAGAAGGGGAAATAAAATGAGGAAGAAAAGATGGGAGGGAAAAGAAAGTGCAGGTTATGCCCTACCTTCGTTTTTCAGAGTAGATACAGACCGTGTCCAACCTAGTGGGAATTATTAGCATATCTAAGCCCTAAGTTCTGTGGATGAGGACGTGACCTTCTTAAATGTATGTCTGGTAGTACTTACCCTCTCACTTGTTTTGTGTTGTTTTTTTTTTTTCTTTATTTTTTTTTCAACCAGACCTTAAAAACTGCAATGTCGGGTCTGACCAAGGTTTCTGTTTGATCCAGTAACATCTGACAAGAGCAGAAGCTTAGGGCACGCGTCCGTGCCTGGAATTTCACCCATCTGCTGGTGGCCAGTGCTGTATGGCCACAAAGCGGTGGTGACTTCGTTTGCATCACATCTACAGATGTTTGTTTTTGCGGCACACTGCATATCAGCGTAATGGTTACTACAAAACAGGCCGACCATTTACAATGAGAAACTTATAATTCATGATCAGTGGGGTACTCTTAACAGATAGATCCTGCTTACCTCACTTTTTGGTGGTCGTTATGACTGTTGAAATAAAATCGGGGAAACTAGACTGTATGGCTTGAAAACACATCACCTCCTAGGTGTTAAAAGCTTGCAGACAGAACTACTGGAATGGAATAGGAGAGGTCATCTTACCCAATGCTTTGCCTCTGGCTGTTATCACCTAAGCCTAAATCTTTAGCAGGTGCTGAAGCTGCGAAGAGCTTTCAGCAAGAGGCACGTTGTAAAAGCTGTTTCTGATCTGTTGCTGCAAATATTCAGTTTACAAAAAAAATATCTGTCATTGTTTTTTCAATATTTCATCAATATGTTTGCTTATCCTGACTAGGCTTTTAGCGTGCACATACATGTCTTTAATACTTCTAACACTGAGTAGAAGTTTTTAATGATTTGTTTAACAGTTATCTGTAGCATTAGGATCATTTAAACTCTCGTGAGAGATGACAGATGAGTAGAAAATTCTTATTTGCTTAGTTGAACCTGGTGCTTAGGGACATGTTTTAGTGGGTGACATTGGTAGTAGGGTGATAGTTGGACCAGATGATCTTGAAAGTCTTTTCCAACCTTAATTATTCTATGATTCTCCCATCCCTAGCTCTGAGCTGTGATTGTTGTAGATGAAGAGCAACATGAAGGAATGAAGCTGTTGAGAGAGAACCTCTTGTAGGTAATGACTCCTTTCAGCAGAAAAGTGGAGAAAGCTTTAATTTACCTATTAAATCAGTACTTAAGTGTCTGCAAGTGTTTTCTGGGAAGTAACAGTCATTACCTTTCCTAATTGTGTGCCATTATATGGACTTTATATTTACATTTATTTCCTTGTTAGCCAATAGACTTAGTTTCTTGGCATGTTCCGCTCTGTCCTGAAGCTTTTATCAGTGCATTTACATCGTACGTCTAGTGCAATTACACTGACACTGCATAATCATTTAAAGTAAGTGTTAGTCTTTAAGCTTGAGGAACAATCACTAGTGCCGCAGAAATTTTGTGTGCGTCTCAGAGGTTCTGAAAAGATCATCCAGTCCCACCCTTTCTTATCTCTCTGCTGTGACAGCTGTGCTCTTGTCCCTGAAAAAGGGTTCTTACTGTTTCTTTCAGAGCTGTGGGTGCTCCTTTGTGGGAGTGATGTCTGTTCTGTTCTTGAACTAGTTCCTGGACTGGTACATTTTAACTTTTTTTTTCTGAAAAAGACAACCTAGAGACGTAAACCTGGGAAGGCTCGACAAGTAAAGAACTCAGTCTTAACCAAATAGAGCAGAATAACAGGAGCTGTCCTCTTGTCTTGTTTTAAATACTGAAATACTATTTAGTCTTTGCTACACTCATATCTGTAGCTACACTCATGTCTTTGCTGTGTTCATATCTGTAGAGATCAGTTTCCTTTGGCAGACAGTAAGAAATACTCTTTGGTGAGTGAGGAAGGTTGAAAGTGCATGTTCTTCATTACAACTGTTGTAAAACAGTGACTATTTGGTGTAACTAGAAATCTGCTGAACCGTAATGACATCCTTACCTCTGAAATCCTGGCACGTTTAAATGGAAATCAATGGTATTGCTCATCTATTACAAAAACAAAACACAATGAAAGAACCACAAGACCTAGTCTTCAACGGGGATACAAGTTCCTCTGAGGCTTAGGAACTTAGTATAATTTCTGAGGTAAGACCTCAAATTTCTGAGGTTTGGAGTCGAAACTGTGAAAATGGTAGGTACCAGGTACTTTAGAACCAGAAGCAAACAAGTGCAGCTTGGGATTTTCTATTAAAAACAGAACAAAAAGTCCTTCTGTATTTATTTACCTAGCCTTGTAATACAGTGTTATGAACATAGTCAAAGGTGCTTATAAAGTAAAATAAATTTGATTATAACATTTATGTGGAAACTATAATAGATATTTTTTGTTCAACAGGCTATCAGCTGTAAAGGTCAGCACAGTATCTCTTACACTTTATCCAGAAACCAGACTGTTGTAGTGGAATATACTCATGATAAAGACACAGACATGTTTCAGGTAAGACCAGTTATTTTTTTTTAAAAAAGCAACATGTGAAACCACAGTTCTGGATTATGTTCTTCCAGGTATTTTGTCTGTTCTGTGGAATTTTAATGACCAAAGCCAGTTGCCTAATATGAGAGCCCTTGGAAATTTTGCATTGTCTGTTCTCAAACCAGCGCCAGCACTGTTGGTATCCTTACTGCCTTCCTCCTTTCACTGCTTTTTCCTTTTTCTACAAGGACAGTGTCACAATTGTATAAGAAGTACTTGAAAAAAATGAGTAGTCCAAATTCATGAATAAGCACAGGAGTGCACCTTTCCACCTACTCCCCACCCCAGCTTCCAGTTAATTGAGTAACTGGAGTAAAAAGGAAGTAGATAAGGAGTAGAGCATGGGACAGGAAAGGGAAAGTAAAAGCAAAGGGAGGAAGGGGCATGTGGGAGTTCTGCATTGAAGGAGGCAAGCTGGAGATAGGATAATAAAACTGTTCCTGGAGGGTATGCAAACGTATCAAATGGTGTAAGGGACTGTGCTGGGTTTCTCTAAGCAATCTTATATCCAACCCATATGTTTTTTTTTGTTTCTCTGCATCATCTAGCATTCTCGTAACCTATTTTATTGCATAACGCTTGCTTTTATGCTTAATAGGACTTCAGAAATTCAGTAGAAAGTTAGCATAGAAGCTTGGGGGAAAACACATATGCAGCCTTTTCCACTCTAGACTAATCAGGTCTGTCTTGTCAGTGACCTCTGTAATTAGGGTGTCTTATCAGGAATTGTTATCCCTCCTTGTTGAGTCTTTCAAATTCAGAAGGGTCAGCAGCTGAGAGGTGTTGACAGAAGAGGAAATGACTGACAAGATGAAAAGGCTCTTACTTAATGTGGCTTCTGTTCTTTTCTCTGTGTAAGACTTTCCCAATGTGACTTAGGCATGATTAGGTCCAAATAGAGATTGAGAAGAAGCAGTTTAGTTCATGTGCTGCTGCATGAATGGATCATTAGAAAATGATTTCACGAATGAACTGGAATATGCTTTTGACTGGTGAAAAAGAAAGTGCAACCCATCCTTTTGGGTTACTATCTGATATTTGTTTTCTCTCTGCAAGGTATTTTTTGTGCTTTGAGTAGCTCCAGTGAAACTTTTTCTGTATGTCAGTCATTTTGAAATGCCATTTTTGATAGCTAGAATTTTTCTGCTGCTTTTATACACTAACACAAATAAAGAAGAATTGCAAAACAGCTGCTTTTCTGGTTGTATTTTATTGAAGACTCCTGATTGTATAATAATGTAGTGGTAGTTACAGCTTTGGGTGCTGGAGGGATATCAAATAATGAGCTGGGGGGAATTAGCTGTCACTAATGAAATCTAGCAGCATGAAGTGCGGAGATGCAGCACATTACAAAGCAGTGCTGCACAGACTGCAGTTTGGGTGCCTCGTGTCTAAGGCAGTAAGTTACGGGTGCTAGTCAAGGATTTTTGGCTCAGAGGAATTGTCTAGTGAAGTGTAGAATAGCCTGGCTAACGTGTCTTCCCCTGGTGCCCTTCAGGATCCTGATACTCAGAGCAGAGCAGGACCTTGTGGGGTATGCACTGAGCCAGCCTGGTCTGTGCTGGGGTGGTTGGCACCAGAGCACACATCTTCCTAATGCTTTTCAAGCCCAGATCAGCTCTGGGATGCCTAGTGAAATGTCACAAAAGCTCTCCTTTTGGCCCCTTTACTCATGCACTTCTGAGAGGCTGCCTATGGTTCAGGCCATTATCTGTCATACACCTGTAGTTAATGACTGGTTTGGCTTGTAACAGGCCAGACTATCCCATCTTAATAAAACTTTTGGAGCCGAGTCTTGTTTGTAGAGCATCTCAGTCCTTCTGGTGGCCCCTCAAATGGCTAATGTGTCAGTGTTACGGCTTCTTTATTGTTAAAAACTCGTCTTTTCAGCATGGTTTGTTTCAGCAATCTTGATGTGTTGTGCTGTGACTCGATCTCAGCTTCCCCGCAAGCTCAGTGTCCTGGATGATGTTTCCCTTGTCTGTAGCTGTCTTCAGCGTGCTGCAGGCCTTGGCCTAGAGGGCCTGATGGCTGTGAAAATGGGAAAAGGAGTAGTCTGGTAGACTGCAGCAATCTTTTGCTGCTGAAACATTCTCAGGCAGCAGGCTGAAGAGGCTTCTGTTATTTAGGTGAGCCACTAGGCTTTAGTTATTCTCAATAATTGGATTGTGGGCAGTCTGAAAAGCTGTTTGAGGGCTGTCTTGTGCTGCCCTGGTGGCAAATTCCAAGGTGTCTCTATGGGTCCACAGTGTAAAACCTTACTGCTGATCAGCCGTTGCTTGCATAGACAGTCCTTGGAGCTTGCTGTTTTCTTCACAAATGTGTTTTCCTGGCTTTTATTGAACCCTGGTAAGGACATGGAAGCTCAAAAGAGAAGGATAATGCCAAGACCATAGGATTATCCTCAGCCACTGGTTACATATATTGTCTTGGGCAGATTACTTAGCTTGTATCTCAGCCTTCCCCCTCTGAAAACGGGACAATAGCACTGCACAGCCTCACTGAAGTAACAATACTGGGGGCTGTAGGGGGGGTTATGAATAACGCTGGCAGTGGGACCTGAAAGAGGGAAAATGGAGGGAAGAGTTCTTGCTTTCTTTCTCTCTGTAGCCAGGGCACGACTTCTAACCCGTGAAGATTGAATCCATTCAGTTAGAGCTGATTTCTCTTCAAAGTAAGGGAGATTCAGTTCTTAGAACCTGACACCTATTTCCTTCCTCCACTTTGAGAGCCTGTAGTCAGTCCTTTCTCTGAAGGAAAACGTGCGAAGTGTTGGTGACCTGTATTCTTCAGTTCTCTAAAAGGAACCACAGTGTGTAGCTAGTACCCTAAATAACTACTGATATATATGGGAGCAACTATATTGCACATGAATGTTGGATTTGTGATTTTATTTTTTTTTTTAAAAAAGGAAACAAACAGCACTGCAGAAAATGCACGGTCCGCTTCCCCCCATCGTCAAAGTGAAGTTCTGTTGAGACTAAGAATCTACAGCAGTTATGTTATCTGCTGGCAGGTTGTCTGGTTTTGCCTTGTCTCAGGAGTGGGGGGGTTTAATAGCATTCCTTTGACTGACGGTAGACGCTAGCAAATTGATTGACTGCCTGGCTTTTACAGCTCTTAACAATAACCTGTGGTGTAGACAACAGAAGCTGTCTGAGGCATCAGTTGGAAGATTCGTAGTGTGTTGTTGGAAGTAGCTGAGTGAAATAATACGGAGTTTTTCTAAGAAGAGTCTTGAAATGGAGCCTAAAAATTTCTGAAAAGAAAAGCCTCCTATGCAATAGAGGAAAATGGAAGAAAACTACCAAATATAATGAAGTCTACAATGAGTAGCTTTGAATAGTGGAAGGTGTGGAGTGATGGTACTCTGACTGCAACATCAGATGAGATAAAGTTGTTTTTGTAGTTGGTAAATCCTAATCAAATTCGTCATTTGTTTCTGAAGGCTTTCTTCTCATGATACCAAAATCCAAAATTCTGAGTTGATATGGAGCATGGAAAACCGCTGAAGTGTAGCGCGATACTACATGGACTGATCATCTAGAATGGTCTTTCAAAAGACAAACACAAATATTTCAAATATTGGGGGCTATATAGACATCTGACACAAATGAGATTTAAATAAATTAACATGGTGCTCAAAATTTACTTGTAATGTCAGATTTTTAAAAATTTTTTTTTAAAAAAGGTTAGAGTCCAAAGTTACAAGCAAGTTCCTGGTCAGAGCTGACTCTTAGCAGGAGCTGCATTGGGTGGGACACAGGAGCCTGCTGGTGGTAATATTTTAAGAGGAAGAAGAATAAAGCTTTATGACTTTTAGCTTGAACTTGTCAAGTTGCATAAATCAGAAATGTCCTGTATGAAGTAGTTTCTAAACTGTCTCTTGGGCATTCTGGTAGTCGCTTTATTTTCTGTGAAAAATAGAAGTGCATACTTTTTGATTAGACCTGGTTTGGTTTCTCTGTGGCAAGCTCATCACATTTTCTACTTAAAGAACTGTGATACGGAGGAAAGAACTGGATCTGTCATGTGAATTTCAGCATGTGTTTAAGAGCAACACTGAAAAGTAGAACTGCAAGTATAGCAGGAGTACGGGAAAGATACCCGTTCAGTTGTGGGAAGGCTTAAGTATTAAAAATATTACTTTCTTGAACTCCTGAATAATTGTTCTTCACTGTTTTAAACAGGCATAATGAATTTAGTTTGTGGAGTTGTTGCTGTTCATGATGGAACCACATGTGACGGGCTTTGAGGAGCAAGAAGCTAAGCTGAGTGCAACTTTTGGGGGCGGTTTAGTGAGGAGGATATTTCATATGAATGTGGATATTTCATATGAATGTGGATTCTTGATAAGTAGTTCCATGTAAAGAAAAGGCTTAATTCTGAGTTTTCTGTTTAATAACAAGGTGTCTGTAGAAAAGAATATTTTTCCATTCTTTGTTCCTCAGCTCTACTGTCCCAGTTATGCTCAAACTTGGTGCAGTGCTGATTTGCTTGTAGAAGTACTGACGCAGTCTCATTGTGTTTGGTGGGCAGTCTAATCCCACTGTCTTTTTTGTAACAAAACTTTCTGTTCTAGATGCCTAGATGCTTCCAGTTTTTTAGAATTAAAATTCATAGGTGGCAAAACTTAAAAAGAAACAAGCAAACAAAAAAAACCACCTTTCTTCAGAAGAAATGAAACACAGCGGATCAGTAGACAAGAATGTTTTTCTTTTTTATTCATGCATATGCATGATTAGGAATAAATTTAATCACATTGTGGGGTTTTACCTGAAAATTCTTCTGTTCTAGAACTACAAATTCTGAAAACATGAAGGTGGGTAGCTTTTTGTTATGATGTACCAAAATAGCCAACTTCTGGGTTTAAAATAAAAGTCCTTGATTTTCATGGCAAACTGGGTTGAAACTAGACTTGTGAACAAAACATTTTTGAGCTAATTTTTTCTTAATTGAAAAAATTGGGCAAGCATGTGCATCAGTTATAGTAAGTGAGCATTTGTCTTGTGGTGCCAGTGGTGTATTTATACCTAGGACAAATGTGAAGAATATGGACTAGTCCCTAGTTGGATCTTGCCATCCAAAAATTCAGTAGACACTAGGTTCTTAATGGCATCAACCTTAACTTGATAAAATCCCTGATATAACTTGACTCTTAATGTTTGATACTTCTACAGCTTTTAAATTATACCAACATCTTTACTTTTTTTTTTTGCAGGTTGGGAGGTCAACAGAAAGCCCCATAGACTTTGTAGTAACAGATACTATTTCTGGAAGTCAAAATAATGATGAAACTCAGATTACACAAAGCACCATATCCCGTTTTGCGTGCAGGATTGTATGTGACAGGAGCCCTCCATATACAGCAAGGATTTTTGCAGCTGGATTTGACTCTTCCAAAAATATATTTCTTGGTGTAAGTACTGGTACTGATTATGCTTCATGTGAGCAAGCTCCATTTTTATTCTTTTATTTTCAAGCCCCCAAATTCTCTTGTACGAGTCAATGACTTATCCTATCGTTAGTTTTTTATTACTGCGGCGTACCAGCCACGGTGTTAAGCAGAAGCTGCTGTTTTATGTGCCAGATTTATTACCAGCATGGACTCTTGGTGATAATTACTAATGAAGTTCTACTTCAGTAGCCTTTGTTAAAGGGTTTTTCTTTAGGTTTGCCTATTATATTCTTGATACTCATTGTGAGTAAGCTGCAACTGTAGTTTTTGGTGCTGAAGACCAAGGAACATACCGACCACAGTATGGAAACCAGTGCACACATTGCAGTGGTGTTCCTTTGCAGTGGTTAGGGGTATTTCTACTACTGACCTTGGAGTAGACCTCAAGGTCAGGTTGTAGTTCAAGCCACAAGTATCACCTGATGTGCAGAGATACCTAACTGAGTTGATAATAATACTTAAGGTCATAACTGGAGATGCATGAGCAAAAGATGTCGCTACTCTTGACTATGAAGGTCGTCTTAAAAATGCTTTTTCTGTGAATCTGTGAGCTGATGGCTGGTGAGGAAATGTTACGTTTTAGACATGGCTAGCAAAACTTGGGGAAAGTTCAGTCTGTAACCTTTTAGACAAACTTTCTCTCCTGGTGTGGTTGTCACATGCAGGAAAAAGCAGCGAAATGGAAAAATCCTGATGGCCATATGGATGGATTAACAACTAATGGGGTGCTGGTCATGCATCCAAAAGGAGGGTTTACTGAGGAGTCTAAACCTGGAGTTTGGAGGGAGATCTCGGTCTGTGGTGATGTGTACACTCTGCGGGAAACCAGATCTGCTCAACAGCGGGGGAAACTGGTAAGTTGAAAGCATCTGGTAATTAAAACAGAGCAAGGGCTCTGAAATCAATGAACTATGCATATGCTACAGTACATTCTTGTTGCTGTTCTGTTTCTGCTCATACAGAACACTCCTTAGTTTTCTGCTAATGTCCCTTTTCCAACTGAAATAGCATAGTGTAAAAGCTAAACAAACTTTGCTCTTGAATCCCCACCTTTTAAAAAATGTCCTTTTGGGACATGGGAAGATCTGTAAGTTAGTACTGCAAAAGGCATCTCCCTGTGCATGTAAAATCTTAATAGTATGCTTGCATGCAAAACAACTTTGAATAGTGCAGCTTCTGTTTGATTTACCTGCTACTCAGAAGATCAGTGTGCTCCTCTGTTACCCTATGGAGCAGGATGGCTTTGCCTTTACCAACAATAAAAAGTTTCATCTGCCAGAGACCTGTGCTATACATAACTGGATAGATGTTCCTGTGAAGGCATGTGTCCACTTCTCCATTGAAGATGGGAGCACAGCACTCTTGTTCTTTCCCCTTCCCAAGATCTGCAGAGCCTAGGAAGGAAAATGCTATCTTTGTTCTTCCTTCTTTTTACCTGCCCATAACTTAATCATCCAGCTGCTAGACTTTAAACACTGACAGAGTAGTGCTGAAGGGTTTTTTTTTTATCCCTCTCTTCTTCCTGAGCAAAGTTATTTTTGTGCTGCATCCTTGAGGTCCATTTAGCTTGGTGGTGTTAGAGTTATCCTACGTGCTTGCACTGAACTGACTTTCCAGTTTTGCTATTTGCTTTGGTGAAAACTGATTGCTTTAAAGGGGTAAGGAAAATGGAGATTGGATGTTTTGTTCTGCTTTCAGTAGGCAGCCTGCAGTACATAAATTGTTTTGCCATTATAATGGTGGGAGGCAAACGTTGCCTCAGGGACTGGGACAGATGATGTTGCAGTTGTGCCCTTTGTACGTGGTTAGCGAAACACCTTATTAGAGCTACTAAAAGATGGCAATACGAAAACAAATAAATTCCCTTTCCTGCATCCAAAATGACTCGAGTTCTCATTTAAATAAAATTACATGGCACACTGGTATTGATGTGATCAGTGTTCGTTGATTGGGTTCATAAAACCAAATGCACCCTCTATAATGAATTGAACGCATTGCATATGAGAGCTTTTTTCTTTTCTGTCTGTGAAGGAATTATACGAGAAGTGCATCAAATCAAGGATTCTCTCTACTTCAATTGCTGAGGTTTTTTTCTCTGCTGGTAGGACTATGGTGGTGACCTTTTATCTGTAGTCTGTATTGTACTGTCTAGGTGTTTTGTGCAAGGATGATCCACAGTTAATCTGTGAATTTAAACTGGATTAGAATGTAAATGCCAAAGCAGTTGTCATTCATGGAATTCCTGTGCCGACATGATGACTTAATGTGACCTATTTTATGTCCAGGGTATTTATTTAGCCTTAGTGGTAGTTTCTATTCATTTTCAATGTATAAACCTGGGGAGTAGGTCTGTCTTTTTAAATTTCACTTAGTGTTTATGCATCGCTATGTAACTGGGCGCAATAGCACAAGTTGCCTATGTTTTTGACATTAAAATAAACTAGAGAACATTTCACCGAAGTACAATATGTCTCTAACATAATCCCTTGAAAATGTATCATACATACCTGCTTTTTTTTTTTTTCAGGTGAAAGAAACCTTTAGGCAGTGCACATTGGTGCTGTAATTGCATGGAATATCTCACTGAATAAAGAGCTAACTAGTTTGGGGGTGAGGGGCTAATTTTTCAGAAGCTGAGGCTGTGTGGCTCTGGTTGCAGAACTTACCACTTGAGGAATTTGTCTGATAATTCGCTCTGCTGTAGTGATATCTGTGAAAGTACCCGTGCACGTAGCTGGTATTGAATTTGTCATTTATCCATAATATATCTGTGGAAGAGTGTTTCACTGTTGATGAGGTAGGCTGGGAGAGCTCATGCTTCTGCAAAATGCTTTATGCTTGCCACAAGCCAAAAAATGGTATCTGAAGAGAGGTCAGAGGGTCTGTCCTGGGTGTAGCTGTTTTTGGTATAAAGATCTTTTGCTGCATGAGCTGCCCTGTGCCAATGTACATCAGCAGAGACTTTCAGGGGAACTAGTTGGTGCTCTGCTAAGGGAACGGCCAGTTTCCTCTTCAGTCTGTGGTGACTTTACCTTAACCACCAGAGGCATACAGAGAATCAATGCGAGGGAGGAAAACAGCGTGCTCTGAGGTGCAGGGTATCTGTAGAATCACAGGACAGTACCTCACAGCCCACCTAATTCCAGCCCCTGCTATGGGCAGGGCCCCCTGCCCCCAGCCCAGGCTGCCCCCAGCCCCATCCAGCCTGGCCTGGGGCACTGCCAGGGATGGGGCAGCCACAGCTCCTCGGGGCAGCCTGTGCCAGAGCCTCATCTCTGCCATCATAGTAAAGAATTTCTTCCTCATATCTAATCGAAACCTATCCTTTTTTGTTTCAAAACTATTACCCCCTGTCCTCTTAAGAAGGACTCAGTGTAATGTAATACCTTCCCAAAGAATCACAGGAAGGAAAACTGTGCATAATAGCTAGTATTCCCACAGCATGTAGCAGCTGTAAATTTAGTACCTCATGTAGAAGCACAGCATAAAAGAGACCCATGCTTATAAACCGAAATATAGGAAAAGAGATGAGATGAATTTAAACAAATGGGGTACCAGAAGGAAGCAGTAAGGCAAAATTAGTTAGCATGCTAGGAAGAGTAACAATTTGAGAAAGAGGACACATTTACAGATCTAACTCTGTCTGTAAAAGTGGTATCTGAGATCTGACCATCATCTTTGTGTTCTGCCTCTAGGTAGAAAATGAGACCAACGTCCTCCAAGATGGCTCCCTCATCGACCTGTGTGGAGCCACCCTTCTGTGGAGAACAGCAGATGGACTGTTTCACACTCCAACTCAGAAACACATTGAGGCTCTGCGACAGGAGATCAACGCTGCCAGGCCGCAGTGTCCCGTCGGGCTAAACACATTGGCGTTTCCCAGCATCAACCGTAAAGATGTGGTAGAGGAGAAGCAACCTTGGGCGTACCTCAGCTGTGGTCATGTCCATGGCTATCACAACTGGGGACATCGCAGTGACACAGAAGCCAATGAGCGGGAATGTCCCATGTGCAGAACCATTGGCCCCTACGTACCTCTCTGGCTCGGTTGTGAAGCAGGCTTTTATGTGGATGCTGGCCCTCCGACTCATGCTTTCACCCCGTGTGGACATGTGTGCTCTGAGAAATCTGCAAAATACTGGTCTCAAATCCCCCTGCCTCATGGTACTCATGCATTTCATGCTGCCTGCCCTTTTTGTGCAACACAACTGTCTGGGGAACACAACTGCGTCAAGCTAATTTTTCAGGGTCCAATTGACTGATATCACTTTGCAATGACCACAATAACGTTTTCTTTAACAACTTACTGTGAAGATTTTGCCACTAACTCTAGATTTTACCTTTTTTTATAATGTTATTAATAGGGTGGTAGGGTGGGGATGGGGAGCTGACAAGGAAATTGTGAGGGGCTGTGGTGGAATGGGATACATTGATACCTGGAACTTGACAGATATCAGTGGTGTTGCATGCTCAAAAGCAGCATATTCATGAAGTCTTCTTGGTCAAATTGTAGTATATTTGTAACCTTTTTATTAGCACCCTGGATCAGAAAAAGGTGTCTTAATGATTTTTTTAAGCTAAGATTTTTTAATGGAAAGGTTTTTTCTTCTAAACTTTGACAAGCCTTTAAAACCTATTTTTCAAATCTAGAAGGAACATACAGAATGTAACAGTCTTTAATTTGCAATATAATTTAACTTGAATAGTTTCTCAAGGAGCTAATACAGAATGTGTGGACAACCACAGGTGAATGTTCACTAGAGATAATTGGATATGTAAGAGAAAAATTAGCTGCCTAAATTGTAGAGTATAAATGCTATTAAAATATCTATTATGGTATAACACAGCTGGCCAAAAAGGCATCAAGGATTACTTGAAACTGAGGAAATCCTGTTTGCATTGATTTCCTTTCAGTGTAATAGATATCCACTGTTCATTACGTATGGTATATGGCTGATTTTCTTTCTTCCTTTTCCTCCCTGTTTAACCTGCATCTGGTGAAACTGCTTTACTTTTTTACATACATAGGTCTGGTTTGTAAGCCGGTGTTCTGTATATGTGTAGTCTGGCCTTTTTATTTCAGCTGAACTTAGCTTGCCCTAACTGCTCCTTGCATGCCCAGAACCATTGGGTTAATTGAGATGTGGCGACCCTTTAAAAACTGCATTAATGAAGGGGTAGTGCTGCAGCAAGATGGAAGGTTTAGGTACAGTTTATACAGAGCTTATCTACATAGACCTGAATTCAGGAAAGCACTTAGTAAATGTTTGAATATAAGCCCGTGGATGGGACTGTTTAGTGCTTCAATGGATTGTGGTTATATGCTGTTATGTTTTGAAATAAAACAATTAAAAATAAGGTATTATTTAAGCTCACTTAGTAGCCAAAATGCTGTGAGGAGAGCATCCTATCTAGTTCAAGTGAGTGTTTTGTTCACTTTTCAACTTGCTGCCATCTGTCACCTTTTTTGCAGATTGAGATGTGTTTGTATCCATTTTTTTTCAAATGTTTGCAAATCAAACAGCATTCAAATGTAATCAAATATATGTATCAGGGTGGTGCATCTGAAGTGGATCACTTGAAATTCCTGACTTTTTAAGGGAGCTGGTAAATGTTTACTATGGAGATAATTAAATCAGAATTTCATATGAGATGTACCCTGCCCACTGTTAGTTTCATTTCATACAGAATGATAACTCTTTGATTTGTGTTTTTTTTTTTTTTTTTCTTTTGCTCTCTGTACTCTTGGTATCTGAGGTATCAATCTATCCAGGTTTTAAAAAAAAATGGGAGAAAATTATAGCACCTAGATGAAAATAGACCATTCAAGCTCAGTTCTGTTTAATCAGCTATAGCTTTTTGCTATATTTGTGCCCTTTGTATAAATATATAATTTATATGATTTTAATATATTCTGTATATATACTTGAATTGGCCTGTTCATATTTTGGTTGTAAAATTATTTTATAGTTAACCTTATAAACATTTTACAAGTCCCTTGCCAGTGGTGATGGGATATACTTTGTCTGCTGCTGTTTTTAGTGTAATTTTGCTGTATAAACGTTCAGCATTTTAATGATTTGAAAATAGCTTTACTTTTCTTTTTATTCTTTTGCTGCTTTAAAGAAACAGTGTTGTTCTGCAGCATTTTCTCTAAAAATCCAACTGTACAGTTTTGTCCCACTCGGTGATTGGAAATAGGGCCAACCTTGTTAACCTAAACTATGTGCTTCTTCCTAGTGCCTTTTCAATGAGATCCTCTGGTGATTCCATACTCTGACTCCTTTCTCCCGCAAGCCAACCTTGTGGCTAATCTTCATCAAGAATGGCAGCCCAGCCAGGTGGGAAATAAATGCCTTTGGGCCTTCAGTTCCTTCTTACGGTTTCTGTCATAAATGTTGTGGAGGTGCCTCTTCCCTGTTTATATTCAGCTCAAGTTCCTCAGGTTCCACATGCATACTGCAGCATTACTTCTGGTTAGCATATACCTCATCCGCAAGAGGCACTCTCACCTCCATCTTGTTCTTACTGGACTCTGAAATACTTAACCTTGTTTCTCACAAGAGATGCTATGAAAACACTTTCAGGAAACGTTTGTTCACTGAATTAAGGCCTCAAGCTGTGTGTAACTGCTGGGGGCCAGAAGATTCCTGTATGACAAACTTCACCGGTCTGGGGTGGCGGCTGTTTTTTTTACTGAGCTTTAGCTGATCAGGACGTGTACAGGTATCTCCTTTTGAGCGTAAATGGGTGTAAACGTGCAGGTTTCGAGGCATCTCCATTATCCCGCTTCTTTACTTGCTTCCTTTGTTGCAGATTAATTGCTGCTTCGGGGCTTTGTATAGCTACACCCTGTGCAAGGTGAATGTACGATGCTGGAGGAATGCTCGCTAGAAATGCCAGCACACCATCGGGTTGTGTTTGGCTTGCATGAAGTGGAAGACAGGCTAATGGTTTGTGTCTGAGGGAAGCGTCCTTTGGAAAGACTGTTTTAAGCAAGATTTCTGTTTCTTTTGTCAGCAATTCTGTGGAACAACATACTGTAGGAGGGAAAACTTGCCTCTTATCTGGGGAACAAATTTCCGCAGTTCCTTTGCGTGAATTCAGGTACTTTGTCATTAACCAGTATTCAAATCCAGAGTGAGTCCCACAGAGCTGGATTTACTGGGAAAGCAGGAGAGTCTGTAGCATTATTTTTCTCGAACACTAGTGCCATATATGCTGCTCTGACTAAATGACCCTTTGGCTGCTTATCCCTTTTCTCCTTCCCTTCTCTCAATAACCACACACCTTCACTGATCTGGTAACTCAGCTGGAAAAAGTAATTTCTAGATAAATAAGACCGATTCTGTTTAGAGTGACTCAATTTGAAAACCACACTCAAACTTTGTTTTGAAAGTTGATTTCATGATTTCAGTGTGATGATACTCCCTGTATACCACTTCACATGCTGGCAATGTATTCTGTATGGATTTCTTCACCTGTTAACTGTTGATTCTATTTAAATGCTTCAAAAACAGCTTTGACTGCATAACGTACGGCTAGAAGTATTTTTCTATCTTTAAAAAAAAAAAAAGTCTGTCATATCCATGCATGCTGGAGCTGTAATGCTTTCCTTTTTCCTGGCAGCTTCTTGGTAGAGTGCTGAAGTCTCTAAGCGGCTCAGTGGTAAGCGTTGTTCTTATTTGAATCGTGTTCCAAATAGCACAAAGGAGTTAGCATGATACTGCATTTTAATCAAGATTTTTTTTTCCAAGTGTGGTCACTTTGTGCCTCGGGTACAGTAGTAGTACTGTACTGGCATAGTAATTAAAGGATTGGTTTTCTTCCTGAGGGTGGGAACGGGGCTCAAAAGAGACGCGAGGCGCTGTCAGCCCGGTTCCCCGAGGGACAGACCGCCTTGAAGCAAAGCCATGCTAGGAGCCGTGATGGTAGCTGTTGTGCTTTCAGACGTGGCTCATGCTCTAAAAAGCATTTGCTTTTGTTGGAAGTCTCAGGATGAATTGGAAAGGCTGGAACCACAGGTGGTCCTCCCAGGAAAGTGTTCCTTGGGGTTCTAAGGACAATTCATGGAACTGAAGGGAGGGTCCTGCCTAGAGCTGGAGCAGGGAGCAGAGGTGCTGAGTGGGGGCTCCCCTCAATTGCTGAGAAACTGCAACAGTCTGTGAATAGAATTCACTGTTTTAGTCTGCACACCACCCAAAATAAACTGCTGGCTATAACTGTGATAACTCTCCTTTAGTGCTGTTGCCGAAGTCGATCGCCTTGGCTGCTCACTTTTCTTTTTTGCTGACCAGCTGTTCTTCTGGAAATGGAAGCTTTTCCAAGACAGTCGTGTTTCTGTTCACAGACACCGTACTCTTGACTCTTCTGTGGGGTTGGAGAACTGTTGGTAGTGTTCTGGCCATCATTACAACTGACAGTGGTTTAAATGCATTTTTAATAGGTTAGAAAAACCAACCTGGCTTGACTCCGGCTCTTGATTAAAGGTGAGCTGCAAGTATTCTTTTTGAGACAAGCTGTGCCTGTCTGTTCTTTGTCAAGAGTATTTCTGTCATGGGTGACAAATGCTGTTTTCCCCAAGATTGTTGCTGACTTGCTGCATGGGGTGTGAAGTGACAGCTCCCGTGGAATCGATATGTAGAGCTGTTGATCTGAAGAGGTAGGAAGCAGAAATCTGTCAGGTGTTGGAGCTGAGCAGATGTGGACAGCCCAGCTTCTGCGGACAGCTCTGGCCAAGGATCCTCCTCCTCGTTTGCTCAGTTTTCAGTCTCTTGTGAGTTATTGGTTCCTCTCATTCTCTGCTCATCCATGTAGTTGCAGGTAAACAAATAGAGCTTGAAATGAAAACAAGGAAGAAAGTATTAAGAGATACCTTCAGGCCTGCTTCTGTTCAAGGGAAACAAAGTGAAGTTACAAATGTCTCTCACAGATTTTTCTCAGTATTCTCATTTTATAAGCACTCTTCACAGTTCTCTACACTTTGTGAGTTACAAGGAAAAACATAGAAGGAAGGGCTGACTTCGGGGTTTTGGGGGGGTAGTTTCTAAGATGAAAGTCTCAATGTGCAAACCAAGTCCCACCGACGGCAGCAAACACTTTGATATTGCAAGAACCGTAGAGCGAGCCTCAACAAGTAGTAAAGATCCAACTTTACTTTGTGTTGATCAGCCTCTGTTCATTGGCAGCAGAACAAAAATAAGCTGCTTGGACAAGCAAACTGCAGAAAAAACTGGTGGCTGTCAGGATTTCCTTTGACCAGGGCACATTTATGCTTTCTTTGTGGACAAGCCAGTCTTCAAGTCACCTTGAGGTCCCTTCGAGGTCCCCTCTGTTTCTGTCGTGGTGATAAGGGATGGGCGTTGTTTTCCTCTTGGATCAAATACGTGATGAAGAGCCCCTGGAAGGCTCCTTCCTGGGACCCAGCCATAGGAAAAGCCTCATCCACACTGCGAGCCCCATACGATGGAGAAGTTATGTTTACTTTTGAACAGTGTTAGCAGCTGTTAAACTTCTGGATATATTTGTAACCTTGGTCTTTTATACACCATGTGAAATGGACTGAAATAATTTCTTTGCTGTTGTACCTGTGGAAGCACAAGCCATTTTACAGGAAGAAAAAAATTTAAATTAAAATGTTATCTCAGTATTGTCATCGACTCCTTCAATTTCTTCACCTGCTGGCTGGTTGTCAAGGTTTGACTTTGATTTGCGAAAACGAATAATTTTTAAAACAAAACAAAACAAAAAAAAACAACTAAAACAGTTTCTCCTACTCTTTTATCCCCTTTCTTCTATTCCTCGACCAAAACCTCTGAGGAGTCTTAAGTACTCAAGGTAGTGGAGTGTATTCAGGTGTGAGTGCCCTGAAATTTCAGTTAATTCACTTCCCTGATTTTTAAATTGAACTGTTTGTTTTCAGTGCCAGCTGCCTTCTTGCGGTGTTAACATAATTGCTAAATAAAAGCAATTTCCAGGAATAATATGCCTTCTGACTCTTGAAATTAATTTCCATGATGGTAATTCACTGTTTTGTTTATATCTGTATTTGTCCCTTTTGGTATGCAATCTCTGTGAATACATAAGCTTATTTTTTTTAATGAGCTAAAATAAATGGCTTTTTTTTTGGTAAGCGGGGAAAAAAACATCGGTATGAGCATACCAGGGAAATAAGGGTTTCTGCAACTTTCTCTAAATGTGATTGTTGGCCAGTGGGCCTTCCTTGTAATGGGAGGGCATGAAAGTTGGAGGCTTTAAGGCTACTCAGTTCATGTTATGCAAGACAGTAGGACCAAACCTCTTCCTAAAGGTACCATCTCCCTTGCTGCTTTTTCTCCACTTTCTTCTCATTATGCAGTTCAAGACGCTGCGGTCTCGTCACTCCCCATAGCAAGGAGCGTGTATTCCTGCCTGTAAAACTTCGCAGCGACTGCGGCTTTTGCTGCTGTGAAATGATCTTTGTGAGGTTTCTGGAGCATTTGTGGTTACCGCCTTTCTCTCCCTTTCAAGGTATTGCTGCATGGATGCATATTTTTGGGAGGAACTTAAGAAATCTCTTTCATGTGAAAGTAAGGCAGACAGAAGTTTGACAGAGATGTCTGAGTTGTCTCAGCCTGATTCTTTTTTTCCTTTTAAAAATTTAACTCCGTGAAATCTCATGTCTGAATACAGGCTCAAGATGAGGAAACAACAGCAGGAAGGAGTTCACCAGAACCCCAGTTACATCAGTGTTTAAAATCATATATAATTATGCAGTACAAACACCTTTTGTGGAATATTTGCCTTAAATGCTGCATTAAAACTCTGTGAAGGCAGGGCCTGGTCTTTGAACCGAGTAGAAATTTGTCACCTTTGATGAAGAGCATCCTCCACAAGAGAAGCAGAAGGGAGGCAGAGAAGGGAGGAAGGCTGAAGCTGGACACCAACTCCCTTGCTCCATGAAGGCTCTTGTTGCTCTTTCTGGAGAAGTGACCCAGCCTCATGGTCTGGTTCATAAATCTCTGTGTAGGAAGGGAGCTGTGCTGGCCATAGGCAATCTGAGCACATAGACCAGGCAAAGAAGGGGTGCTTTGGCTCTGCTGGCAACCAAACCCTTTGCTATGTCGTGGTGATGGAGGCACCCTTGGGCCCAGTGCTCTGAAGGTGCTTAGCGTCAGCCACAGAGAGCCCAGATCCTCGTGCCTCAAACATACTGCTCAGTTTGGGCCCCTCACTGCAGGGAGGACGTGGAGTTGCTTGAGACCGTGCAGAGAAGAGAGGAAGCTGGTAAAGGGGCTAGAGAACAAGAATTGTGAGGAGAAGCTGAGGGAACTGGCGCTGTTTGGAGAAAAGGAGGCTGAGGGGAGGCCTCCTGGCTCTCTACAGCTACCTCGAAGGAAGCTGCAGCGAGGGGGGCTGTTGGTCTCTTTTCTCGGGTGATGGAATGTGAGAAAATGGCCTTGAGTTGTGTCAGAGGAGGTTTAGACTGGACATCAGGAAGAATTTCTTCATGGAGAGGGTGATCAAGCACCAGAACGGGCTGCCCAGGGAGGTGGTGGAGTCCCTGTCCCTGGAGGTATTTAAGAGACTTGGAGACATGGCACTGAGGGACAAGTCTTAGTGTTGGGACTTGGTAGGTTGTGTTGACGGCTGGGCTTGGTGGTCGTGAAGGTCCTTTCCAGCCTGGATGGTTCTCCGATTCTCTCAGTGTTGAACCCTTGCTCTGACAGAGGGGCTTCAGCAGCAAGAGGCCATTTGGACCTCAATAGGGATGTTTTCCCCTGCATCCTTCTGTGCCCTGCCAGGGGAAGGTGCAGCAGGCACTGCAGGCTGCTGAAAGCCAGCGCCATGCAGCTGCACAGCCAGCTGGGTTAGCCACGAGAGGAGCCAGGCTCGGCCTCCAGGGCAATTTGGGATTTGGGCCAAACTGCCTGTCAACTTAAGACCATAAATCCAGCTCAGCAGGCTGATGAGAGCAATGAGCAGCATCTGGCTGACCTCAGGGCTATGGTCTGTGCCCTCTGCTCTTTATTTCTCTGCTTAAATAGGAAGAGAGGAGCCAGGGAAGGGACCATTTAGGTCCATTCTGAAAGTTGTGCAAGCCCATACAGCCCTCATAGGATAGGGCAGCTAATGCAGTATAGGCACCTGAAGTCTGTAATGCTAATCGAGTCCCAGGGAAAACAGCAAAGCCTCAAGGAGGGCAGGCTTTGGGCCTGGCTTTTCCCTGCTCTGACCTTGGGCAGGAGGCTTTTCATTTCCCATTCCCTGCCTAAGGAAAGGGAATCACAGGACTGCCCAGTCCTGCCTGGAGGTCTGAAACAATTATTTCAGTGCTTTCTGACAGAAAACAAAGCTTTATTATTTTCATCTTGCAAGCAGCAGAAAATATATCTACATCTCTCTCTCCTATATATATATATCTTTTTGTATATCATTATTTAATGCTTATTTCCCAAGAGCCTGCTGATTTTTTATTTTTTTGGTGGGGGAGAGGGGACACTCCCCACGGGCAGGCTTCTCTCCCTTCCCACCAGGCCCCACCGGTGCCCTCCAGCCACGCTCCCGGGGATCTGAGTGCATGTAATGGAGAGCGTCCAGAGATCCAGGAGCCTCCAGAGCAGGGAACGGCAAGTGTTACGGGCAGTCCCTGACCTGCCAGGCAGAAATCCTTCCTCCCTTGCACATGTGTGGGCCAGATGTCCTGCCTCGCCAGCACTGCGGAGCTCCGTGCGCTCCTCAGCCACGGGAGGGCAAGCGGTGAAGGTGGGAGGCTGCCTGAGGTGAGGCTGCCTGTGGCAGATGCGAAAAGGGCTTGGCCATGCCCAGAGCAGGGGACCTGATCCTGGGCAGACAGATGAGGAAGATGTAGGGAGTTGGATGAATTTGGCTGTGTTCCCACTGTCTGTGTGAGGTTCAGTGCTGCTGCCATGGGACCCCCAAGGGTGGCATCGCTGCAGGCCACGGGGGCAAAACGTGCATGCCAAAGAGCTCTCTGCACGTGGAAACAGCACGTAGAAGTGCATGAGTACCCAAACCTGGTTGGTTGGCTTTGTTTGGACAGTTTGCAGGCTGAAAAGGAGGAGATTCATTTTAATAATAATAAATAATTCACAGCCTGGCAGTTAAGAGTTATCCATAGCCTCACTGGATGCCTGTTGCAGTTAAGGCAGAGGAGCAGCTTGTTTTCCTCATCCCCTCATTTCCTCATTCCTTCTTCCACTTTCCAAGGAAGGTAAAGTTTTGTTGGTGCTCACAAATGCAAGGCTCCCCTGTTAGACTAAGTACAAAACCCCACTGATTTGGTTAAAGTTTCCCCCACTGAGAAAACTTAATTTTGTTCTGAGTAAGTTCTGCAAACAAGCATCACTCTTCCTTCGCTGTTTCTGAAGAGAAGTTTCGGGAATTTCTGTTCCGTGGAAGCTCTCAGCATTTTAAACTCCATCTAGAACAACCAACTGAATTAAAATA
Source organism: Oxyura jamaicensis (assembly GCF_011077185.1). Classification (NCBI taxonomy): domain Eukaryota; kingdom Metazoa; phylum Chordata; class Aves; order Anseriformes; family Anatidae; genus Oxyura; species Oxyura jamaicensis. The sequence goes on along the minus strand of NC_048897.1, from coordinate 50,303,980 downwards.
CTGAGAGCATCTGTAGGACAGCATTTCCAGAGGGATTTAGATGTTCAAGTAAATGATTCCCCCTTGGCTCTGCTTGCTGGAATTACCATGTGTGCCAGCAAACACCAGAAATTTCCTCAAAAGCCCGACGTCTTTTCAAGTGATTCACCACAACAAGCGGGCTGGGAGCAGAACCCAGACATCGTCTGCGGAGTTGAAAGACTTGGCATGTTTCGGATTCAAGGTCTGCAATTAATCAGTGCAGAGCCTGCTACAAACTAGGGCTCCGGCCCCTGATCTCAGCAAGCCTAAATCCAGGCCTGGGTGTGGATGCTGGTGAAGCTGCTGTCACAGCATCTCCCCCAGTCTGGCTTTTTTTTTTAAGGGAAGTTTTTGGAAACAAAGGGGGAGGATTTGGCAGCACGACTGCCTTTGGCCTGGGAGGAGGGAGGCCCATCAGTGGCACCAGGTGTAGGGCAGTCGCCTTCCTGACCAAAAGCAGGTGCTGCTGCCCTTCTGCATTGATTCCCCCCATGCACTGATGGGTTTTGCTGGGGGGGAAAATAAATAAATAAATAAATATTGGATTTGGAGTACAAAATCTCTTAGCAATGTGAAAACAGAACAGCTGATGGTCTCCATAGCCCTAGGCTGGCTCTGGCACCCTCTGGGGCTGGGGTTTCCTGCAGCGTGCCATGCAGCAGCCAGCAGGAGGTTCCAGCCCTGGGTCCCCGGCTGCTCTTTCCAGAGGGATGTGATGGAGCTCTGTGCTGCTGTGTAATGGTGTAAAGGGGACAGCATCACAGAAAGTCACAGAAAATGTTGAGGCTTAAGTGTTTTTTTTTTTTTTTTTTTTTTTTTTTTTTTTTTTCTGAAATCATTTTTTGCTTCATTTTTGTCCCCCTTGACCTTGTAGGGTTATGGATGCACACTGAGCTGCCTCCTGCTTTCCTTGTCAGCTGTCCCAAGCCCCTGCCTGGAAAAAAGCCAAAGCACCGTCACCCCGAAGCAAGGGCTCTATATTGCTGCTGAGCTGCTGCTTTCCCCAAAATCAAGCTGTGTGCTGTCTTTGTGGCTCGTCTTCCCGTTCAGGTGCACTGACAGATTCAAGCCCCTTTCACCCTCCTTCCCAAAACCTTTAGCAGGATGAGATCCTTATGAGCCTTTCTGCACGCTGTTTTCTCTGGCCTTAAGACCATTTCTGTGCTCTTCCTTGCTTTTCCAATTCTCTGCCTGGTCTGTGTGTGCTGTTTGCTGCTGTGTTCCTTCATGGGGCGCAGGTGTAGGACCCTCCCAGGGTTACCTGCAGTGTGCTGCGGAGTCAGTAACCTGAGCACTACCTCATTAAGAACGAGAGCACGTTTGTTTAATGCTTATTTCCTACAAAACCACCCAGTGGAACCAGATGTTTTTGCATCTCTTTGTTCCCCAGGAGCTGAATCCTGCAGAGATGCACACGATTTTCTGCCCAGGATGGATGGGGGCAGCCCAGGTCAGCCCCCTCGTTGGGTCTGATCCCGGTCCCACACCAAGCCATCTTCCCACATTTCTAGAGCTGCCCTGACACCTGCAATCAGTTGGACATTAGCAGTGCTGCACTGGCTGCTGCTCAGCTCCAGGTTTCTCTTCCCTTAGCCTCAGTAATAAATGCCCTTTTTCACCCAGTCTATCATAACACGAGCACTCTCCACCCAGGCATTTGCTTTTACACATTTTCTTCTGCATCTTCCATCTCTCGTGACCTGGCACAGGGGATTCCCAAGCCCCCAGCCCCAACGCCCCCCTGGCTCTGCTCCCCAGCAAGCAGCACGTCAGTTTTATTAACTGGATTATGCAAAGCATTTTCCTGGGCGATGAGGGACCAAGCAGACACCTGGGATCCTCCCTGTCTTGGTGCAGGCTTGGGGAGCACTGCAAAGGGCTGGGTGGGCAGCGCTGTGCTCCCCGAGATGCTCACCGGGCTACTGCATGGGGCTGTGCTTTAATTCCCCCCACATGAGCAGGAACCAGAGTGCTTTCTTCCCTCTGCAGGGGGCAGGATGCGGCCATGGGAACAGGGGCTTCGCCTTATCTCTGCATCCAGTGCCTGGCAGCAGCTCTGACTTATTTAGCCAGCCAAAAAATGCATTATTTTTTTTTTTTCTGGGAATTTACCTGGCAGTTTGTGGCCGTCTCCTGATGCTGCAGAAGCCAAATCATCCTTTGCTTTTCTAGCAAATCCCCATTCCAGTCCACTGGAGCACTGAGGGACCCGACACAGCCCCATCACGGTCCCTGCCTCCGTGCTCAGACACAGATGGGACCTTGGACGCGGCTGCAGGTCCCCGGGGTTCCCACCATCCATGGTGCCGTGGCCTTCTCCCAAATTTTCCACAGCTGCTTTGTTGTAAGGATGAACAGCTGGAGCTGGGCGAACGTATCCCAGTTGCCGCTGTTTTTCCTTTTTTAAAGCCCATCTGTTTGCAGGGAGAGACACAAACCTGAAAGCACATCAAAAGAAAGCCAAACATAGAACGTTAAAAAAAAATAAAATTAAGACAAATAATAGCAAAGAATGAGTGAGTTCCTAACAATCTGCTGACTTTGAAGCCAGTCTCCTGACTTAGGAGCATTGAGAGCTGCCAGTCCTGGGAGCAAGACCACAAAAGAGGCACTGCTTGGCCACGGCATCCTCTTTGCGCATAGGTAAAACCACTGCAGCACCTGAGTGCACCGACATCCCATCTGCAGACCCCCTCAGCCTGGCAGAAGCGATGCTCCGAGAGGTTTTACTCGCTGGATTTCCTGCCGTGCTGCTTGTGCTGGGGATCTGTCCCTGCCAACGTAACTCGCAGGAGAGCATCGGCACGGCTGCGCCGACAGCACCCAGCTTTCCGCGGGTGTTTGGCTCCTGCAGAGCACATCCCTGTGCGGGCATCCCCGCCTGGCACCAGCCACTGCACCGAAAAAGGGTACCCCCCCCCCCCCAAAAAAAAAAAAAAAACAATCTTTTTTTTTTTTTTTTTTTTTCCCAGTGATTTTGGCAGGAGGAAAAACTCAGCCCAACAAATGGCCAAAGGAAGGCGGTGCCGTGCTGAAGGTCCCGGGGTGCTGCGCGGGGGCCGCGTGCGCAAGGAAATAGTTGCAACAGTAAATAGAGCGATTAGCCATTTTTCCAGATGTACCTCGGGCTAGGAGGCCGAGAGGAAATTCCTAGCTGAATGCCTGTCTGTGGGATAATGCTGTTTCCATCGGCCTCCCTGCCAAGAATCACTTAATTATGAGTAATTAAAAAAAAAAAAAAAAAAAAAGGCTTTGATTTGGCTTAAAACTGCCGAGGGATGTGGGGACTGGAAAATGGAGTGAGGGAATAAACAGAAGTGAACCGAGCGACCTCTCCTGCGTGGGGGAAGCAGCGGGTGCAGCAGGATTGGGGTCCTGCTCATGGGGGCAGCGACCGTGCTGCCACCCCATGGGGATGCCTCCCGGTGCCCTAAACACGCGCGGCTCCTCCTGGCCAGAAGGCTCGCCAAGTGTGCCGTCGCCTCCTTTATTCTCCCTGGCAGCCAACGCTCTGTTTTCTCCAAGGGTTCGGGGTTGGAGCGAGGGCGCTGGCTCTCCGGCGCATGGAAACACGCCGCTTTCCCAGGAAAACGTGCCTGGATGGGGTGGGGATGGGGTTTCACATCCTCAGATGAGGTGAAAAATCAGAGCCCCAGAGTGTTGTGGTCAAAATGTACCAGGATTCTTTTAATTTTCCCCTTCCCTCCCAGGGATTTTGGTATGGGCTTTCTGAAACCCAACCCTTCAAGCAGCAAAATGATCCCACCATGCAACGTTACCCCTGAGAAAGCAGAGGTTTTTGCTCAACCCTAACCTTATAGAAAATGGGGTGGGGTCGGTTCGGAGATTTCTGCCCTGGGGATGCGAGCCACCAAGAAAAAAATGCTTAATTTGAAAATTGTCATTGAAAATGGCTTTTGCCAGCTGTTTGCCCCAGAGACAGAGACAGAGCCGACCTGGCACAAAAGGATTTTACTTTGAGGATACCTAAAACCCATCACTTGGGGTAATTGGGGCTGTTTGGGGTCTGGGCTGCCTTCTGGGGGAGCAACGCCCTCGGGGCTGCCGGCTGCTGCCCCTGGCACTCGGGGAGGCTTTAGAAAAGCATAAACGTGGGATTTTCATGCCGTGCATTCGTTTTGTCCACATTTCTAAATCTTGGAGACCCGCAGTGCCAACGGGATGAGGAGGGTATGGACTTCTGGGTGTTATCATGCACTTTTTGACCCTCGGGCTGTGTTATCTAGGTGCTGGCACTGATCTCATGTTGGTCTGCGGAGCCGACGGCTTTGGAAACTCTCTGGGTTTTGTGGGAACAGGGGAGCGAGCTGGAAGCGGTGCAGGGAAGAGATTACTCCGAAGGAAATGGGTGGGGAGGATGGGAGAGGAGGGGCGGGCTGACCGTGCCTCATGTCCAGGTTATGATGGCCACGAGGGCAGTAAAACAGCCGGGATGACGTGTCCGGGACCGCTCCCACCCGGCGGGCGATGAAGGCTGCCCATCCTCTTCTCATGGCTGCAGGCGTGTGAGCGCCGCCAGCCCCCAGCTTTGGCTTTGGGTGCCAGCAAAAATAAAACATCGTCAGTGCCCCATCGGAACGCCAAGTCCTTAAACTTTGGGTCGTGCAGGGGGTTAGCCCTTAAAAGCTGCGGAGCCGCAGGTGGGTGTCAGGATACCCCGTAGGGAGTGCGGAGTGCCCCCAAATCCTGCCCGTCCTGGGGTGCAGCCAGAGCCCTGCTGTGCTCAAAGCAGATGCCGAGGTGGAGAAAGGTTGGGAAAGGTCTAAGGGGAGCGGGATGGGAGGTGCTGGTCGAAGTTTGCTCCCTGCCACTGTTAAACCAGAGCCGTGAGCACCACCTCAGGCACTGATTTATCAGCTTTTCCCCACTGTCTCTCCAGGATGACTGGGAATAACTGGGAATAACCTGGACTCCCTAAAACCATTCAAGCCTTTTGCAAAAGGCCTGTAGGTTTTGACAACACTCTCCGTATGAACAAAGCCGCAGCGACCATCCCGAGCAGCCCTGACTGTGACCTTCAGCTGCCTGGGAGAGTGCCACGGGCACTGACGCGGGCTGAATACCAAGGACCCCGACGTCTGCGGAGGAAATAAAACCAAATTTTTGCAGGGCAGCAAAAACTCACTTAGCTGGGGTCTGCCAGGAGCTGGGGCTCCGATCGGCTCCCTCTGGATGCTGTGAGGGGTGGCCATGCCTCCTCCCTCTCCTGGGGACCGGGAGGAGATGTCTGGGGGGTGCCCAATTTCCTGGTGCCGGGTTTCGGTGGGGTTTTGGTGCCTGGCACCCCAGGAGCTGCACCTGGGTGAAGGCACTTTCCCCTGTATGGTGGGACAGGAGCGGGGGGCACCGGCTTTTCCCTTTGCTCCCCCAAGGCAATTTCACAGCATCAGCAGCACCCTGGGGGCTGTAGTCCAGGAGCTTAAACCTTTAAACCACGAAGGTTTCTGCCCCCGTGTTTGCCTTTTGGCTTTCATCTCTTGTGCTCTTGATATCTTCAAGTCTTCTCCGGCTCGGAGACTTCTTTTTTTCCTCTCTCCTGCCCTTCACAGAGCCATCAGCTTTCTGACGTGGGAGTTTTATTGGAATAAAAGTAGATTTTTATCTCCCCTGCCTGTTTATTAAACTCTCTCCCTTCTTTCACAGTTGGCTACCGCCCACCCGCCCAGACGTTTGTCGATTCAAATCAGGTTTAATCAACTCGCGGTATCGGACACAGTAAAATTGGATTTCTGAAAGCCCAATAAAGTCGCGCCAGCTCGCCGTGCTGCGGCTCGGGGAGCTCAGATTTCATCGCCTCGTGTCGGCAGCTGCGAGAAGCAGCCCACAGGAAACTCATCTGCTGGGCTCCAGCAGGCTGCTGGAAACGGCTGAAGCCTCTCCCGAAGAAATATTGACTATCAGTATTCCTATTAACACGCTGCTGTCAGGGATGACCACGGGTAATAAATACGGCTGTATCTTTTCATCGGCCCGCCCGTTCATCACTGTCTGGGGAGCTTCCCTCGCTGCTGGGCTCTCCCCCCGATGCCGCACAGAACCCGTCCCCCTTTGCCCCCTGTCCTTCCCCAAAGGATCAGGCTGTTTCGTGCCATGATCTGGGGTATTTTCCCTTTTATTATTATTATTATTATTACTTTTTATGCAGCAAAGAGCAGGGCGAGGAGCCCCTGCAAAATGCTGGCTGAAGTTTTCACGGGCATGGGAAAGGGCAGGCGAGTGCGATGCTCCTGCTGGCCAGTAATTAGATTTCCATAGTTAAAATAGAGATACTAGCAGGCTTGGATTACCCTTGGGTCCAATTTTCTCCACTGGGAGTGGAGAAAGGCAAGCAGCTTTCTTCAGTATCGCATGGAAGGCTCTGAGGCATGGTGGGAGACAGCAGGTCTGTGCTGGACTCTTTGCCCAGCAGCTTTACCTGGCTGAGAGCCAGTGCCAGAAAAATCCCTGTTCACAAACTAAATTTGAGGCAGGCGAGGGCCCCGTGTCCCATGGAGTGCTGGCGAGGACAAGACTTCCCTCGCTCACCATGAGAGTGGCACCCAAGCAAGGCACACGATAGATAATTATGAAATTAACCCCGAGGGGAAGCTGATTCGTGTATTAACAAGCCAGGGTGTCCAAAATGCCCCCGATTTCCCTCCTGCCTCCTGCACGATGACAGAAACCTGAATGCCCCACGCCGAGCAAAGCAGCTCTCCCCCGAGCATCCCATACTGGAGACACTGGTGGCTGGGGGTCCCCTCGCTCCCCTGCCAGGGCTGGAGATGAAATCCTGGCAATTTCCAGGTGTCCCAGCCTGCCCGGCACAGCAAAAGGCTGCCCTGGAACAAACCAGCTGCGGCACGGCGGAGGAGTGATGCCAGCAGGGTTTGGGGCTGGGAGGGAGGAGGTGGACAAGACAGATGGCTGGGTAGGGACGGATGGAACGGGCTGGTGGGGATGGAGAGGGAAAAGATGACAAGGACGCCGCTAAAAAAGACAAAGTGCTGGGGTCTTCCAGCAGGGAGCTTGCTGAAAATCAAAATGCAGGAAAAGGGCGCTGGGTGGGTGCTGGTGCTGGTTGCTTTTTGGATGTGGGGAGCCCTGCTGCTCTCCCCCACCACAGACAGGTCCCCACGGCCAAGCACTGCAGGGGTCTGAGCCCTTAATTAGGCTTTGCCATCACGAACGAAGATGGATTCCCACCCCAGCGTGAGCATGGGCAAGCTCAGGAATATCTCCCGTCGCCCAGACCGCAGCCATTGCACCCTCAGCCCCCGGTCATTAAAAGGAAATTCATTTCGCCGGGTGCTGAAGTAAGCAGACGTTCTGATTTCGGGTCTGTTATGACTGTTAACCAGCTAGATCTCGCTTTAATAGCTTATTTAAAGCGCCGGGCCTCTGACAGCCCGCGTGATGGATGGAGCTGTCAGCGCCGGCTTCGTTTGGAGAGGAGAGGAACATCTCTTCAGCCCGAAGCCCCATAAATCAAAAGGATGAAAACCGCCGAGTGCATTTTTCTGGACAGGGGCGTCCTTCTCCCCACTGAGTGTAGCAGGCACTGAATTGAGCAGGGATTTATCTGGCCTGAAACCCCTTCTGACAGGTGCTTTCGTGGCTCCAGCAGAGGACATGGGGCTGGGAGCAGCAAGGAGAAGTGCTGGCTCCTTCCCGAGCCCACTGTGGGGACCCGGCCACGCAGACCCTCGAGAACCACAACCCGAGGCTGCTGGGGGCCGGCAGCACCCTAAAACTGCCCCCAGCCCCCCCGGAGACTCATCCTGCATGCAGGCTTTCCCTTTCCCTTTCCCTTTCCCTTCCCCTCTCCCTTCCCCTTTCCTTTTCCCTCCCCCTCCCCCTTCCCCTTCCCCTTCCCCTTCCCCTTTCAACTCAAAGGACGGGCATTTTTTCAAACACACGCACCCAAGGCTCGATCCCAGCCCTTTCGAGGTCAAACCCTACCTTTATTAAACACTTCCCAAGGCAAAACCATGCCTCTAAAACCTCAGGTGAGCAGCACACGCTGCCCCATCCCCACCAGGCACCTTGGTGCCTCTGAGCCTGCTGACACCCATCGGGGACACGCCGGTGGCTCCCCCCGCATCCGCCTCGGCTCAGCGATGGGGAGGGGGCCTGGGGGCTTTGCCCCCTGCCCAGCCCCGGTTCCCGATGCCAAGGCAGCGCTGCTGATGGTGCACAAACCCAGGTCCAGTTTCACACCGCAGCCACCGCCGTGCTCCCGCAGCTCCTTTGGGCTCGCCGGTGGTCTCCGGGAGCTGAAGGGAGAGGGAAAGGTAGCAAGCCACGTAATTAGTTGTCGGTTCAGTGATGAATATCACTTGCAAACAGGTAATCTCAGCCCAAGCAGGCTTCTTCGTGGCACTTCTCCTAATGAATGAATGTAGCCGGCTGCTCCTTCCCCTTTTAATATTAATACGAACGCGTGCGGCTGTTGCCGGAATAAACAGGGCACCTGTCGGCGAGAGCAGACCTCTTAATTTCGGATGGGAAACTCGATGATATTCATCACTGCTTGAGCTAAAACTGCTGCCCCGTCCCTCGCGTGGGCTGTCAGCCCCCAGCAGCCCACCGGCCCTCCCTGCCTCGGCTGCAAATTGGTAATTCGGCTCCCGGCACTGAGCCCGGAGCATCGCATTTGCATCATGACAGCGGCGTCGTGTAAAATCGTCACGGAGTGGTAATCGTGCCAGGCAGCAATCCCGTGCGTGGCTCCCAAGCAGCGCCCTGCCCTCATTTCAGTGGGATTGAACGGGGCCGGAGGAGGATGCTCTGCTCCTGTGCTTGCTGCAAATTCATCATCCCCACGGTGAAAAGGCAGCAGCGCAGTGATTTCGTCCCAAATGCAATTTCCACTTTTTGGAATAAAGCTGCCTGACCTCTGAGTCAACCCAACCTCAGCGCACGACCCACCCGGACTGAATTTGGGGGAAATAGCTGGGCTTTTTCTGCAGCGGTGCCCCTGGAGGTTACCCAGAAGTGGCTCTTCCTATCACAGCCCCGGTGCCGGGTTTCCTTGCACAGGCTGCACTGCTCTCTGCAGACCCGGCCATCTGTGACTCGGGTCACGATTCGGCGGAGCTGGGGACACGGATGACCCTATGGCTATCATATCCGTGCACTATTTAAAAATAGAAACGTCGATAATGATCCGTCTCTCTTGCAAGCCCAGAGGGTAGCGGCTTGATGAGCTTATTGATCTCATCGCTGTGCCCAGGGAGGGGTGGAGGAGGCGGGGGTGCTCCGAGAGAAATCGGGGAGCAGCCGGGATGGGAGACCCCTGGGTCCCTGGGTGCCCAAATGGTGCCGGCAGCTCCTGCTTTGTGCCCCCAAACGTCCCACAGCCTGTGGGGCTGGGGCTGGCATTCAGCTGGTGCAGAGGGGATGAAGGAGATGGCTTTGGGGTGCTGTGTTGTCCCCACGATCAATAGCGGGGAGATATGGGAAAATAGGAACAGGGAGAAGGAGGAATGCTGTGAGAGCTCGCCACATGGTGCTGGGATGTGCCAGCCTGCAGTGGGGTCCCCTGCAATGCCATCATGCTCCTGGCCCCGTCCCTGAGCCCCGGGACCCCAAAGGCAAATCTGGGGCTGTTCCCAGCTCGCTGCCGGTTTGTGTGACCATGGCAAAGCCACTTCATCTTCCTTCCCAAAATCCAGGTGGATCCCTTCTTCCCAAGCCAGGTGTTGTTGGGACCTGGTGATGCTGTGTTCCCCCAGTCTGACCCCAGGTTCCCTGTTCCCAGCCTGAAGAGGGGAATCACTCTGCAGCCCGTCAGCCGAGCCAAACCCCACATTTCTGCACATCCGATAGGAAGAGGGGAAGGTATTCAGGTCCCATCCAGGCATCAAGAAATCAATAAAGCAGCAGCAGTCAGTCCCTGCCCCAGGGTGACCGCCTGGATCAGACGCACCCCAAAGGGGCCACGGCACCGGGCTGAGCCCTGGTTTGGGGTTTTACCAAGCAGAGCGAGGCAGCAGCATTGCCACGTAGCTGCCAGAAGCGCGCAGCATAAAGCAAATATGTCTCCCGATGGATGGGGACGGACCGGCGACGTTTTAAAAAAGTGATTTATGCTCTAATCGGTCTTGAAGCTTCATTATTCCAAGCATTAGTGTGTCTGATCCAGTGGCCTTATTTGTTAATGCACTGAAAGCAGCAGCAGATGTGCTATTTTTCATCTGTGACCCGATCAGCTCGCTGATTCATCTACTTCCATTTTCATTCTCCTGTCATTGATTTATTAATGATGTCTTACTTATCTGGAGCTCTTTCGGAGGGCTTCCACGGCACAGCCCCCCGAGAGATGCCGGAGGAGTCCCCTCCCCACCTTCCCCCATTTTTAAACCGCATTCATCCCGATCGCTCCAGAGCTCAGCTGCTTTAATCATTCAGTAACTGCAACAACCTCTGCGGCTCGTGCAATTTGTGCACCATTTGTCTGCTGCCGGAGCCGCCTCGCTCTTTTCTGTCGCGGGTGGGGACGGAGATGGCCGGGGCTGTACGTGGCAGCGGGGCTGGGGGCACAGCATGGGGACAAGGGGGTCTGACCCTGCTCCAGCTGCCCAGCTGTGATCTGAATTGGCTCCAGGGATAAATAATCACCCCCTGCTCTTCCTCTCTGCCCCACGTGCTGCTCGAGCACGGGGATGCCCCAAGGTCTTTTCTCCAGTGCCCATCCAGAAGCTCCCCAGGATGGCGATGTCCAGGCTGAGAAAAGCCTCTCTGCTTTGGTCCAGCCTGGGAAAATCCCTGGGGCAGGGCTTGTGCAAGCATCTCAATTTCCCCCTGGCTTTGAGAAGAAGCCGGTAAGGAGTTGGGTCCAACCGTGGGGAGCTTACGTGGGTTTTCTTGCACAAACAAGCACCTGCTGCGCTGCCTGTTCGACCTGGCTGTGCTGGACCTGTGGGCAGTGCCTTGGGTTGTTCCTCCTCTTCTGAGAAGTGTCTTTATTCCCATGTGTCTCCTGAGTGTGAGCCTGGGATGGGTCACTGGCTTGCTTTTGCTGCAGAAGGGGGTTTTCTTCCTGCCACTGCCCTGTTCGTTGATCCCTTGTGGCCAAGCCACCGAGCAGAAGGACAGCGGTGCCCTGGCAGAGAAGCTGTGGCTGTCCCAGCCCCGTGCTGTCCCCAGGATCCCCTGGCCAGGTCAGGCTCTCAGCACCCAGCATCTACCAGCCTTTTGGCTCCCCAAACCTTTCCCTGTTTTGCCATTGGGCTTTGCCAAGCTGCTCAAAGCAATCCCATGTCCCCAAATCTGCAAGGTGTCCTCTTGCTGAGCCACTCTGCCCTAAAGCCTCGTAGCTTTCCAAAAACCAGGCAAAGAAACCAAATTCTGCACACAAACAAAAAAAAAAACAAACTCAGAAAAGCACACACAGCTCAGCAGGCTTTTGTTCAGCATCACTGCTCGAGTGAAACCCTACAAATTCCCATCTTTAATGCCTGGCAGTGCTGGCCCTGGGGACACCTCCCTGTGCTGCTGGGGCTGCCGTGGGGCTGGGGGTGCCCGTGCACCCCTCCTGGGGCCCAGATGTGCTGGTGGAGACCTCGCTCCTCCATCCCACTGCTCCTTTGATTTCCAGCCTCGCTAACTCCCTGGCTCTTCGCATCATACTTGGCTCCTACGTGTTATCCTGGCCTTTAGCCTCTCTTTATATATTTATTTTTTAATTCTTTATTTTTTCTTGCAGGGGAAACAAAGTTTCCCGATTTTTCCCTGTGCTCCCTTCACCTCACCTGAGGCTTGCTGCGCTGATGCAGGGTCAGAGCCGCCCGTGTGACAGCCAGCAGGTCTGCCTTACGTTATTGGCACTATAGACAAGCCCTCTCTGCTTTTATAAATGTAAGTACCTTTCTGAATCAATAAATCAACATTAACACTGCTTTAAATTGGTACAACATGTCGAGGGAATTTGCTGGGTAATTCTTTTTCCTTCTGATTAATTCACTTTGTCCGCTCCAAGCCCTGCTGCTTCGGGGGCCGATCCTCATCTCAGCACCTCGGATTTTCACCAGCTGAGCCAGAGCCTGATGGTTTTGTTCTCCCCGGGAAGGGACATGCCCAGCACCACGAGCATGGACAAAACTTCCCCAGCCCCTCTGGATTTCGGCACAGCTATTATCTGCCGGAGCCACGAGCGCGCGCTTTGTAAGGCTGCACAGATCCGCATAGAAATGGAAGAAAGGAGCTCAGGGTTCTGGTCGGGGCTGTGAATAATGCTGGTTTTAAACTGCCTGAATCGAGTGTTTAGTGTAATACACCCCACCTGCTTCCCAGCCACAATTAGGGCTGCTGAGATCAAGCGACTCGCTTGGAAAGGCCCCGAAGAGATGTTTGCACGTTGACACAATCCATTACCCTATCTCCACGGGTTTTATTGTCACTATTTATTAAGGACACTGTAAATGTGCAAAGCTGCCTCATTCTGCAGGGAAGAGGCCCTTAATGGGCTCGGGGGAGACCAAAAGCCCAGACATCTGTGTGGGAAATCAGTGCCCCCCCTAAAGGGGCGAGACCCCCGGGACGCGCTCGATGGGGCTGAGTTACGTGCGTAGGAAACTTTCCCCACGTCTTTTTTCCTAAAACATTTCGAAAACAAAGCCCTGGGTCACCTCGCTTCAGCTCACGTCTCCCCCATGGCCCCTTATGAGAGGGACTCAGCTCAGCCTCACATCTCTTGCAATTACCAGTTCGCAGCCTTGGGGCTTCAGCCTCTCGCTCCCTCCAAATGGGAGCTCTCTTGGCTTCCCCCCATACTTTCTGCCTTCTTCCTCTATCTTCTTTCCCAGCATTTTTTTTTTTTTTTTTTTTTTTTTTTTTTTTTGTACAGGGAATTTAGGTTGGAAATGCCTTTTTGGATCTATTATTTAATTTATTATTAATTTTTTCCTGCTTGCTCGCAGCATCCTAATGGCTCGGCGCGCGGATCTGGGGAGAGCCGGGCGTGGATGTGGCGGCTTGGGCTGCCCTCTCTTGGCATTGCTGCTGGTTGCACAGAGCAAAACCAGCATTTCGAGGCAGCTCGCTCGTGATGCTGGGTTACAAGTGCTGCTTTAAAGCTCTCCCACTCCCTCCTCTCATCACATCGTGCTCGGGTTCCCAGCTCGCTGGTTTAAGGTCACGGACCATATTGCGGCTGGGCGATGCGGGCACATCTGTCCGCCAACTTCCTTAATGAACCTTTTCAATCTCCTTTTTGGCCCGCCGGTAGCTCAGACACGGCCCTTGGGGGAGTAATTAAGGATTTTCACGACATTTGTGAATGTGACCTCCTGCCTCCCCCCCGTTCCGGTGTAAATCACTGCGGCGCACACGTGCTAAGTCACGAAATCCCCCTGAGCCACGGGGGCACGGTGCTCAATAGCGCTTGGCAAGTCCTGCGACTTGTTCTTGGCAGGCAGACTGCTGAATTTCATCAGCGAGATGGAGAAAGGTTACAGCCGAAGGTTACAGACAATCTCTCTCTCTTCTTTTTTTTTTTTTTTTTTTTTAAATAAAAATTAAATTTGGGTAGCCTCGAGCTGTTTAACCCAGCCTCGCTTGTTGGCAGCCTGCTGGTTCTCCCCTTTGCAGGGTGCTCGCAGGAGGCATCCGGGTGCTGTCGTGTCATCCCTTGGGCTCTGGAGCAAAACCATCTGGGTGTGCAGCCCCAAAAATGCCTCGTTTTGCTGCAGCAAAGGCTCCTTCGAGAGCCACTTGTTCTCAAGCTCCCCACAGTGACCAGGGCTGGAAGCCGGACCGGTGCCTCCACCCTTTGCAGAAGTGGCACCAGGAAATGAACCCCAAAGGCACGTCCTGCTTCCATGGTGTTGGGTAAAACAGCCCTTTCGTTTCCAGGCAGCCCTATCTCGGGGGGTGAAGGACACGGTGTGCTCTGCCCCTGCATTTGTCACACCGGCCTGATGCAATATCTCGTGATTGCTAATTTCTCTGCTGTTCTTTTCTTCTCCGGGGCTCTTATCGGGGTTGGTAGATAAGGCAATGCGAGACTGAGCAAGTGGATGTGTCGGGCAGAAAAATAAATACTGTGCCTTACAACTTCCCTCGCCCTTCCATAAATTCCTCTGCAGCTGCAGCATTAGCAAAGAAGTCTTTTCCTCTCCTCATTTATTTTATTTTTATTTTACTGCAATTTTCATCATCGCTCCTGAGACTTAACTCCCTGGCCAGTGGGTTTTATGGAACTGCCCACCTCACTGTCATAGTACTTTGGGATGGAGCTGGAGCACATCGGGTGGCAGGGCGTTGCTTTTCCTCCAGCAAACTGCCCTCCAAAAATCGAATTTATGGCCAGGTATCCCAGCACCCACCCCTTGCCCCAGCCGAACGCCGGCCACAGTGTGCACTACCCAAAGCCGCTTTCCCAAACACTCCGATATCTGGGGGTCGCTGCCGATCCCAATGGTCACTGCCCTGCAGGGATGACCGGAGCAAAACCCCCTGGCTTGCAAAAATCCCCGAAAAAGGGTCAGGAGAGGACTGCTGCAGTGGGGGCCCCTCGCTGCCTGCGCGCTGCTGCCACCTAATGCCCAGAGCCGGGGAAGAGAGTGCTGGAAGAGAACAAAATAACCCCATTTCTTCAAGGAAATTTGTTTCTGCAGGTAAATAGGGCTCCTGGCCCAAGCACCAGCCCCCCCAAAACCCTTAGGGATAACGTCCTTAGAGCATCTAAGCAAGGCTGCAGGGTGGCCGCGATGTCCTTAGGTCAGGTTTTTTGGCTGAGCGTACCCAAAATCTGTAGGAAAACTGCCCTACTCCTGCAGGCACTGCTCCCTTCAGCCTTTTTTTTCAGCCTTGTCAGCCTGACAGGGAGGTATGCGGAAAATGGGAATTTTTCCATCGGGCCACATCCTCTGGGGTCGCTGTCTCCGTGTCCTCGCGGTGCTGCTGCCTGCAGTGGGTTTTTGTGGGGGTGCTCAGCAGCAGGATCCTTGCTCTGGGTCACTTCTGCGTCGGGCTGCCTTTTTCGTGTGCCCAGTTATCACATCCAATGAATGTCAGTGGGTAAAGGATGAAAAATGGCTTTTGTCCTGCTCAAAGAGTGAGCTCCAGGGCTGGGAAGAGGAGGCATGGGGCTGGTTGGTGAGACCCCCATAGCAGTGCCTATTTAACCTCCCCAGGGTTTTCCGAGGGGTTTGATGACTTTGCTAGTGGTGATTTTAGGTTTTCTTCCCGGTGGTTTGTAAAGGATGGGGAGGGCAGGAGACCCACAAGGCTGAACACAACACAGCATTTGGGGTCACAGCATTTGGGGTTGCCTCTGGCTTTTGGGAAGCTGCTGCTCAGCGCCGGGGTGGAGCAGGGCGGAGGTGAGGGGTGCTGGGGTGCCTGAGGCTGAAGGCTCATGTGCTCACAGGACCCAGATGAGAAGCTTCCTAATGACTGCAGCAAAAATCAAAGCTTTATTTTATTTATTTACTGCAAGAGTGTTTAACTCCGTGCAGCTCCTCAGGGACGCTCCTGGCCCTGCTGCCAGCCAGCACGGCCCCAGCTCGATGGCGAAGCTCAAGCAGTCGGACACAGGAGCCGTGTTTGGCCTCCAGTAATTATGCCAGGTAGGTGAAAAGCTTTTTTTTTCCTTTATTTTTCTTTTACCACTGGGAAGACCTCATCTGCACACACACCTCTGGTGGTCACAGGGCATCCAGCCACTGTCTCTGGTATTTCTTTTGCCATTTCTACATGCAAAGGGATTAGGTGGCAGCGGCTCTGTGCCGGCATTTGGGGTCTGAGTGCTTCTTTCAATTTAGCTTAACTGGGTGAGGAATTGACTTAAACTAGATTGATATAAGCCACTCTTAAAGATTTAAGCCCCGCCGTAAGAGGATGTGCTCATGGTTTTACACTGTATTAACCCAGGCATTTGAATAACAGCTCCAAGCTAGGTCTATACTTGGGTTTTACAGCAAATTATTGCAGTTCAGGCCTGCCTGGTTTTTGTTGCTGTTGCTTTGTTTTTAATTAAATCAGCAAAAGTGCTGCTCTGGATCCCCTTACACTGGTGGGAAATTATCAGACCGTGGGTTAACCTGGGGTGGTTTGCAGCTTTCCCCAGAGGGGGGACAATGTGGAAGGCTGGCACAGTGGGAGGGGAGAAGGTTTGTAAACCTGTCATGTACTTTTATTAGCAGTGAGAAAAGAGGAAACAAACTTTTGGAATAAAAGAAAATGAAACCACTGCCTCCTGTGGCCAGCAGCAGAGAAGGAGGGAGGGCAGAGACGGCCCTGCTCGGGGGCACGTGGAGCAGCAGGTCCCAGGGTGAAGCCTTCCCAGTGGTTTCTCACTCTAAACCCCGTGTTCTCATCCAATATTTCCATTTTTATGGCATCCCCATCCCCGTGCCAGCCTCACCCCGCTCGCTGTGCCAGCAGATGGGGGATGTCAGCCCCACGTCGGGCCGGGCGCCCGCTATGGCAGCACTCAGCTGCAAAGCAGCGAGTTTTGGCTAATCCCTCTCCTAGCACGGTGTATCCCTAGCACGGATACGCCGCTGCTTCCTAATGGTATTAATAATTCTCCTTTTATTTCTCACCCAAGCACTCGTGGAAGGCTCATCCAATTTAAGTCACAGCTTCTCTAGTTAGCGTGTGTCACCACGAGAGGGCAATAAATCATCTAATTACGGTGATGGAGCCCGGTGTCCCTTCACAAAGCCACCCATGATGAACTTAAATGGATTTTAAACATTAATATAATAGGCATTTAGTAAAGAATGGGAAGGAAAAAGAACATTTTAAACAAGCCAGCAGGTTCCCCTGAATGTATTTGGGATGCAGGGCCTGGATTGGCCATGAAAATCATCCTGATGTGCAGGGGAAGGGAGCCCTGCCTCTTTGAGATGCTAATTCAGGTAAAAGCTCATTTTGAGGAGTACAGACGTACTGACCCTAATGATTTGGAGCCATTTGGAGAGCTAATGGAGGGTTACTAATTTCAAGGCACATCAACCTCATAAATAGCCAAAGAGGATGTTTCCTTACCCGCACTTGTCCCGAGGGATGGTTGGCATGGCCCAAAGCTGGCCCTTCCCAAGGGGGCTGTAAAGTGGCCCCGCTCTTGTGGGCATTTTGTGGCTCCTGCTGGCAAACCCCCAAACTGGACCATTGATGGTGGTGAGGGCAGATGGCTCCCACCTCCTGCTGGGGTGACCTCGGCTGGTTGCCAGCCATGAGCTGCTCGAGGGTGAGGGTGGAAGATGTCCCCGAGTCACCTGGCTTTGGGGAACCTCGTCATATCGTTCATTTGTCTCTGATGGGAGTCCCATCCTCGCTGTCCTCATGTCCCCAGTCTTCCCATCTCCTAGGGAAAGGTCTGTTAGTGACAGAGATGTCTGGGGCTTTTCGAGGTCTGCCATACCAGATGTCCCTGGGATATTCTGGTAGTTTCACCTCTGCCATTTGCCTTCCTTTGTGTGTGATGGGATGAGACACCAGGCAGGTACATGCTATGGGGCAGGGAGAGACCAGAGCTTTTGTACAGGAATCTAAAATGACCTCGAACCATGGTTGGAAGTGAGCAGGATGGGGATCCTCAACAGTATGTTTAGGGGAGAAAAACAGGACGCACAAAGTGCTAACCTGAAGGAGATGCCTGCTGTTGAAAGCAGAGCAAATCGCAGCCCGGGGCTGATATGACACAAAATATACACTTTGTTTTGGGTGTTTATTACCATGTGAGCCCTGCCAGTTGTTGTCCTGCCCCTGCCAGGCCCAAGGGGAAGCACCATGTCCAGTCTGGGGCCTAAAAATGTTGTGAGTAACTTGGAGAGAGGCCGGCTAGGAGGAACAGAGGCCCTGGCACTGGCTTCACGGCCAGAAGGAGCAAAGCAATGTTGGTGGGAGTAATATTCCCTCCATCCTGGTGCCTGGGAGGGCAGGGAAATGCTGCTTGTGGTCACCTCTGGAGGGTCCCCACAACCCTGCACGAGCCTGGGCCTCATTGCTTTGTATTCCTTCAAGAACAGGGCTGGAGATTAGCCTCAAACTGCAGGAAAAGGCAAGAAAGCCCACATTAAACTGCCAGTGAGACCTACAGCACATGCTGTAGAAGAGGAGAGGTGCTGTAGATATGCCACCTACAGATGGATACCTGCTGTGAACCCCGGTTAGGGGCCATGTACAGATCTGTCCTCCGTGCGTGTCTGGGTCATCAGGGAGGGCACCTGGGTCCTCCTGGCAGCAGTTTTCAGCCTCTTGCCCTTGCATGAGCAATGGGATGGAGGAGGCCAGCATGGTTTGGACACAGTGTGGGGGCTGCACACCGTGGTGTGGGGGGGTTGGTGTTTCCCATGCTTTACCCTGATATACAACAGGAAGGCTGTGAGGTCCCAAACAGCATAAAATGGCCGAGGAGGACACGGCGACACCCAGAGCCCAACCAAGTTCTGTGCTGATTTTCACAACTAATAAAGATCCCTTATGACTATGAGACTGAAAGGCCTCCGAGCTGATTACATCTGCTTGATATTTAGGGTCCCTCCCCTGCCCCTCCGTTAAAGGACAGTCTCCCCCTTCAAAGTGAGCGACGGCCTAAAGTGCAATGCTGATTATTGCTGAGATTCTCACACCGATGCAGGGCATTGAGAGGGGGGAAAGTAGGGGGGAGAAATAAAAATCCCTGTAGGGTAGTTTAAAGTCGGCGTGAGCAGTGTGTAATCTACCCAACAGGATTGATCCAGGTCAGGCATTAAAGGCTAAAATGGATTAAACAAAAGACATTCCCCTTGTAACAAGGAGGAAAAACTTCAAAGGTGGGATTTGTTCTCGTTATGACAAAGGCTGTGGATTTGCAGGGTGCCTGGGGGCACACCCCTCCGCGGTGGCTTACAATTTGCTGGAGTTGCTGGGAAGGAGCAGGACGAATGTGCCGAGGTTTCGCCGCGCGCCGCCGGAGCCCTCCCCAGGGTAGGCACGTTGGGCTAAGAGGATCGGATTGGCACCGCTTTCTCTTGTTTTGTTTTGTTCGCTCTTTAAGGGTAAGAGAAGAAAGGGAATAAAAAAGAAAAAAAGAGAGAGAGAAAGGGAAAAGAAAACAGCGCAACAAAGCGGGGAGAAAGGGAGTGTCAGGGCAGCGATTGGGGAAAATGTGCAGGGTGAGGATGGGGGGAATGTGTCTGGATGGAGGGATGAGGGCTGAGATGGGGGAATGGGGCTGGAATTGGCCCTTCAGAGCAAAGGGAGGCCAGGTTGTCCCAGGCAAGGGTGAACAATGGTGTAGGGGCTGGGAAAGGGGCTGATCCTGCTTTAAACAGCAGCCACCTTCCAGAAAGGGATGACTTCTTCCTCCCACTCCTCGCCAGGGGCTGCAGCATGGCGCAGGTCATCTCCATCCCATGGGGACGTGGCTCCGGGCTGGCACATCCCCAGCAGAGGGGAGAAGGGGGCTTTCAGGCAAACAAGTCTTGCCAGGCCTCCAGGTGAGTGTTATATCCACTTGGATTTATGAGCACCGCACCCTGCCGAGAGGGGATTATCGCTTTCTTCTTGCTTCTTGAACCCACTCCAGAGCAAAGACAGCTCTCCTTCCAGGCCCAGAAAAGCCCAGTGGCATCGAGGTGTGGTGGCAGCAGGGCATGGTGGCATCAAGGTGTGGTGGCAGTGAGCCATGATCCCTGTGACACAGCCCCATCCTTCTTCCCCAGGTCCTCCCATCCCACCCGAACCTTTCCCAGCACCATGCTCCCACAGAGCTGAAGCTGCACCTTCAGGGCTGGTGCCTCAAAGTGTGAAGCATCTCCCACTGGCCTGGAACAGGATCCTGGCTGTGCAGGAGATCTCCCAAGAGGTCCCTCACAGGAGCTGCACACTGTGGCATAGTGGCCCCCTTGGTCTCCAGTACCTCAGGTTGATGGGATCCGGACTGCAGCATGAATGAGGATTTTTGCAGCCAGATTTGCGTCATTTTTAAACTATTTTCTGGAGGGAGCAAGCCCTGGGGCTTGTCTTGCATCATTACAAGCTGGTTGTCTGTCTGTCTGTACAAGTTTTCCACATTGAATCCAGGCCAGTTCTGTTAGGAAGTGGATCCTCACTGTTGTGCAGCACAAGGCTATACTCTATTTCTATCTAATTACCCAGGTAATTGCAATTAGGCAATTAGGTCTAATTTGCTATCAAGAGGAGAGGTCCCCAGGTTTGCGCAGTGTAAAGCCTATTGCAATTAAATGTGACACACTCAATTATGGAAACGTGAAAACATCTTTTGGAAGCTCTGTCTCCGTCCACGCACATTCTGTATATTAACCCACAGACCTGCACTACAACTCATTTGCTCGTGGATGGAGAAGGACTTCTTATCTTTCAATGCCCAGCGCTGATAATTACACTCATTATCATTTGTGGGCCTTGGAGGTACATTGTGAGGCTCCAAGCACCGCGTGCCATGCTGGGGAGCCAGGAGCGAGTGGAGATGTCTCTGCAGCACCTTCTGCTGGGGCTTGGCATCTCCTGATGAGACCTTCCCGGAACAGCCTCACACCAAAGCAAAGCCTTAGAGGCAGTCCCATGCAATGGTAAACCACTGATTTCTGTTTGAATGAGTTGTTGAGTGGTTCCCACCACGGTGCATCCACCTCCATCCCTCCAACCCCATTTTAGGGATTCCTGAGGGCACTCGGACACGTGCTGACAGCCCCATGTGGCCTTGTGGTGGTTGCCAGCTTGGGCATCCCTCCCTGGCCAGGTGGGCAGAGATAGACATGGAAGGGGTGTCCCCGCTGGGGCTGTGATCATGAGACCCCCAACACAGCGCTCCAGGCTGCTCTGTGCCTCAGTTCCCCTCTCTAAAGTGGGGATGGCATCATGCAGTCCTTCTCCTCCCTGTCTTTGAGCTGAATGGCACAGACTGGTACCCCACAGACAATTACTGTGTTCCCATGCCCCATCTCTGTAGCTCATTTTATTTTTTTAAGTGTCTTAGTGCTACACTAATGCCCTGGAAGCATTTTGCACCTTGTGACAGGTGAGTGTTGTCAGCCAAATGCATCCCAGGTGGTCCCTCCTCATTCCCAATGCACCTGGTGCATCAAAACCTTCTGTAAAACCTCCTGCACCTAACCCATGCCTTCACAACCTCTTTCTTTTCTTCATCTCAGCACCCAGCATCACACTGGGGCCACCACGCTGCATCCCAGGAGCTGGCAACTCCTCTGTGGCTCTCCCACCTCCTGCTCCCACTCGGGTTGCTCCAAAACCCCGCTGGGTTTTGTTTGGGTTTTAGCAAACACGCTCTCGCCTGGCTTTGTTTCTTTGCCACCTTCCCATTTTCTTCTCCTTTGAAAGGGGCTTACGCTCCCCATGAACTTGGCACGCGGGTGAAAAGAAAGCGCGAGTTTGGCGGCTCCGCAGGTGAGTTTTGGCAGGGGGGAGACAGCGTTCGCCTGGTTTTGCTCCACCGCCACTGGAGCTCTGGCTTGCACCAGGCTTTCCGTGCACTCAGCTGGCTCCTGTTTTAAAACAGGGGGAAAAATATAAAAATCGGGCAAAGCGAGGGAGGCATGGGGCTCATACAGCATGGGGAGGTGGGGAGAGCACAGTGGTGTCAGTGCTAAAAGAGCAGCAAGAAGGGGGTGCTGGGCATCCTGGGGCAGGGGCCGGGGGATAATTCCCTGCGGCAGCAACGTGCCATCTGCAGAAACCCATTTGGGCTGCTTTTAGGGGAACTGGGGTGGTAGAACTCCATTCACTAGCAAATAACTTCAGTATTGCCAGTCACGTCACATTGTGGTTGTTTGGAAATAATTATATCCATATCACAGACAGTAAATAATAGATGTGCTTTCACTAACATTTTATTCATGTTCTGTTTTAATATGGCAAACTTAGAAGTAATTTAATCTCCCAGTAAATTGAACTGGTAGGGGGTTCTTCACACAGAAGATTGCAAGTTATTAATTCCAGGCAGTCTTCATCTTGTACAATTAGTCACTGTTTGCAGCTGGAAATGTTTTATTAATTTTCCATAGCAGTTGATTTTCCACAGTTTTCTCAGTTTAAATTAAGCAGTAAGAGCTGCTGTTTCTTCTTAAATAAATTTCCTTTCCACAAAAATACATGCCTCTGGCTATGTCAATTTTCCCGTTTGATTAAAGTGCCAGCAGGCAATTAATAACTTAATGCATTTTAAAGTACTTTTGGAAAAGTAATTTGAATAGCCAAACTTGTATATTTGAATTGATTGTTGCAGAAGATTTAACACACGTTCTTAAATCACAGAACCTTGTAAAGGACAAATGAGGAGCTGCAGAAGAAGTAGGCACCGTCCGGAGCTGCCTCCTAAATCCAGGGGATCCCCTAAGGCTGGGCCTTCTGGGGGATGTCCCCCTTGTCCTGGACATTTCCAGTCCCAGCAGGAGCTCCCAGCACACCAGGATCCCACCAGCTGCTGGGTCCCAGAGGGACCATGAGGGTTGTTCAGACCTAAATGCACTGCCCATGTCCATGCCTACGTCCATGCTCATCCCTGTTTCCATATCCATGCCCAGGACATCATCAGTGCCATATTTTTTGAAGACCTTTGCCCACGGCCGGTGCAGCACCGAAGCAGGGCTCAGCAGGACCAGCTCTGCACGGCCACCTCCTGCACATCCAACCCTTCCCTGGCACAGAAACCAAAATTAAGGCTGGCAGAGACCTCAGGAAGCCACCTCACCCATGCCTGGCCTCCAGCTGAGATCAGCGATGTCTGAACGAGATGGATATTCCTCTAACTGGCTCGTAAAGACCTGCAAGAGCCCGGGACAGATCCTTTGCTGTCCCTGGGAGTGATGCCCCAGCTGGACCTGCCTTTGTGGCCATGGAGGTAGCTGTAGGGCTGGGTGCATCGCTCCGTGAAGCTTGTGGGATTGCTGAGGTCACGGGGAGTGGCCGGGCCAGCAGGGTTCTGGTGCCTCACACCTCACATTGGGATCCCTACGAGGTGATGGGCGAACAACCCCCTCGAGTCAGTAGCATTATTCCTCTGCCTCCCTAAAACATGCACTTAGGGGCTGGATGGAAATGCTGCATGGACCATATGTGAAATGCTTTAGCCCTTACCTTTATCTTCCTTTCAATCAGTCTTGGAATTGGTCTGATACTTCTTTATTACTTCTTTTAAGACAAGCCATCAGAATCAGCAATTTTATCACGCTCCTTTCGCAGAAGCCACCAAATGTCCTTCCTGCACTGCCCAGCTGTGGGCTGCTTCCCCACGAGAGACAGCCACGAGTTTCACCTGATGCCTCCATGGCCTGAAACAGGATTATTTTTCTCAGTGCTGAGCTGACTTTTCTGCTTTTCTGATTTTTTCAGCGCAGGCTCGGGAGGGAGACGGAGCAGCAAGCCGTGCTGTGGCCATCGGCGCTTCGACATCTGACAGCGCGGCGTGCCCCAGCTGAGAACTTCAATTCACTTAGCACACGCCGAAATGGCAGCTGCGTTGCATCGATTAAAAAGTAATAATCGTGATGAAGTAATAGGATTAAGGCCAGCTATTGCTATTTAGCCGAAAGGTCATTCTGACAGATGTAAGCTTCATCGGGAAGCATCAAAATATCAGATTAGTTTTGTGATTTTATTTAAGGAGAGGGCAGCGAGAAGAAGAAGTGGGGAAGGTGAACATGCCTGGACTTCTCTGGGCTCTGGCGTTTGGGCTGGAAGCAGCTTCTGGTCTGCAAACACCGTGACTGGTGCCAAAAAATTCAAGGGGCTGCATGGTCTCGGCTGACCCCATCCCCTGCCCGCCCAGGCTGGGGGTGGTTTCCATCTCCCTGGTGCAAGCGGAGCCCAGATGAAGCCAGCGTGCCCCAGTATGGTGAGGGAAGTGGCAGAAATTGCTCTGGTTTTGTTCTGCAAGCAAAAGGTGCTTTCCAGCAAATGCAAAAACTTGGTTCTTGCTTCGGCGTTGGCGGCTGGAGAGCCGGGGGGCTGCTCCCCTGCCGCTCCCAGATCAAACACAACCAGGAGCCGTGGGATGCCAGCCCGCCTCGAACGGCGAGAATCAATCCGAGGGAAACAGGCAAAATCCCCAAAATCTCAAAATAATGAAAACAAAGCTATCCCGGTAATCAAATCTGCGAGAACCGCAAAGACAATGTGACTCGGATCTCAGCTGGCTCAAAGAAAGTGTCCATTACCGGGGGATTAGCGCGAGGGAAGTGCACAGCCAGTCAATAGGAAGTGAAAACACGCTGCACAGCCGAGTAATAGCGCAGCCCAGGCTGGGTTAGGAGGAAAGGGTGGGCGAATTATAATACGAGATACTCCAGAAATCTACCGAATAGAAAAACAAGCGCTGCAGAGCCTGCCTCTGCTGCAGTGCCTGCATTTTGAGGAACCGCGATGACTTGCAGCCCTCAAAGAAAAATTATCCGTCTTTCCCTGGGCACGCTCATCCTCCTGTGTCCCCTCGTGTGCCACATGTCACTGTAGTGCCTCAGACACGGGGACATCTTTCTTGTTTGGGGGACTTTTAGGTCCCTCAAGCAGCTGTGCCAGACCTTTGGGATCCCGGTAACACCAGCAGGCACTGATTGTGTTCTCCCCACTGCTGTTTTCCAGCCAGCCTGAACAGGTCCCCAATTGTTCTCTCCCTAAATTTCATTGCAAACAGTTGTTCTTTGAGAGGCATTGATGGATGGTGGAGTATTTCTTAGAAAGCAGGGCAGGAGGAAGCCCTGTGCCATTAAAGGGTGTTGCACATGGAGGTGGCACATCCACCTGGAGCAACGTGCCTCCATCTCCGTTTGGAGATCCCAGGGGTGCAGCTCCCCAGCACCTGGGGCTGCCCAAAGCCCCGTGGGCTGCAGCAGGCATTGGACACCTCTAAATCAGGAGACACCGACCCTGCAGCACCGTGTACCCAAGGCAGACAGGAGGAGATGCAGGCTCTATCTCCTCCAAGGAGGAGGCTCCTGGCTGCGGCAACTCGTGGCCCCTTGGTCAGGGGGAGCCCAGCTGCGTCGGAAATGGGGCCAGCCTCTAAATAGGGGCTTAATCCGAGTTAAAATTAAATGGGCTTAATCCGGGCTTAATCTGAAATAATACCTCCGGTGTTTCGGAGGCGTCAGTGGTGTGTCTGCAGTGCCAGCCCCCGGCCGTGGTGCTGGGCATGCAGCATCCTGCTGCAGCAGGAGGTGGTCTTGCTCTCAGCTGCAGCTCGGACACGTCTCAGTGCAAATCCATAGAAACTCGTGCAGCGATTTGTGCTGTCCCATCTCGTATTTCTCCTCCCTCATTGCCAAAGCCCACCTTTAGAGTGCGCCACAGCACAACCGGCTGCCAGGAAACCCGCCGAAATCTCAGTCTCCTTTGCCATTCATAGAGTCAGTAAGGTTGGAAAAGCCCTCCAAGATATTTGGTTCAACACCCTACCACCAATGTCACCACTAAACCATATCCCCATGGACCACGTCCAACCTCTCCTTGAACACCCCCAGGGACGGTGACTCCACCACCTCCCTGTACACCCCGTCCCAACGCCCGACTGCTCTTGCTGAGAAGAAAATTGCTTCCACAGCTGCCCTCAGGTCCTGCCACAGGCCATCCCAGCTCCTCAGACACCCACCGGCATTTTTTTTTGCATTCCTTTTCCTTCGGTGTTTGGCGTGCAAATGCTCGCTCCCTGGAAAATAACGTATATTGTCTCGAGGATTTATGTATTGGCAGCTGCAATTTATGAGCCTCTGCAGGCTCTGCTGGTAGCTTTGTATACCGGAGGTTTCATTTTAGTGTCATCAGCCACAGATTAGGACTGCAAGGGGTGCCTGTCTTTAATCTCATTTTTTGAAGGAATTAATGTTACTAGTTTTGATGAATTAATGGTATTTAGGTGTGCAAGGTTAGCATGAATTAATGTCCACCTATTTCTGTTGTGTGGCTGCCTATTGTAAAAGGGCTCCGGTAAGCAATCTTTACATAGTCTCTTTTTTTTTTCCTCCCTCTTCATTCTTTTGTAATGCTCTTTTAGAAGCTTAAAAATAATGTTTGGGATTTTTTTTTTCTCCTTTTTTAAGTAAAAAGAAATATTGAATATATTCCCCTGGGCAGAGCTGATATTAACTTAGCCACTGCTGAGTCACAGAAGGCTAACCAGCGCTGGGAGCCCGACCAAAATGCTCGGCTTTAGAAACGGTGCAGGTGCAGGGATAATTCCCAGCTTTCGGGGGATGTCTGGGGTTGCTGTGGTGGTCTGCCGGGCGTGCTGACACCCTGGGAAACCCACAGAATGAGGAGCTGGGCTGCATCAGGCATTAGCACGTGCTAATTAGCACTGTGCCCATTGGTGCTTCTCTGCCCGTGCCAATGGCAGCAACAGGTCGGTGGCCACATGTGTTTTCACAGAAAACACAGAATCAAAAAGCTCCAACAATGAAAAATACTCATTTTTCCAGGCTGAACGTATTCATTATCAGCTGAATCTGGCATATTTGGGGTCAATACTGTCCATCACATCAGACACACCAGCACCCATCTCTGTAGCTGGCTGGGGGCCGCCCAAGACATGACCATGAGGAGAGAACTGAGGATGCCGTGGGATGCTATGGGATGAGGCTGTGCTGGACAGGCGGTCCTGTTAAAGTGTAGGGTGGATTGATCTGGTCAGCTGGAGCTGGCCTGGCTTCCCCACGGTGCTGGTGAGGACAAGTGGGCTCTTGGAAAAGAGGACACATGGCATTGACTTGATAGTCATGGACAATAGTCAGTGTGCTTCTTCCACTTGTTTGAGGTGATTGCCTAGATCAACATCATTTTGTGGATATAAATTCAACACTAATATAAATAAAATAAAAATTCAACACTAATATTGCAGGCTTGGTGAGCAAAATGTTGTGGCGGGTCAGGTTTTGAATTTCTGTGCATGGGCTGAGAAGACGTATCTCTGAAAAATCTTGAAGGTCTTCTTTGCCACTCCATCCTCCTTCAGAAGGACAGACAGTGCTGTCCGCCTCTTTCTCTGTCCCTCCTGTAGAGGCTGGCATTTTACAAGGTTACTGGGGAAAGATTAGGCTGATCTAAGGAGTCTAAGGTTTGGCACAAAGGTTTGTGGTACCAACTTTGTCCTTGTGACTACAAGCAGCCTACTTCTGGAAACAGGCAGCAATACTCGTTTACAGTTCTTGGGGAATAAGTCTACCAGAAAAATCATTTTCTAGAATAAAATCAAGGCAAAACCGAGTTTTCTGAAGAAACCTGCCATGAGCACTGAGAGACCAGGTCTCTATCATTATTTTGGATATGACAGTGGTTCATACAAAAGTATTCCTGAGTTTTTTGCATTTGGTATGAGTTCAGCACCTTACAGAAAGCAATGCATGTGTCTGTTGTAGTTCCCGGCCACGAGACACTTGGTAAGATCTTTGAGCTGTCAGTGTTATCTCAGTGGAAGGAACTTTTCATTGAGGATTTTGCTTCTTTCCTCGTGAGGAGTCTTGATGAACAGGCTGGGGAAGCCTGTAGAGCTGGAGGGATCCAAGTTTGATTGTGCCCATCTGTACGAACCAGCACGTTCTCTGGTGACAACCACAAAGCCTTGCCCCAAACTGGGTTTGCTACAGCATGCTGGCTTATAAAACAAACCCAAAATGTCCCAAACCCTTTCCTAGGGAAGCACCTGTATTATACAATAGGTCTCTTTCTCTGGTATAGGTATATTTAGGAATAACTAAGTCTGTGTAAAAATGCCTTGAGCTGTTCTTTAAGTTAATTATCACTTCTTTTGGTACTATGAATGGCTGTTCAATGACACTGTCAGCGAGTGGAATGAACCAAATTACTTTAATTATGGAGTAATTGCACAGAGTGATGGTAATTAAATCTTGATCAGTTTAAGTGAGTGAATTAATTGCTCCAACTTGGAATGCACACCGCAGCAAGAGGAGTTGTTTTGTAGTTTAATTAACACCAGCCACTAAATTCTTATCATATCTAAAATGCAGCCAATTAATGAGTTTGATTCTGCTCTCACCTTAATGGGAACTAGGACAGAATGCATGCTGAGAAAGGTAGCCGTGGTAGCAAAATGACAGAAAACTTAATATTCCTGTCAGTTGTAGAGATGTATTAGTTGCACCCTCCGCTCTGCCTTCCAGTGAAATGTGCAAATAGAAATATTTCCATATAATTAGCTTCTGGCCCCATTTTGTTTCGATACTCACTGATCTGCTAAACAGGAGACATTTCCAAATTTGTTAATGTTTGCAACTTCAGCTGCCTGTTTTCAGGTGATTTTCAGCGTCTTCCCCTCGTGTGGTCCACCTTGCTGCTCCTGTTGGGACCCATGCTTGGCGCACGAGCCCATGACCACCTCCTTCCTTATGCCATGCCCACCTTCTGCCCCATCTGACAGCTTTAAAAATTACCTTGTCTCATAGGTAACGAGGCCACTTTGCTTCTTTTCTCTCCTACCGTGGTAGGGGCAGATGCAGAAGACCTTCCCAATGAGAAGCAAAGTTGGAGGAGGATCTGGGTGCCTCTTCCCTGGTGAGACAGGCAGGAGCTGGAGGAGGCCACGGTCACAGAGGGAGAGTGACATGGTGGGGACACTTCTGAAGGACCACAAGGCCAGGCTGAACCAGCCTCGGCCTTGTCAGCACGTTCTTGTGGAGGGCGTTCAGCTATCGGTCACAGTTTCCATCAGGCTACTCTGACTAATGCTTTAGCCAACTCTGTACAGGATTATACACATTCATCGATGTCACAGCCAGGAAGCCAGACCAAACCAGGAGAAAAGCTAAGTACAAGGTAGGTAAATGAGCAATTCAAGAGCTGGTTATTATTGCACGCCTAAGGATGGGACTTTGCCCTGAGATGGAGAAGTCCCACCATGCCACCACTTCATGCCTCCACTGTGGGGCTGTCGAGGAAATAAAAATGAGACATACAGCTGTTGTCTTCCCTTATCTAGCTCTTCTATAAGAAATCTTCACTTGATTTGGCCTGTGTGGGAACGGGGGAGAGATCACAGAATGAAGGGGACCATAGAGATATCGTGGCGTTGTCTCTGTTGGGTGCTTGGAATACCAGAAAAGAGGTGAGCTGAAAATCAAACCCGCAGTTGCTTGCCACACAGGTGATGCTGCTTAAGGGACACTTGAGTGTAAAGAAGGAACTTTCCAGCAGATGATGCAAACGTGGGTCTAAAGCAATACATTTTAACCTGTGTCATGGAGGAGGAAAGAGTGGGGGAGAAGTCCCCGGAATGATACCAAACGCCAGGGCCGGCTTCAAGGTGCTTTTATATAACAAAATGTAAGCCTGCCAGATCCACACATGCACATAACAGAGAGCATCCCTCCCTAACAGCACGACGAGGCACTAATTTATTCTGCAGAGAAGCTGGTGGAGGTGTGACCCCGAGCTGAGGCTGCCATCTGCGAGTTCGTTCCCATCTGATGCCTACTGATCGACTGCGCAGAGGGTAACGGCCCCAGCAGGAATGCCGTGCCTTAAGTCGCACGGAAATTCAAGAGGGTTTCAGGTACTTGATTGGAAATTGTGCTCACGAAGCCCCTGAATTTAGTTTTGGCGAAACATGGCATCATTTCAAATATGGGAAAAGAACAGAGCAGAGTCAGGTCAAGCGGCTTGTCCTGATAGATATCAAGGATTTGTCACTGCTGAAAGATTTGGGAACGCCCTGGCAAAAGCACCCAACAATTATTATTATTTTCCCTATTGCTTTTCTTCAAACCTTCTAGAGATGTTGTGTTTTCTTTTTCCAACAGCGTTCTGCCCATGTCAGACAAAGCACTGTCCCTCTCTGAGCTCCAGCTCGTGTTTTGCTCTCACTTGGTGAGACCAATGAAGTCATGAAGTCGAGGACTTGCTGACCATTTGGTTGCAAGGCCAGGTTTGTCACCTTCAACAAATTGTCCCCTTACCCTCATCGGCTGGGCAGAGCCGTGCTCCACACCAGGAGACTTTGCTCCCGTCTCTCTGCTGCCTGCAGGGTCTCTGCCAAAGCCGATTTTGTTCCTGCTCAGATATTTCCCATCTTGTCGGACCTTGGTTGCATTCCCCACCCTTCCACCTCCCTGCTCAGCAGCATGCCTTGGAGACGGGCAGAGCTACAAGAGCTAATTCCCTGCTGAGTGATGCCTCCCCTCATTTGAATTGCCATCAGCTCGTGGCAGGACATGGCCTGCTGGAAACAAACGAAAGAACCTGCCGAATTAGATGTATTTCTCCCTCCATTTATAAGATTTCATGGAGTTAATTCAAATTCATGGCTCCTGTGGCTGCCGTGACAAAATCATAGCCTTATAGATGGCCAACGAATTCCCATTTGTAGGGATTTTGGGTCCCCCGAGGCATGATCAGCTTCTGCTAAGGACAGAAGCCACATAAGGGGCTTAGATAGCAGCTCCCTCCTGCTCTGCACCACCACCAGATGCACGATCCAATCTCACTTGTTTCAAAGTGGTGTCCCATTCTTTCCCTGAAATAACATGGCCAGGCTATGGCGGGGCAATATCTAGCACCAAAGCTTTCTATTTTACCTTTTTTCTTCCTTCTTCAGTGACTTTGTTCATGAACTGTGGGGTCTCCTTGGCGCACGGTATTTGACAATGTTAAATGTGTTGGGAAGGAGTTGTCTCCTGAGGATATTTCAAGGGGAAAGGAACTAGCTGGGTTCTGTCAGAAACATTTCTCTTTTTTTTTTTTTTTGCCCTGGACTGAAAGGTGCTACTGTTCGGTTCTGGTTGTACTTGACTGGTTGCCAAAGGACTTGTAGCAGCCTTGGGGTGCAAGCAGCACCGGCCACTTATTTCCATACTGGCAGATTAGTATGGCCCAAACGGTGTGAAGGTGACGGCGTCCAGCGATGCAGCCCTCCTCCGGGGGTACTACAAGGAATTGTATGGGAATGGTGCTAATCCCATGCAGCCAGAGAGAGCTTTTCCTTCATTTGCTGAATGTATGAAATCCATATGTCATCAATCCCTTTCTGGTGGCTGCAGCCTGTTTCCGAAGCTTAAATCCCTGGCATGTGGCTGAGAGCACGAGGGCCAAGCCCCGGAGCTTGCCAGCGCACGCTTCCACCTCCTGCTTCGCCCGCTGCAGTTGGGTCACCGCCTGGCCTCCGCCACCGTCGGGGAGCTGAGGCTGCTTGAAATTGGTTTTTCTGCCAAATTTGTGGGTCCTGGGCAACATCAGCCCTTTACGGACGTCGTCCCTGTGTCAGCACCCGGTTTGGGATTTCCAAATCACTTCGCAGATGTTGGGGAAAAGAAATGGGAAAACGGGGCTGGTTTTGGAAATAACACAGCCCACTGCAGTGGGAATTAGAAAAAAAAATGGGGCCAAAGAAGGGAGTGAAAGTCAGGAAGGGTTTGTGGTCAGGGTCAGGGGAGAGCTCCCCCAGGGTCAGAGCCCTTCTCCCTTTAGCTTTGGGAGATTTGGGTAGCTTACTTTATTTTAGTCCCTTACGACACATTTGCATAAAGCTGCTTTCAGCTGAGTGCTTCTTAGCGCTGGTCTCTGCTCTATTTAAACATAAATGTTTTAAAGTGCACAGATAGGTCTTTAGCAGGAAAAAACTGCCTGTGAATTACATTTATTTCTTGTTTACCCACACAGCTCCAGCCGACACTTATCAACAGATTAACTTTCACTGAAGTTTCTCTGTAATATGTTTTAAAAAACCACTCGAAGTGCAGATTCTATTAGTTCCTGACCTTCTGTTTTAAGAGGAAGAAAGTGGCTTTACGCTCCATGAAATGTGTTAATGCATGGATAGAAGCCCTCTTATCCTCCTGCTTCCATTAGGTCCAATCAGGGGAATGGATTACGTTTTTAATAATCTGACATTAGTATTAAAAGTAATATTTAAGGCATTAGTCTCCATAACGAGTGCAGCGCGCTCAGAGCTTTCCCTTTGTGTGGGTGCGCGCGCGGGGACGGTAAAACATATGTTTGTGGGACAATGCATTAGCCCAAACTGCCGAAACACGCGGGGATAAATTGGGGCAGCAGATTACCGCTGACATCACTTTTTCATTTAAAGGCGGAGGGAAGATTTGATGGCCGTTTTAAAACTGATTACGGAGGGCAGGGATTAGGGGCTGTTAGGAACCGGAGGCCTTGCTCTCCTCCTGGCTGCGGTGTCCCGGAGCTCCACGGACTTGAGGAAGGGTGGAATAAGGCCAAGGCCAACGTGTGGTGGCACTGGGCATATGTCCAGGTCATCTGTTATATGTGGGGCTGGGTGGTTCTCCCTGTCTTAGTCCCTCAGAAACATTGCCATGGGACAGGAGAAGGAATGGGGAGTCTCTGACCCTAAAATCAAATGCTTTTAGGGAAGCCAAGTGGCCACTGGTGGTCCTGGAATTGAGGTATCCTGGTGCTGATCCCTGCTGGCCTGGCCCTTCTGTTTGTCCACATGTCGCTGGGGAAATATTTAAGTCATCTCAAGCCCTAACGTTCCCCATATCCCCTGGAAATGGCAAAAAGGAGCTAGGAGAGAAATAAGGGATGCCAGGAGGACAAAGCGATGCGTGAGGCCACTGACGAAGGAGCTGGGAGCTGCCACCCCAGGCAAATTTCTCCAGCATTTCATTCCCTTGCGGCAGGACCGCTCACCTTACTGCCAGGTGTAGTTCATCTAATTGCTGCTTTTAGCACTTCGGGCTCACCTTGCCTTTGTCTGCTCAATTAATCACCGCTCCAGCGTTAGAAATCTTCTCCTCATGTGGTACTTACGGACCACAGTCAACTCACCGCCTACCCTTCTCTCTGCTAAGCCGCAGATTGCTAAATGTAACGGCAAAGTGTTTTTTTAACTATTTTTTATTTTTTATTTTATTTTTTTGCACCCCTGCTGCTGCTTGCAGCAATTTTTAGACCTCTCCTGTGCTGTAACAAGTCTCCCTGTGTAGCCTGCCCCGAGCCTGGTTCTCCAGCAGTGCTCGGCACAGGGACGTGGCTCTGCACCCGATATATCCGGGGTGAGATGCACGCATTGGATGCAGGCAGCCGAGGCCAAAATTCTTCATCTTCCATCCCCCAGAACATCATCTGCTCCCACACACCTCCTGCTCCTGAACATCCCCAAAAGCAATTATTCAAACTGCAGCAAGCCCCTTCCTTTCGCTCTGCCGTCAGCAAATAATGCTCTTGTTGCAACATATGTGCAGCAACTGGTGTTTCACGGCAGAAGGGGAATCCACAAGCTATCCAGCCACTGCACCTGCCCGCTTGGACCCAATTCCCCATCTCCTGTTTGCTCGCTGGCCTTATGCAGGTCCCGGGCTGGAAAACCAGCTGGGAAATCCGCTCGTCGCAGGCTCCATCACGGGAGCGAGGGGCGGAGATGGGCAGCTGCTTCTGTTTGACCGCAACCGGGGGAAATTTGGCTCTTGGTTTTAATTCCAGCCGGCCCGTGACGGGAGAAACTCAAGCGAGCCAAAGGAGGTGGGAGACAGGATATCCCCCACCAAGCTGGGCTTGTGACACATCTTGTCTGGAGCGCAGGGAGAAATGTGTCGGCTCGAGGCAGCCACCCTGTTGTCTGAAGGCTGCCTGCCTTCCTTTCCCCTGCTCTGCTGTGGCATTAGAAAAACGCCGGGGCTGTCTGATCGGCGTCTCCTTGTCCCCAGCCTCCAGGCAGGATGGATATTTTGGGAGCGGGGTTAACTGGCAGAATCTCAGCAGTGGGATTTTGGCCAGGACAAGGGAAGAAACTGCCAGGTTATGAAAAGCTTAGGGTGCTTAGCAGGGAGCTGCCTTCCCCAAAAGCGCTGCGGAGCTGGAGGATGGAAGATGTGACGCTGAGCATGCCTCCATCCTGCCTGTGGTGCCATTATCTTATACTTACAAGCGAAAAAAATCCACAAAGTTCCTAAAAATCAGAATAAAAGCATGTAATTATCTTGTATATTGCAGAAGAATTACCTGTGCTGATTAAGCTGTTGCTCATTAGCTCATAATGGTTATCAAGTCACTGAGCAGCGATGCCTTTGCCCCCAGCAGTAATGGCAGTGCAGGCCAGTTGGAGCATCTTGGGTTGCAATTTGCAACCTATTTTGCACCTTTTCCTGCTAATATCACACCCAAATATCTGCACAGCTGCCCCTCTTGGAGAGTCCCCGGTCCCCTGCAAGATCCTCCAGCTCCTTTCACAGCGCAGGTTCAGGCAGATTTGTGGAAGGCAGGAGATTTTGTTTGTGGCTACATCTTTTGTAGGATTTTCTTTAAAGGCCTTAATGCCATCAGAAAACAGCAAGAGCCAAATTCTGCTTTCTGTCAGAGCGAATCTGGGGGAAATCAGCCGAAGGCAGTGAGGGATGTTGGATTTCTCCCAGTGTAAGCAGAAGCAGAGTTCAGTCCTGAGCACTTGGCTATTTTCTGCACCAGCAGTTCTGGCCTTGGGAAAACGAGATGCATTTTTCTCATTTTGGCTTGTGAGGAGCTTGAAAATACCGGGCCACAGAAAGTGGAAAAGTCTGAGGCTTGTAAATTATAAACGGTGGCAACAGCGGGTGCATTAATGTAAAAGCAGACTTTGTAGTGGCTGCTGACCACGAGACACTGCAGTCACCCTCTGCTGGGCTCTTAGATGGAGGAGAGGAGGAGGAGGAGGCTGTAGAAGCTGTTCCCTCTCGCTTAATGTAACAAGGGGTTTGAAGGTCTCATGAAATACCCTGCCTAGATATTGTTTCTTTTTATCCATCCCTGAAATAACAGTTCTAGGAAACATCAGTATATTCTGCCTCGGCCCCTTGTTTTATGTTACATGTTTTGATGTGACTGTCAACACCTACTTGGTGTTAAAAGGGTGCTCAGGGTAAGACCACTTTACCTGAAAGCCAGGATTAGGCAATGCCAGACTGGAAGTTTTTGGTCTCGATGGGACCAGTTCAAATTTCTCAGTTCCATTCCTAGAAAGCCACATCCATGTGAGAACTTACTGGGGCTCCGCCTTTGGCTTCCCTTTCATTTGCACAGTCTGCAGCCCCTCATCACAGCCACCTGAGAGCATCCGAGCATCCAGCACGTTCACCAACCCCTTCTGATTATGAAAATGTTCCCTGGTTTATTTCCAAAATTACCAGCCATCCAATGCATCACATGAGGTGTGACCTGGTGTAAAAAGAATAACAAAACCCAACCACATTCCCTTAAAGGCTGTTGCAACAACAAGCCCCAGAGCAGCATATCTAAGCTTTGTGCTGGTGTTCTCTCATTCTTGAAAGCTTGACATACAGAAATAGATGCATCCCTCTCTTTCAGCAGCAAAAACTCTGGCAGCACCTGTGATGGAGATCTAGGTTGTATTTGAACCCAGGCCCCTTCCCCAGATCACCTTATGGCCACCTCACAGGGTTATGAGCTCAGACGTGAGCTTGAAGTGAGCTTTGGGGCTTCAAGGAGAGGAGACCTGGGCTCAGGCTGTGCTTTATAGTGTGCGCTCAGTGGTGGCCTTAGTTAAGATGTAGGCAGCTCGGGCAGAGTGTTCCTCGTCTGCTCTTCTGCTGTGTGGGCCATGGATCCTTCTGGTGACGTCCCAGAGCCACAGACCAGCAGATAAATTGAATCTGGGGTCCTTCCCACTGCGTCTTCCACAAGACAAAGCTATGGCCACATGGACATTGAGTAACTGGTGCCATGAATGGGCAAATCGGGTGTGGGTGCATGCCAGGATTTAGTCTGGATTTAAGGTAATCCATTTAATCTGTTTCCTAGCCTGGCCTTCTGCAGGAAATGGAGACGGAGCCAAAATTCGATTATTTTTTGTTGTTGTTGTTGTTGTTCTTCCTGACCTCTAAGGAGAACAACCTCGCGCAGACCCAGGAACGAGTGGTCGGAGCATGTCCAGGAGCTCTGCTTGGAAAAGCATCCACGGAGTGCATGAGAGATCTGCTTGAGCTGTGGGGATGCCACCAGACTGAGAGCACAGGTGACAAACCGAGAGTTGGAACCACTGGAGATCCGAAGCATCATCTGCTGTTGCAGGTCTTCAGATACGTGCCGTGCTTGGGTATGTCTTGGGCCAGGCTGCTGAGTTTGGCCGCCAAGGCACAAGGTGACAGCTGATCTCTGGTACATGTACTGAAAAAGAAGGACGAAAGCCATTTAAATGTGTTTTGTGGTGGTAAAAGGTGTTCCCAACACACTACCCTTCTTACAAATCCTAATCAGAGTAATCCAGTGCTTTGGGGATGAGGGGAACGGGGCCCTCATGTGGTGCACCAGGCGCACTGGTGAGGTCTGTGCCTCCGGTGGGGAGTCACTGCGCACATCAGGCACCAGACCCGAGCCTACCAGTAAGGCATGGGGATAAATAAATAAGTTTAAGGAAATCAGGTGTGAAAACATAGAGCTGATTGTCGGAGTTCTGGGAAAACCAGCCGAGACAAATGGGATCTGTGACTGCTCAGTGTGTCAGAAAATCAGCTGGAAGGCCGCTAAGAATGGCGGCAAGCAGGCATGGGAGGTCTTTTGCAAGGTGAGAAAGCCCGTTTTATAAAGTGGCAAAATCACGAAAACAAGATCTGCAAGGGGATATTGGTTCAGTCTAATTTTATTATTATTATTTTGGTTTGGAAACTGATTTTTGAAATAGAGAGTGAGCTGTCCTGTGAGCGATGGAGCCAATGAAATCTGTTTTCCCTTGGATCTGAGCCCCCAGGCTCCCCCAGCCCTCCAACCTCAGTCCCCAAGGTCCCATCCCCACGCCAGAGGACAACATGATGCCACTACCTGGCTCTGCAGATAGCCTCGCTGCTGCTGAGCAGATCACATTTCAGCTGCGTTCCTCCTTCCTCCCGCTGCAGACTCCGATTTGGGCATCTCACCTCCACCCAGCTGCTGCTTTGCATGAAATGGCCGTGAATATAATAATATAGTAACACCTGGGGGACCTTTCCCTTTTTGTTTTCTTTAATCCAAATCGGGCATGGATTCAAAAAGCACTGGAGAGTGCCACCAGGGTGACTACAACGAGCCACCTGTGTGCTGTATTGCACAGGTCCCCGAGTGCTTGGGTGAGTGCAGATGTCCCAGCTTCTCCTCGGTAGCTCTCAGTCTTCATGGCCAACCCTGCACCAAACCCACCACCAGATGAGATGCAGATGCTCCCCTCAGTAACTCCAAACATGTGGACTTGTGGGACAGGCATGGTGACAGCCCCGCGATGGGGCTCAGGGGATGCTTGCTGGAGCAAACATGCTGCTTCGTCCCACTGGGAAGCCCTCTGCACCACGTACAGCTATCCCAGCCCTGCCGTGGTAAGTGCGGGCACAAACCTGGTCTTCCCAACCCCCTCATAGCAAGAAGTCATAAAACGCAGCTTATTCGAGCCACTTAAGAGCAAATAAAAGTATCATAATCTCCCCCTTCATGCTTTGCAGGCAGTGTATCGGCAGTGGAAACACTGCCAAACTTCTTGTTTAAATACAGAAGCGGTGCTTATTGGTATCGCTAATGTTCCCCACGAGGACAAGCTTTTCTTCCATAAGGACACTGTTTACGATTAAGACAAGGGCTGGCTACTTTGCCATTAAAATTCTGTGCCAGTCCGGCGCCGACAATATTGAGGCTTTGCTAAATGTGTATACACGCAAGTTCATTAAATGGATGCTGACTGTTGTTACACAAGTACAGCAGTTGAGTGCTTTCTGTATTAACCTTATCACCTGATGGGCAAAAGAAAAGGTTTAACTAAAGCTTAGGACTAATTGAACAGTATTTCAGTATTTTCTTATGTAAAACTGGTTCTGGTCTATTGTTTTTATTTATTTGCAATAACTGTGCTCATTCAAGTTTGTAATGACACTGCCATGGGTGAAGAGAATTTGCTTTAAGTATTATTCTCCCTTTTCCTATCTCCTGCCTCCTCTAAACTGCGTCTCTCAGGGGTAAATCTGCAACAGAGCCCAATACAAAGACAACTCTCTAAGTACACAGCCACTTTTGGAGATATGTTCCCCAGCTCTGTTTTTAAATTACTTCAGAAGTTCCTGTTTATTTTCTCTGCCTGCCTTGGGTATTTCCTGTCAGGCTGAGCAGGAGCACAAACCAGGAGGAGATAGGAGAGACTAAG
The DNA here is from genome assembly GCF_011077185.1 of Oxyura jamaicensis. Classification (NCBI taxonomy): domain Eukaryota; kingdom Metazoa; phylum Chordata; class Aves; order Anseriformes; family Anatidae; genus Oxyura; species Oxyura jamaicensis. The sequence continues at coordinate 50,265,918 of NC_048897.1, read as the reverse complement.
CCTCCCCCCGAAAGGCAGCAGGCGTCTCACCATCTACACCCAGCTCTCAGACTGCGCAAACCACCAGCGCTTTCTTTGCTTCCTTACCACTAGAGTATGCTCTCGTGCTACAAGTTCCAGGTGATGGTTGGTCTATTTATTTATTTATTTCCCAATAAATCAAAAGGCTTTCGAAAATTCAAAAGCTTTTCGCTTCCCCTAGTGCTTTTCTCCCCAGGAATACTTTTTAAATGTTATTATTATTATTATTATTATTAATTAATTAATGCTGTTGAGCCCATCCTCAAGGCTTCGAGAAAGCCCAGAGATTTGTTGTTCATTGCTCTGTGGTGGAGTGGATTTGGGCAACTCTCAACTTTTAGAGCATGAATGAAAACTGTTTAAAATACCTGCCTGGCTCACGCTACCCCTAAGAAAAACAGAAAACAAAGAAAGTTTGCATGTCCTTCTTGTATTGGTCAGCCCTATGGGTTACACCTGGAGAAGAAGGGGGAGTCGAATCTCATGAACATAGATTTCTGCTTGCGGAAGAAAAATGTAAATGCACTCTTTAAAGTGTTTGTGCCAACATGAAGTGTGTCTGTAATCCTGCCCTTTGAAACGCTGGTAGTTATTCAATAAGATAAAGGCTGTTGTGAGCCTGCCCTACCATATTAGAGCAAAGTACTTTGTCACTGGCACCCTAAAAGTTCCAGTTTCTGCATGACAAAGATATGAAACAACTTGCAGGACAATTAAAGAATAGTTTGTCCTCACCATGTTATTACCAGACATTGTTCCACGTTTCAATATTCACGTTCAAATTGCTACCTCCCCCCTCAATATAATTGTAATCAGTCACGGTTAACATTGTCTTTGGATGCCTTTTCCAAGTCAAATACAAAGAAGGAAAAATGCCGCAAAGAAAAAAGCCGCGCTTTGGATAAAGAGCCTCGCCACCAGCCTGCTTTCACAAGCAGACTGTGCACTTTGCTGCTAAAATTACATTTTAGCAGCCCCAACGGGTGCGGGAACAATGACCCCTCTCATTACCATAGTGACAATGCCTGGCTGAGGATCGCAACATATCTTTTTCTTCTCCCCGATGAACCTCAGCCAACAAGGCGAGGAACCTGCCAACGAGCTGAGTACATTGAAGCTCGCTCGGTCACCGCAGCGCCGAGCAGCGTCCCTCCGGGTGGAAGGCAGCCATGCGGCCCGGCCTGGCTCAGCCGCCGCCGTTCGTGCCCTGAATGCCCCGAGCCACCAGCTCCTCCAGGCGGCCCCATTAACTTCCGAGCGGGTCACGCCGCGGCTCCTTTTGCCGCCTCTGTACGCGCCAGCCGTGGGGTGTAAAAAGGCCTTCTCTAAACTCCCCTAATACCTCTCTTGGTTTCAGTTCATGCCTTTTTGTGTGTGCCGGTTATGTTTCAGAAGGGCCCTCCAGCACCAGCGTTTCCATTCCTCGAAATCTGATGTGCTGTTCTTCAGTTGTGTCGACCCTTAATCCTGCTCTTTTTTTCCAATAAATGCAAACCTCATTTTCGAACGTCTCCACTTAGATCTAATCCATAAGGCTGTTTATTATCCTCGTTACCCTCTTCTATACCTTTTTCATTTGTATTCAAAAGCCTCTCTGTAATCTGTCTCAATTCTCCAGGTATGGCCTCACTGCTCTTTGGTACAATCCCATCATGATTTCTATGGATGTGTTTTAGCCTTCTATCGACAGGTCTCAGGAAGCTATTTACCTTCTTCAACTACTCCCACGGCGTGAGAGTAGGTTTAACTCGGTCTTTTTAACATTCCACACAGTCACCTTCAATCCTTTCCGTCACCAGCACCTCGCGTAACCCCACTCGGGGCGTAAAGCTTTATTATTTATACAATACACATCTGTACTTTGGGCATTCCTTGTGGAAGGAGGCCTAGGGAACTACATCTGGTGGGAAGCTGTAGGGCTTTGCATGCGCCGCTTTTCACACAGCCCGGCTGGCTTCGCTCTGGATTTACATCGGTTGGAAGAGGAAGCCCTCACTGGGCTGCATGTGAGGAATTAATATTTAAAATTTCGGGCATGGGGCTGCTGTTGGGGCAGGACAGCTCCGTCCCGAAACAACCCCAAGCCCTGCGGCTGCCATCGCCTCAGGTGATGGCGGCGCGGGGCGGCCCGAGGGGGGACGGGGCCTCAGGCGGCCCCGCCCTTCCCGCCCACAGGTGCTTCCCCCCGCCCCCCCGCGCCGCTCCGCGGTGGTTTCGTCCCGCTCCCC
>NC_048897.1:50138882-50263269 GCF_011077185.1 Oxyura jamaicensis | reverse complement strand
GCATGGGCGCGGGCGGCGGGGCCGGGGCCGGGGCCGGGTGTGGGGTCGGGGCTGCCGCCGCCGCCGCCGGGGCGCTGGGCGCTGCCGTGGCGGCTGTGTACGGGGCCACGCTGCCGGCAGGGCTGCCCGGCGGGGACGCGGGTAACGTACCCAGCGCCGCCTGCCCGCCCGGGGGGTGTTTGGGGTCGTTTTGGGGGTGTTTGGGGTCGGGGCGGCCCCGCGGGGAGGTGGGACCGGGGAGGGGGAGGTCAGCGTGAGGGGAGGGAGGGCACTGCTGTCACCCCATAGGGATGGTCATCGTACAGGGGCTGGTGCCTTGCTGTCACCCCATAGGGATGCTCGCCCTATTATGGGGTCTGGTGCCTTGCTGTCACCCCATGAGGGTGGTCACCTTGTAGGATCTGGTGCACTGCTGCCACTCCATAGGGATGCTTACCCTATTATGGGGTCTGCTGCATTACTGTCATCCCATAGGGGTGCTCACCCTGTTCTAGGGTCTGGTGCATTGCTGTCACCCCATAAGGGTGGTCACCCTCTTATAGGGTCTGGTGCTTTGCAGTCACCCTGTAGGGGTGCTCATCATATAGGGTTTGGTGTGTTGCTGTCACCCTGTATGGATCCTTGTCCTATAGGGTCTGCTGCATTGCTGTCATCCCATAGGGGTACTCATCAGACAGGGTCTGGTGCCTTGCTGTCATCCCATAGGGATGCTCACCCCCATTTTAGGGTCTGGTGCCTTGCTGTCACCCCGTAAAGCTGCTCATCAGACAGGGTCTGGTACGTTGCTGTCACCCCACAGGGGTGCTCACCATACGGGTTTGCTGCATTGCTGTCACCCCATAGGGATGCTCACCCCATTATAGGGTCACCGCAGCCACACCGGGGGGGCTCACCCCCTGGGGTCAGTGCCTCGGGTCCCCCCATGGGGTCCCTCACCCCCGTGGGGTTTCCCACGGGGAAAACTGAGCTTGGTCCTCATGCACTTTTGCTGCCTTAGCCTTGCATAACAAATTGCCGTGCTGCTGTAGCATGTTTGGGGCCGTGCTTGGGATGTTTTAGGTGATGGGTTGATGCGTTTTTTTCTCGGGGGGCAGGTACCCAGACCTACTGCCCATCTTTCGTATCACAGAGAGTTGCATGGGTCCCTTAAACCTCATCCCAGGTCTGTTAAACCCCGTCCCAGCTCTGTCTGGAGCTGAACAGAGATGGGCTCATCCCAGCTGTCCTCTTGGGCTTTTCCCAGCCAGCGGCCGTGCTGCTGCCCTGGAATACGGCTTTTGGGGTTATTTCCCTCATTTCTCGTGGTTGTGCAACACGGGGGGGGGACCCAGCCCTGGAGGAGCTGTGCCCGTGGGCACGGCTCTTGCGCTGGTGCCACCAAAATCACCAAAGCTACTTTGAGTAAAGGATTTGCCGTATCTGCTTGCAGGCAGGGAGCCCGTTATTATTATTATTTTTAAAGCTATCCGTGTATTTTTAATTGTTCCCGAAGCTCGCGGTGATCCTAAAATGTGGAAGGCAATAGGTGTTCCACTGGCAGCTTCCTCCTGTTACTTACTGCTGCAATAAAGAAACGAGAGTGAGTTTTCGAGCTCATTTCGGAACATCCACGGATGTTAAAACAGCTCAAAAAGGGATCAAATAAACTCAAGTTCAAATAAAAAAAAAGAAAAAGGAAGGGGAAAAAATAAAGCCTCCGATGTTTCAGGCATCAGCTCCCAGCCTCGCGGGGGATAAGTTAGTTTTCGGGCAGTTTGGGGCCTGTTTGCAGAACGCCTGTAGTGGGGGCTCGAGCTGGACGGTCAGAAATGTCAGCACGTGCCAGCTCCTGGGAAGCCGAATTTTGGGTTTTCTTCCTTAGCTCGGCCTTTTGGTGCGTGCAGGGCCGTGGGATGGTACCTCCAAATGTCTCCCGTTGGGGTCTGCCACCACGAGCCACGTCGGAGCCAGCTGAGCTGGGGGTGGCTTTCCCATGGCATCTGCTTTTTGGGGTCCTCTTGCAATGGGTTGAAACTTTTCCCCCAGATAGGAGCTATAAAAGTAGCCGGGGTTTGCAAGTCGGGGTAAAATCCACCCTGGAGAGACGTTCAAGCAGGAAGCCCCGCGGCCTCCTTGCACCTTTGGGGTGATAGCCGCGACTTTATGGCGGTCAGCAGCAGCAATTCCTTTTAACCCGCATCACGTTTTGTAAGTCAAGACTGAAAGGTGACGGAGCCGTTTGTGCCATCCCCATCCTTTAGGCTGGGTGGTAGAGAAGCAGTAGCGTGCCGAAACCGCAATGCTGTTCGCTTAGCATCGAAACCACCAGCGCCCTTCTTTTTGCAGCTCCAGCATCCCGCGATGGGACGGAGCTGCCTGGGCCCTCGTGGGACTAACGGGAGCAGCCAGACGAGGCTCTGCGACGGCAGGAGCGGATCGTGCGATTCAACGGGGGGCAGCAGATGAAGGGGGGGCCTTCCCTCCTGGCACTTCTGTCGTGCACCAGCCCGAATTTTTAATTCTGCTGCCCCTTTTGTTGTGCCCATCCTCGGACGTGGTTGCACGCGTCGAATGTATTTTAATTCGGCACGGCGGCAAAGCGCTTCAGCGTGGAGCGCTCCGCAGACACCGGGCGTTACCAGCCGCTGTGCTGACGCGGGCCGCTTCGTGGCGGTTGTGCTCACCCCGGTGCCGAACACGAATGGAATGCAAAAATCTGGGCGGTTTTGTGCACCGGGGGCAGCAGCCAAGCGCGGGGACCCTGACAGGTACCGAGCTGCTCGCAGAGCGGCTGCGGCAGCGTCCCCACGTACCCCTCGGCAGGCACGGTGCTCAGCTTTGCCCCTTTTAAAAACACAAAGCTGCTTTTTTTTTTTTTAAAATTTTAACGAGAAACCAGCCGGTGGTTAGCGAACAAGGCTGTGTAAACGCCGCAAACCTCAGCGCTGGAGTTGTTGGATCAATTGGTTTGAAATCCAAACCGCACGCGCACCTCCAGATGTCTGCGGTTTGAGGATCTCGGGCCGCTCTCGAGCCAGCCCTACCTACGCGTTCGCTTATCTGTTGGTAAAAAGTCTCACGAAAACACACAAAAGGTATTTCTGCGCAGTGACATCAGAGGGAGAAAATATTCTTAGAAAATTTCATGCTGTTAAATCTCTACAGATTTACAGTTTTATCCAGTCAAATTAATGCAAAACCCCAATGCAAGCATTTGGATTTTGAAAACTTTGGAGGAGTGTCATTTCCTAATAGTAATTATTGGTTTTACATTATTTTTTCACAGGGGAGCTGATCACAGCCGCATATGAGCTTGGAGTAAGTATTAGTTTTATTGTTTAATCAATGCTCTCATTAACAGTTTTAGGAATTAAGGAAGTTTAATTAAGCATGGAGTAAAGTAGATTAATTTATTTTCAAACCACAGTTTTTACTAACTTATAAGTACAGCACGCGACAATTTACTTCAAGTTTTAAATCCAATTAAACTAAATTATAAAGCAAAGGCTTTACTGTATATACAGTAGCTGGCTTATTATCAACCCAAATTTTGTATAAGCTGGGGAGAATAAAATAAATCGGGTTAACAATTTTAATAAGTTTTATTATTTAATAAACTTTATTATGGTGCATGATCCCTTTAGGCAAGACCTTAGGACTGTCAGCGTGGTGGTAATCCGATAGCAGTGTGGTCTTTCAACTTGCTAACCAATAAAATAGTTCCGAATCTGCTTTTTTTTTTTTTTTTTTTCCCCCCAAACAGCCTTTTTGAATGACCCTAATATAGTGTGAACCCAAACAACGAGCGGCTTGAGGCGCGGTAATGCGACGTGTCACCTCTTTTTCGCTCGGCCGCTCGGTACCGCGGGGGTGGGACGCCCGCCGCCGGATCCAGCGAGGGCAGTGTTTGCGGGGCGAAAATTGGCACCAAACCCCTCGATTTGGGGGGGGAAAAAACCCAGAACCCTGCTGCTGGTGGTGGGTCGGTCGAGCTCGGGGGCGGCCGGTGCTGGGATGCCGCCGTCCCCGCGCCGTGCCGCGCTCAGCCCCGTGTCCCTCTGTGCCCGCAGGTCGCCCACCCGCCCGGCTACCCCCTGTTCACGCTGCTGGCCCGGCTGGCCCTGGGGCTGCTGCCCGGTGGGACCCCTGCATCCCGCGTCAACCTCCTCGGTGGCCTGCTGGGAGCGGCAGCCGCCTCCCTGCTCTTTTACACGGCGCTCAGGTACGGTCCCCGGGTGCCCCCGGGTGGTCCCCTCCGTCCGGGTGCTGCCCCCGCCGGAGCTGCTTCCTCCGCAGCGGTTTAATCTGGCTTTGACCTTCTTTCCATCACAAAAGCTTCCTCTTTTTATTTTTAGTAGTGATAGTGATAATAAAAAGTGCGCCCTGCCCCTTACAAAGACGTGACAGGTTGTTCGGGCTCATTATCGCACGTCGGCCGTCGGGCTAACTAAGCAGAACTAATGAAGTTTGTCGTTCTCCGAAGATGCAGATGGTCCGTTTGAATTAACAAGATGAGCTTCACCTACGGCTAAACCGGGAACCCCAGTTAATTGCAGCTCCCGACCGAGGCAGGACCCTGCCTGCAGCACCCGGTACCCGGCCGTCTCCGCACCCCTGTCCCTGGGAGGCACGCGCAGTCCCGGCCGGGCTTCGGTGACCCCCCCGGGGGCTGCTTTGATGCTCGAGTCCTCGCCGCTCTTAACCTCCTCCTGACCCAGATCGGAGAGGATTATCGCAACCCGCACAAACAATTTCTAATGTTCTCTGACGGGGTGGCGGGGGGAGCAACAGGGCGCCTTTCCAGGCTGTTAGTGAAATCCGAAATTGTGTCAGGGCGCTGGGGATGCCGTCCTCAAGGACAAAATGGGGCGCTCTGCTGGCTTGGGGAAATGCCTTTTTCTTCCCCCCCAGCCAGCAGAGCTCTGTCACCCCTCGGGGAAGCCCTCTAGGCGGTGGGTGCAGCCTAGGAATAAAATCAGGACTCAAGGGGGGGCAGATCCTGTGCACCCAGAGTGCCTCGAGCGTCCTTAAAGTCGGGTGGGAGCAGGGACCCCCTGTGGGGTCTGGCCGGGTGCATCTTCCCCAGCTGAAAAGCAGTTGCTCTTTGGGTTTCATCACACAAGCAGCAGCAGGTCTTGCGGACTGCTGCTTTGGAAGGGAGCAAGTTTACTTTTGGGGTCCATGTGTAATTAAAGCAGCGTCTTTTAATTTAGCACCCTGTATTGCAAAGTGGATTTGGAGAGCTGGGCATCGTGGTGCCCTGCCGCGTGCAGTGCCAAGCACAGTCCGCTCTGGTTATATTGCAAACTCCTGCACAGAGCTGCTAAATATTTTGAATTACTGGGTTCTGATTTTTTTTTTAATTTTTAATTACAGTTGTTCCCATTATTAGGGTCACCGTGCCCTGCTTTTTAGTTTGGGGTCGCACACGACAGTTCCTTACGCGCCCCTTTTGTGCAGGGCAAGGACGCGATCCTTGCGGTAGAGGAATGGGAACGCAGCGGGGGAACGGCAAGCCGAGTTTGAGAGCTTTCTTTGCGCTTCTAGAGGTTTTCATTATTATTTTTGTTGATTTTTAATTGGATTTGGAAGATGTTCCTTCTGTCAAATACAAAAACTTGCGTGGAAGACCAGAAATCCTGGGACTGGGGGGTGATGGAAGCTGTTAGGACTTGCAGAAAATGATTTCTTAGGTATGAGGCAGAGACTGACAATCAATTATTCAGCCTCGCACCGACTGATGTTTGAAATAAATTGTAAGGTGTTGTGGGTCACTTTTATCTACAAATTACAACGTTATGGTTCTCCTGTTAAGCACCTTAAAACTGATTAATTTAAGACATTAATTTGGCCAAAAAAAAAAAAAGTTTCTTCTCTCTTGCCACTTCAAAAACCAAAATCTTCCTGAAAGCCGTTTGCTGGCACTGCCTGCCTGGAAGCCTTAAATATCTGAAGGCAGCGCGTTTTGTTTTTAACCAGGATTGCACGAACCCACAAAGGCTCTAAACCGGGCTATCAAATCCTGCCTCATTTGGGTGTTTTAATTAAAATTTAGCTGCCGGGGTGACCCCTGAAAGCCCTTCAGTAGCAGAGGAGAAAAAAAAAGAAAAAAAAAAACAAACCGAGCGGCCGCTCCTTCTGCCGCGCGAGCGCTGGGGACGTTAATATGAAAATATGTAGATGTTAGGAGCACAAATAATTGATGAAGTACACATCCTTTGGGAGCAACACGGTTCAAGTGGCAAATCTCTCTCGTCAAACAATAGACACCCTTCAGAAGGGAGGAAGCCATCTCTATGGTAATGGGGCTCACAGTGCCCTATTGATTGAGTGGAAGAAGACATTATACAATGTCACTTGGGCTGTTACAATTTCATTTGTCGTCTGACCTGAACTTAACCTCTAAAACCTTTCTTTTCTGCCTGCAAACCCACCAGCCGGGCACGGTTTGCTGTTTACCGGCGCGGCGGGGCGGGGAGGGGGATTTCTCCGCGTTTCCCAGCCTCTTGCGTACAGTAAATCTCTTCCTTTTAGCCCATTTTTTTTTTCTTTTTGCCCGCCGTTTGTTTAAAGTGCCATTTCCCGACTTCAGTCGCCGGCGGGTCGGGACAGTTTATTTTCCTGCTCAGTGATTGCAATCGGGCGTTATTTAGGGCAAGGCTGCGCGTGCGGGATGCGGACCGAATGGCGCTCGGCGCGTTTATCCCTTAACCAGCTTTCTCCTCGCCCAGGTGCTCGGCGCTGGGATGCTCCGCGGGGTCCGTAGGAAGCAGCCCTGGCTCCTGCCTCGTTTGTTTTGAAACACGGCTTCTCAAAGCAAAGTCGCGTTGGACCGCGCCGATGCAAAAAAAAAAAAAAAAAAAAGAATCCCCTTTTTGTCAGTAATCCAGACTATCCCCGAACGAGTGCGTTGCTCCTTTGAATTAGTTATCAAATATGGTTTTCCCCTCCGCGCAGTCTTAAGAAATCACTTGTAATTATCGTAAAATGGCATTTACAAAGAGTTTGCTCAGACTGCTTGTAACTGATGCAAATAATTCGGCTCCGCTTTGAAAGACGGGCGAGCTGCATTATGTTTGTAGGACGCAGCGAGTGCGACTCTATGATTGTTTCCTTAAACAAATATTTATTTGTTTTACTGTGGGAGGCAAAGCATAGCAAGTTTACAAAGTAAACCAATTATGTTCTTATAATATGATTGCCAAAGTGTAATTTTCTGCACAGATGATGCGTTCGTTGCATTCTCCGTCGCGGAGAGAAATAGTTTGCTTTTCCCTGCTTTACGTGCAGTTTTCCCACCTTCCAAAGCTCGGCTGCTTTGCTGTACGGAACCATACGAAGCTAAATTATTGCAGGTGCAGTAGTAGAGTAGAAGGTGGCATTTCTGAAGGACTTGTAATTTTTTCCAGTTTTATTCCGAGTTGCACGTGGGCATGTGAAAAGGAGAAAAATGTTGCATTTAACAGAGCACCTCGCTTCTCTTCTCTTGCTGTTCTGGGTGTCGTGTTAAATTTGGGACCTTTATTGTGTTGAATTTGGGACCTTTATTGATACATCTAACACATTCCCTGCCCCTCAAACCAGTCCGTAAGCAACAAGCCGGGGCTGTGTACGAGCTGGAGCCCGCGCTTCTCCCCCCGCTAACACGCAGGAGCGGTGGGGATGTGTTTGGTGGAACGACGGCGGTGTTTTGGAATCAACACCTTGCCATCCTGAGCTTTTTTGCTCTGGCATCACCTGTCCTGGAGCTCCCACAGGAAGGACCGGGTGTTTAGGAGGACGCGGCTCCTCCCAGAGGGAGCTCATGACTGAACGGAGTTAAAACCCCGCGTGGAAGTCGCCATCCACCCCGCAGCCAGCGTTTTGCTCCTCTAAAACCGGCGCTGGAAGAAGTTGCCTGCTGCCCGTGGGGAACTCCTCTGCATCCTTGGGATCCACACGGGTTGTCACCGGCAGCTCGACTCGCTCTCTGGGCAGGCTCTGGGGGTTTGCAGGGGTGTCGGTGCCGTTCCTCGGGCAGAGCGACCCCAGAGCATCCTCTGCAGGGACCCGGGCAGCTCGAAACGCCGTGGGAAGGGGATTACGGAGGAGGGCTGCGGGTGCTCAGCGAGGGGGGAAAGCCTCGAGCGCGCTCCGTGCCGCCGCTGCACCTTTGGCCGTCAGCAAAGCGTGGGGAACTGGGAACTCAGGGCTTTGGGGAGCGAGGAATCTTCTTATGGGGCGTATTTGGATTTTCCTGATTCCAGATTATTTTAGATTATTGCCATTGTAGCAAAACGCAGTTTCCGAAGGAGCTCTGGGCACGTAACAAGTAGTTACCGAGTTTGAGGAGGGAGAGAAGAATGGAAGAACTGCGGCAGTAATTTGCTTTTAGACGAATATCTACCGTGACCCCCGGCTAATTGATCATATTTTTTTTCTCCTCTCGTAGCCCTAATAAAACGGCATTGAGTCCAGCCTGTTTGAAGACATTGGCAAATCTGTTCATTTGCATTTTGCTCTAAAGTACGCACATTAGGCTGAAATAACCGCTCCGTTTTAAGAGGGGGGAAAAAAAGCAGGGCAAAAACTCTCTTTTTTTAAAAAAAAAAAAAAAAGACTGAGGAGTCTTTTCTGACAGCTAGTCAGAGTTAGAATTAGTTCAAGGAAATGTTAATAATGCACTGCCTGGCTTAATCCCTTTGATATCACCAGGTATCCTCCTGTTCATGGGTTAATTGCTTTAAAAGCGGAGGCAATATTCCGAGCGGTGGGCCGCTTCACCTTTTCACAGCTGTTACCATTGAGTGACAACTAAATCCCATGTGTAAGATGAGGAAGAGCTCAATCTCCAATTGGGAGAAAATTTATGTAAACCGCAATCCCTTCAGAATGTGCGGAAGTCACAGACTTTCTTGATTTACTCTGCTTTTCCCAGAAAGCTCTATTGTTCACTTCCCTAAGTCCCATCAACCCTTTGTAGCGGAATATCACAGCGGCAGCAGATAGCTTGAAATATATAAATGCTATCATAGCTCTGATTAATAGCGGCGCTTATGAGTCAAGTCTGATAACAGAGCAGCTCTCCACTCAATTTCAGATACCGCTAATGGAATCTGTCTCCTGCAATTGTAATGTGAGAAGGCCTAATTTGCCATGGAGCTTGGAGCTGTCACCAGCCGGGGATTGCGGGGTCAGATGGGAGCTGCCAGGTTTGTGCCCCGCAGCTTGTATCTCGCGCTTTGAATAGCGCAGCCCCCTGCCTGCCAGGGAGCTGATAGCCCGCCGGGGGGTTTATGCCACCCCGCACAATAGCGGAGGGCTGCATGGGCTGACTTGGTAATTGTGAAGCCAGCTCCAGGTTTTTTTTTCTTTTTTTTTTTTTTTCTTTTTTTTTTTCTTTTTTTTTTTTTTTTCCGCAGCTACCGCGGCTGCATAATTTCTAATAAGGGGTTTTAACAAATGTCAGATTAGGAAAAGTTTCTGGAATTACAAAAAAAAACTTATAAAACATTTAAATTGCTAAAGCCGGTTCCTACTGAGAGGGTTTTTTTTTTCTTTTTTTTTTTTTTTTAATTCTTTTTGGCTGCTGGAAGCAGACACCGTTTATTATGAGCGCCCGGGATCAATCCTACCTATTTCCTAAGGATTTTTGAGTTTGTGAATTGAGCCTAACTCAAGTACCCTTTCTGGTAAAACAGACACGGGGAGAGAAGTTTCCTCCTGGATTTGGTGGCTGGAAGCATGGTTGTTTGCACCTCGGCTTGCTAGGAAGTGGTGAGCACTCAGGGCATTTCCTAAATGCATTTATCTCGGCATTACCCTACAGAGCCACGGTGCTGGTGTCCCCACTGCAAGCCCCCACTCCAGGAGGCCCTGTGCAATGGGGTGCTGGTAGGGACTGGCTCCCCGTAGCAAAATCCCTGCTGGCTTAATGATCCTAAACAAGTCCTGACCATCCCCTCTTTTTAATTCGTGGCTTTCCTGCCTGTTTGTGTGGGTGTTCATATCTTCTGATGGCCACGAAGACTCGAGTGGGATGGACGAGCCATGCCGAGCTCCTCACAGCCTCCTCCTCCTCCGGTGTTGGGGATGAAGGCTGTGGGCACGGCTTAAGTGGAGCCCCCCCGAGGAGCCTGAGGTAGCAGGAAAGAGGGGTCACTACTCCCTGCGGTCCCACACTGGCTCTTCGGTGCTGAGAGCACGAGGAACCGGCTTTGGCCAATGAGTTCTTGTGGTTAAGAGCAGGTGAGCCCATAGGGAATGGGATTTGGGGGATAATTATCATCTCTTTGGTCCTCAACTTGTGGTTGGTTATGGTTTTCTTTTTAAAAAGTCATTCTATTTCAGCACTAACACACAGACACATTTAGGGCAAGTCAGGTGAAAGCTTGTTTTTTGAGTCTTCAAAGTCCCGTTCTTTAGCCTACATCCAAAAAGTTTTGTTTTTTTTTTTAATAAACAAGTGAAACCGCTTAAGTTAAATTTGAAATATTAAACCTTTAATGCTCTGGTCTATTATACCACGAAATAAACATATTAAAACGATAGACCTTTGCTACAGCAGTGCAGAGGCAGAAGTTGCTGGTAATGCACCTGCAGCCTGTGCAAGTGCCATGGAAGCACCAACAGTCAGGGTCATCCCCTGCAGGTACAGGGGGAAATGAAATGGAAAAAGAAAGAATTCATTGGAGCAGGTGTTTAAAAGCAAGAGAGTTGTTTTTTATATCACTAAGAACGTTTTAAAAAAAAAAAAAGAAAGATTTTGCTACCTCTAAAGTTTTGGAGGAAAAAGAAGGAAGAAATAATCAGCTTATTTTACTAGGTACAGATAGGTGTTGCCAGCGTTTAATGCATTAGCTTCAAAGATACAACAAGCTTTGGTTAGCTGGCTTTTCTTGTGTATGAACCCAGTACACTGAAGATTGCATTTTACTGAAACATTTCAGTTAGGTTTCAGTTCTCATCCCTCTATAGCTTTATCCACATCATTTAATAACTTCTTGCAAATTACGAAATACAACATGTCCGCCTTTATGTTCTAATTTTTTAAAAAAAGGATGCTGATCAAGTTGATCAGGTTGGTTAAATGTGTATGGATGTAACCCATGCTCTTGGCTAAAAGAAAGTTTTACGGAAACAGGTACAGAGGCTAAATTTTGTAATTATATATATATAATATAATACATATATAATATATATAATTATATATTGACACGTTTTAGTGATTAGCCACAAATCGGAAGCTTAAAACCTATAAAATTCCAAAAAAAAAAAAAATAGATTTAAATACCTTGTTTGATTTTTCCTCGTTGATTTAACTCTCAACAAAATGCTGTAGCCCAAATGCTCCCGACTAAAGCAAGTTTGTGCTGCCCGTGCCCTTTGGCGTTGAGGCCTGGGCACACGTTCTTTCACTCTGGTGCCTGAAAAGGAAAACTAAATAATTTTTCTAGTCTCTTCCTTTTATGTTTAGGGATGCCATGGGAAAATACTTGCCACAAAGGGCTGTCTGACGTCTTTTTGGTCTGTTCTTGTCCCTTGTGAGCGTGTTATAAGATGATGGGAGTTTCTGACCATGTTCACAAGATTATAGTTAGTTGACTGATAGGAAGGGACCTTCCTCCTGCTTGTTTTATTTTTTTATTTTGTTTTTGTTTTGCTTTTTGAAGTGCTCCATGTGCTTTGTGCAGGCCTTGTCCCAAACTGATCAGAAATGCAAGCTGGTCCCTTGGCTTCTCCTCCAAGAAAGACGAACAAGGCCAGAAGGCAGGTTGTATTCAGACTCTGTGCTTCAGTTCTTACCAAAGCGTAGCTGACAATGTTAGCTGTAAAGTCCTTAGGAGAAATGATGGAGGCTTTCCCCCTGCTGTGTTGGCTGCACACCTTTTCTTTCATGAGCCAGTTTCCCTGTGCTGAGGCTGTTGCAAAGGCAGGGTGGTGCTGCCTCAGCGCTTTCCTGTGGGGGACCCAGCCTTCCTCTGCCTAGCCCAAGCAAAGCCTCCCTGCAGCTGGACAGAGACTTATAATGGGGTTCTGCCCACATCTTTCTCTTGGTAAACCTCTCTTCTTGGGGCAGTCTCTGTGAGGTTGCCCTCATTGTGTTGGCAGATGAACGCTGGATGATTGCCTTGACGTAATCCTAGAATCATTAAGGTTGGAAAAAGCCCTCCAAGATCATCTGGTCCAGCCATCCCCCTACCACCACCATCACCCACTAAACCATGTCCCTAACCGTCAGCAAACCCATGATCCTTGTTTTGTAGCACCATAACTCTGCTTGAAAAATGTGTTTGAAGGCAGGAGCACGAGCAGAAGTCAAGTGAGGATAAGTCTCTGCTGCTCACTCTGGAGCCCTGACATGCTGCAAAAAGGAGAGACAGCTATGCAACTAAAAGGTTTGTTGTTTTTTTTTTTTCAGAGAAAAACAAAACCCAAGCATTTCCTCTCCCTGACCACAGCGCAGCTGGAAGGCCCAGACAATGTGGATGCACCGTGGGTCTCCAGGCTGGGTGGTAGACACCAGGGGCTGTGGTTTTCTTTCTTGTCCAGCAAGGCTCGATTGCAGGGATCATGTGCAAGATCTGTGCCAGATCTGGTGTTGGAGATTTGGATGGAGATGTGTCGGGGCACCAACAGACAAATGCCTTCTTACCTTCTGGACGTGGTTCTGGGCAACTGGCTCGGGGTGGCCCTACTGGAGCAGGGGGTTGGACAACATGACCTCCAGAGGTCCCTTCCAAGCCCAATCAGTCTGTGATTCTTCCACATAACAGATAGCTTCTTGGCCTTGCTCCCTCTCCCTGCCTTGACTCTGGTAATCAAGTTATTGCTGAGCTGTAGTTATGGGATATCTCCTTTATCTTGTGTTCACCTTGTTCCACAACCTACTCTCTTAACCACTAAAACGTGCCTGTCTCTAAAGGAGTCATTGCCTGCTGGCTCCCCGATGTCCTCCTTGATCCCTCCGTTTTTACCAACACGTTGTCACCAACAGCTTCTTCCAGGACAGATTGCAGGGAAGTCTCCTGCTTTGCAAACACTTTCATCCTCTCAGTTTCATGCTTCTCAACTCCCTGTCCCTCTTCACTTCTTTCAGTTCTTCCCTTCTCTATTTTATTCCCATCTTTGTGCCTCTTCCATTCCTTCATGTCTTTCTGCCTTACATGACTTAGCACCCACCAGTGTCTTCTCCACCCTGGAAGTGTTCTTTCCAGTGTTGTGTGTGCTGGGCCTGTGTTGTCTCTGCCTGAGCTGATTGTCACCTCCTTGGACAGCTTTTGAGGGCCCTCTTGGCTCTACAACAAGAGGGGGACAGCGCAGTGCCACGCCGTGCTGGAGGAGACCCAGGGGCCGCCAGGAGGTGGTTGTAATGGTGTGGGGAGGTCCAGTTTTGGTCACGTTTGCCCACCCTCAAGGCAGACCTGACTTAATTTGGGCCCAGCATCGTGTGTCAGAGTTGTGTGGGATTCATTTCTGCTGGTGCTGCTGCATTCTGTGAGCTGTTTCTTTGAGTAGACCTGCGTGAGATGTTATTTTGTACTGGTTGGGTCTTCATCCTTGTCTGGGGTGGAGATACCTGGTCTTATCAATTCCATTTCTCTGAAGCAGCTGAGTTGTAAGTGCATCATTGCCATTGCTGGTAGCAGAATCTGGAATAGCTCCAGCCTGCGTTTCCCAGCTGCTGTTGTGATGATCTGAAAGAATCCAACACGTTCCTATTTATTTATTTTTTTCTTTAAAGCACCTGCTATACTTGTAGGAGCTCAGTGCCCCATGCACACAACACGCTTTCACACGGGAGGCTTAGCAGGGTGGCTTTCCCCAGAGTTTCCCAGGCAGTGCCAGCTCTTTTTAAGAACAGACCTGTGGATGTGCCCAGCGCTGGATCCCGACCCTGTGCAGCTCGGAGGCCGGACGGTGAGCAGAGCCGCCCCCTGCCCACACAGCCAGGATAAGTCTTGAAGTTTGGGGTTGAGTAGCTTTTGCTTAATCCTTATTTCATAAAACTTGAAGTGCAGGTTTGAGACTTTTTATCGAGAGGGCAGGCGCTCCTTAATCTCATTTGAACTCTAGTAAGGCGCTCGAGTCTTTTCTGGGAAAGACAAGAAGACTTGGTAAACGATCAGGAGTTTTGCCTAGTAAGCTGCTTTTCATCCCAAGGAGTTTGGGGAAGTTGTTTTACCTTTTCTGCTTTATTTCGCCGCAAAAATTTCAAAGGGATTTACAAACTTGTTTCTTTCTGACTAAAACTCGGTGCTGTTTAAAGGGGAAGGAAGACCTGTTGTGTGTCACACCTCTCCTGGAGGTGACGGGGATGCCGGGCTGGCTCGGTAACAAAGTCAGCGGAGCAGCATCGGTGCTCATGAACACCTTTTCTATGTGGTTGTATGACTTTGGGATACTGCTGGTAGAAAACCTGTATTAATTAACACCTTTAATTACTTGCGAGTTTGCATTCAGTTTGCTGACGATTTTAAGCAATGCCAAAAACACTTATGTAGGGATTTCTGTATCACAGTACTTGGCTTTTATTTTACTGAGTGCCTCGTGTAGTGAGTGACAGGTCTTCTCTTGGAGATTTTCGTGCTCAAAGCCTAGACCTGTGCTGATGAAGTTCAAGCACTGGAAGAGTCCACCACAGTGGTGAGGCATTAGGGAGCACTCAGGAGACATGGCGGGGCATGGAGTCCATCAGTAATCACTTTAATTTGCAAATTAATTTTGCAGTTAATGGAGCAGCAGGGTGACTTGCCCCAGGCCACCCAGGGCGTCCGATGTCAGGAGGAGGAGTGGAGATCTGGTCACCCCACGCCGTTATTTCCGTCCTGTCCTTCCCATCAACTCTGCCTCCCATTTTTAGTGGATTAAAACTTCCAATTCTAGCTGCACAGGTCCTCCTGTGATGTCTACAGAAACATGCTGGCTTGTCAGTGTACCAAGAGAGCTTAGGGTGTTTCAGGAAAGTGGGAAAAAAAGTGCAACCAAGGAGAGGAGTCCTTGCTCCAGAGTGCTCTGCCAGCATCTCCCTCATCTGTTTCAAGGGGGTGTAGGTGTTGTTTACTTGTTCTCCATTTATCTCAGTTGTGTCCCGTGAGGAACCCCATAAGCAAGTCCTATGTGGGTGCCCAAGTCACTGACTGAGCCAGTTTTGGTGCCCTACGTGGTGTTTTTTAGGTGGATATCCCATGGGAGAGACCTCCCAAAGAGCCAAGTTTCAAAAGAGCCCAAAAATCAGAGCCGGAGCTGCCCTTAACACATTCAGGAGGGCAGAGCTATTATGGCAGAGCGGGTGCAATAGCTTTCCTGGGCTAAATCCCACGTCGTGGGCTCCCTGCAGCATCCAGCCCATTTGGGAAGGCGGCTGTGTTGGGTGCTGTAGTCCATCCAGCTGGGGGACAGCCCTCGTTTTGCCCTCTCCCTGGCTCTGGTGGGCATCTCTCCATCCCGGGGCTGGGGGCACTGCAATCCTCACCCACCCCTGAGACACTGAAACGTTCCCCCCTGGGAAAGCTCTGCTAATGCTGTCCGTCGTGAATAGCTCTAATCCACTCTTTATGCAGGGGCTCGATGAATTTAAGGCTGCACCGCTGCTCGCGTGTCCTCCAGCAGAGAGCATCCCGTTAGAGGCATGACTCTCTGGCTCGGCGTACCGTGACCCGCTGTGTCATTGCTCATCAAGGTTTCTGAACCGAATTGAATACTCTCTAAGTTTTTTTTTTGGTGGTGTTTCAGGAGAAAAAGGCAGCCGGTTGGTATTCAGCGCCTTGCGAATACACGGGACGGCTTGAGGTGCACTCTTCCTAATTGCAATTCTCTGCAAGGAAATTATTAGGAAGATATTAACCATATAACGTTTTGGGAGGATGCTGGGTAGCAGTCAAAATTTCTGCTGCTACAGTATGTTTAAAAAAAAAAAAAAAAAGGACAATAAAGTAGGCTTTTTTGTTGGAAAAGAAGATTTCATGTTATCTGTGTTTGCAGGCTTTCTGGCTCATATGCTGGAGGAATCCTTGCTGCGGGGGTGTTTTCATTTTCTCGTCTAACATGGCAGTGGTCCATCACGGCGGAGGTTTTTAGCTTAAACAATCTGTTTGTGGGGCTGCTTATGGCTCTTACCGTGCATTTTGAGGAGGCATCCACTGCAAAAGAGAGATCAAAGGTAAAACATCTCAAGCAAAGTGAATAGTTCCTTTTTTTTTCAATTAGTCATCACGTGTCTGTTTAATTTCCTGTTCATTTGGTATTGACTTAGTTTCCTTTACGTAGGAAAGGCCAGATTTGGGGACTGGGTTCACCACCTGTTCTTGATGGTGTTGATCCCTGACCTGCCTGGACTCAGAAGTGCCAAAGATTTAAAGATCTGTGCACGTTGCTTAAGGGTTGAGGTGGGATGTGCTGGATCTGCTTTGTCTTTTTGTTGTTTTACGCACACGGGATAGAAGAGGAAAAAGCAAAATCATTCTCATCTAAATGTTTCGGTGCAAAGTTTAATTTTCTGCATCAAAGACTCAAAGTAGGCTGTGGGTGTTTGAGGTTTTGTTGTCAGAACTGTGATGTTCCCGAGGGTAACTCGATGCATCTTACAGAAAAATTCATCTACTCAGAAACCCAGGTTTCTAATGAAACACAGAAACGACCAAATTTTCAATCAGTTCTGTGCAGTTCAATGTATATTCTCTTGAAATTAAATGTGCCCCTAAAGTAATGCCATTATTAAATACAGAGACATTGAATTTCATGCCGTGTTCTCTACTTGGTAAATGGACTAGGCAGTCAAAAGGTGTTCTTGCTCACCAGCCTTGTTCTTTCTACTTTTATTTGCCTGAACATCAGATCTCCTCTCTTCTTACAGACTTGCCTGCTGTGACTCCTCTAAGTTGTGTGAATAAAAGGATTTTTGTCAGGCTAGCCTGGAATTTCAGCAGCACACAGTGGTAGTTTACTCAGCTTGGCAAATTCTCAAATAACATGTTTTATCACTGGCTTATAGAGGCCTTGTTTCATCATCGGGCTTTTGAATTTTCTGGCCAGTTCTGCCCCAAGACGCTGGGCTCCACAAAGATGGAGTTGGGACGTTTTCCGACTTGCTCCTGTGGTTGCTGTGCCCGATTTCCATTTGGATTTTCAGGTGAGGTTTTCAGAAGCAGTCAGTGAGCTCGTTTCCATGCTCTGAGTGGCCAGCATCCCACGCCTCGAAGAGGCCAGACTACAAACAGCAAATTGGAGACACTTTGTAAATCTGACTTCCTTGCAGACATATTCAGGAGCATGCTTGGTTCCCCAATATACTTGAAAAATTATTCAGGTGGTCCTGAGTCCTGCGGGGCAGCTCTGAAGCCCACAAAGTTTTTCTAAAGTTCTGGCAGGTGTTTCTGGGACAAAGCAGCATCCAGTGTTGAACACTGATTAAAAACTACTTTGTGATCCCATCGCCATGCCAAGGCAAGTGTTTGCACCTCACATGTCATTGTCACCAGTGACTGAAATTAGCAGGGGCAATGCTCTGATGACTGATGGGCTGTCAGCTCCTGTCCAACGATGTCTGTGGGACCCTGGTGGCTTTTTGCCCATTGAGGAGCATGGGCAGAGTGTGGCTGCAGGGTATGACACGGACCAAGTGGCCAGTGATGGAGAAGGAGGAGAAAGATTGAGCATGAGAAATGTCCTGCACCGTGCTGCAGAATCTGGATATGTTACCTCTTTTATCAGAAAATTCTTTCGGAGATGCTCAGAAAGGATCTCAGGCCACTGAGTGATGCTGCGTTTGGCTTAGCAAGTTTGTGTAGCCCTCACTTTAGCCCTCTGTGCCTGCAGAAGATGAAAAATCATTCCTATTATGTAAAATGATGTCTCTGTACATAAAAGTGGCATTATTTTTTTTATGGCATAAAAATAATCTGAAGTAACCCGTGTTGTCTGTGTTACAACCGACCAGTGCTCACTGATGTGCTTTGCCTTCTCTAAGCGTGCTGTGGGCTGCGCTGAAGCTGCTTTGGCATCTGGGTGTTTTTGCAGGGGGTAAAGAATAACTGTGAGGTGTTGTTTTTCTCCCTTTCAGATCTCTAGACTCGGTGCCTTTTGCTGCGGGCTCAGCCTGTGCAACCAGCACACGATAGTGGTCTATGTGGCTTGTATCGTGCCGTGGGTTCTCTCCCGGCTGGTCAGAAAGACGGTACGTATTTTGCTGACCCATGCCTCTGTTTTAGCTTGTTTTAAGGCTGTTAATAATTCTTCTTTCCAACCATTTGTTTATATGTTGATGTACGAACAGCGTTAGTAGGAATTCTGTCCAAACTCATCAGTCAACCAGCTGAATTGCAGCCCGTCGCAGTGTAGGGGCTTTGCTCGCACCAGCGACCTGCTCGTGGCTCCTAGCACAGGAGCTCAGTGCCCTGGCTGCTTGTAAGTGCCCAGTACACAGCCACAAGACCAACACTCTGAGCTAAAACTCCTTGGTGTGCAGGAGATAAGTGTGTTCAGTGCAGGTACGTACCTGCTGGTGGGAAGCCACGGGCGTGAGCAGCCTCTCCTGGCTGATGGCACTGCCTTTCTCATGGCTGGAGACGTTTGTGTGTTGATTCCCTGGTGGGACCACCAAACCCACATCTGCTTGTTGCACATCATCTCATGACTGCTGTCAACAGTTGAAGATGGAGCCAGAGTAGGTAGCAGGGCAGGAAGGGTGCTGCAGGTGCTGATCTTTAGGAGGAGTCCCCTTCAGCACCTCCCGGGGACGTGCCAGGCTCGGTGGCCTCCAGCTCTGACACTGCCAGGACTTGTGAGTCCTACAGGAGGTCATCTCTCGGGGAGAGCACCTAGCTTCTGCCAGCTGGAACAAAGACCAAAGCAAGGCTGACCTTCAGAGAAACGACAAGCTGGTTGAACATCACAATCAGAGAATGGTTGAGGTTGGAAGGGAGCGCTGGAGGTCATCTGGTCCAACCCCCACCTAGAAATACGTCCCTTTCATGTAGCAGAGATCCCTTCTCAGGATGTCCCTCACTTTACACCTCCTTATTAAGCTTGTTAATTGTATAAGAAGGTGAGAAGACGTCTTGGCACGTCTGGCTCAGGAAGGTGATGTGCATCCACCTGGATGAGGCCCTTGGTGATATCCAGGGGCCCTGCAATGCTTTTGTCACTTGTAGGTGGTCTTCTGCCAGTGGCTGTGTCGGGCTGGATGCAGGCGTGTTGCAGAAGCCCTGCTTTGCTCTGGGACGCACATCTTAGAGACTTAGATCACATTGCAAGTGGCCCAGAGGAGTCTCCACCTGTACCCTCTCTTTTGACCCTGAAGATGACAGTCGGGCAGGTGTCTGCTGGGACCATCCCATCTGAATTTCTCCTCCCTCAACCTGGTAAATCAGGTGTGATTCTGCGCAGCGGCACAGCTCAGAGCTGAGCCCAGAGTGAAACCCATCAGCTGCAAGAGATAGGGGCAGCTCAGACAAGCTTGGTCCAAGAGGTCAGCATCTCCAGCAAAAGCCTTACTGACCTCCTGTTTCCCTTAACAAAACGATGGCTCGTGAAGTGCATTTGTGTTCTTTAAACAGAGCTTTTTTTTCAGCCGGGGTGGCCTGGAGAGACATCTGTGGTTTCCAGCAGGGTGAATGCTGTGCCAACATGGGAATACTGGGAAACACCTTAGCCAGCCCGGTAGACCCTGCTGCATAACACCACCTAATAAGAGGTTATTTGATCAAAACTAGTGGCTTTCAGTGAAACCAACAAAAAAGAGCCAGGCTTCTAAAGGAATTTTGACCGGCAACGTTACTGAGCTACTTTCTCTGCTCTGTAGCTCGTCGCTCTGAATGGTCTCTCTTCCACATCACCCCAAATTCTGAAGGGAGTGCTTTGATTGGCAGGACGGTGCCTGATGAGAAAGCAAGCGTGCAATATTCCGGGGTGGGATTTTCCAAAGCACTTAAAGGAGTTAGGCACAGAAGTCCCTTTGAAAGTCTTGTCTTCCTGACCCCTTAGGCGGTCTTGAAAATCCCACCCCAAAAGTTGGCCTATCCAATTTAGCCAGCGTAATCATGATAAAGTAAATGGCAAAACCGACTCCTGATGATGGTGGTGATGCGTGTAGTTGTACTAGAGCAGCTTTTTTTTTTTTTTTTTTTTTTTGCCAGATGGAATACCAGCCAACTCTTAATCGCTGCAAAGTGGGTTATCTCAGCCTTGCAGTGCTTCAGCCATCTATGCATGTCATGCCATGATTTAAATGTGAAAGATGCAATGAGTATGATACTCATGAGTCCTAGCTAATATTATTTGCTTCACTTAAATTTCACCCTGCCATGCAAAGGAGATCAGTTTGATGCAGTTTACTAGTAATCCACAAAATCGTAAGGTTTAACATAGCATTTTGTAGGGACTTACTATAAATTGAGAGATCAGCTCTGTGTAAATATATTTGATGTTTTTTCTTTATCTGTTCTTGAAGTTCCAGCACGATTAAACTAAAATAAACATTGTTATGCCATATGACATATTTTGGTGCAGGAATTGTCCCTAGGCCATTTGCTGAAGTTGGGTTTATGCTTCTTGGCTGGTTTGCTGCCTTATCTCTATCTGCCGGCTTCGTCCTACCTCAATCGAGCCCGTTGGACATGGGGAGACCAGACGACTTTTCAAGGATTTTTGACCCACTTTCTCAGGGAGGAATATGGGACATTCAATCTGGTAAATAAGGGTCATTTTCTAAATGGCTTTCTTTTGAGATACGCGGTAGCAGAACCTTTCTGTTCATGATGCTCATTCTGTCCAGCTAAGAAATGGAAAATGATTTGTTTTTTAAATGTTTATTTCTGATTTTGACCTTTTGATCTGTCAGAGTTTCTGGGTATGGATCAGATGGCTGATGTCTTAGTAGTGTGAGCTGTATTATTTACTGGACGCTGTGCAGATGTCTCACATTTTAAAAAGCCCAAAGAGCAAGCCTTGCTGGAGGGAAACGGTGACATCAGTTCTGTGTTTTTCTTGTTTTAAAACAAGTTACTGTCTTTTTTATTATTTATTTTATTTTAAATAGCTATTTAAAGAGGTCCCAAGCAGTTTTCATTGCTTCACCTTTAAAAGAGATTCTTCTAACTTACTTCCTAGTAATGTTTTATTGCAATATTTTATTGAAATTGAATGAATATTTTATCAAAATGAGTGGTAGGTTTGGGGGATCTCAGAACCCTCTGCTCTGGATTATTCTGCCTGCTTTGTGCCCTTGCAAAGGGAGGGTGGTGTGATGTGATTCTGCAGGGTGTAGGGTTTGCATCTGTCTCCTCCAGCCCTAACTTAGATGTTTGGCTCCGGCCACCCGAGGAGAGCAATGCCCAGCCCCCCTTCTTTCCATCCTGCTTCAGAGATTTCAGTGCAGAGGGCTGGGAGAAGAGAAAGAGGTATGTTTTACGTATCATGTCACTCCTTGGGGTCCTCAGCATCCTCAGAAATGAAGTCCTGTGCCTGCAGCAGCTGCCTCCAGCTGGTGACACGCCACGAACACCCCATTGCCATTCCAGGGAACGCTCCTACAGCCATCCCTGAGAGCCGTGTGGCTGTAGCATGTGAGGCAAAAGATTTGATAATTCCTGCTGCTGGCACTTAAATCTTTCCAAAACTCCTCCAGAGGTAACATCCACCCTCTGAAGGACTTCTGAGGCTTCCCTGGTTGTCCTGTTCCCGGCTGTCTCCCAAGAATTAGGTTCTGCTGGGCAGAGCAATTCCCAGGCATGCAAATCCCTTAACTCCTGTCTCCATCAGATGTGATGAATTCAAGTTGATGTTCAGGCAGCTTAGGGCTGGACCGCGTGTAATCCTGCACCGTAAATCACATTTACGATGAACTGGTCTGAAGCTGGAGCAGTAAATGCAGCAAAATCCAAGCGTTTGGTCCCGAGGCCAGCTGGGCTAATGCCAGAGCCCTGCCTGGATGGACAGACAGCCCTTGCGTCCTAGGGAGGGGCTTTGCATTGCTTTAGGGGCAAACAGGGTCAAAAAAGCAGGGTGGCTGTGCTGGGGAGAGTGCATTTCCCTGCAGAGATCACGGCAGCAGGTGTGATTCCTGCGGGGGGTAGTGGGCTTGCACCCTGCTGGGGCTCTTGGGGCCAAACCACAGAGACCTCGCCTGTATGCTGAGAATCAGAAATGTCATCTCTTGCAAGGAAACCATCAGCATCCAGCAAGGTGGGGCTTTGCAGGAGACAGAAAGCCAGGACATGGGAAGCAGGAGGTGTTTGATGGTGTACCAACACCTGGGGGCTGGCTCTCCATCTTCTGACACTTCTAATTTATAAAAAATAAAATAAAATAAAAATTAAATGCAATTAACTATTCCATTTTTATCAAGATTAAATATTCCTTCCAGACCTCCTGGGTCACTTTACCTTGTATCTGGTAGTCAGCACTTTTCCAACAAGCACTGAGGAAGGCAGTTCCTCATCTCCACCAAGCACCACTCGTTTCCCAGACTTGTGCCATGGAGTGCAAGTCTGCAATGAAAAAAAATCTCATATCTGTACAGATCTGTGAGTGCAGAGGGGCCATGAGCAAGGCTAGTAAGCAAGCAGGAATTGAGGGCCATGTACTTTTCTCTTTGTTTAAGCAATTCCTGTTCCCTGTGCCCACTCTGGGGCACCACCTGAAAGGGTTTTGGAGGAGCCCTGTATGCTGGGGGTTCTGCAAACTGAAAACAAAAAGGCTTTTCCTTGCCCCAGTGACCCATTAGACAGGGTGTGGGCTTCTCATGGGTTTTCTTTCTTTTTAATCCAGGCCAAGTCGGAGACTGGTTCCAGTATGAGAGAGATGCTGGCGTGAGTAAAATCCCGAGTGCGCCTTACAGTGGGGAGAAACCTGTTGCCACCGCTGTGGTCTCAGCCCAGGTGGCTCCTCTCCTGCGTGTCCTCCTCTCCTTCCAAAGCTGGGGTTGTGCATGTCCAGCACCAGGACAGTGCATGTCCGTCTCTCTTCCTATTGAGGGAACAATGCTCGATCCCCTCCCCACCAATTTTTTCACCCAAAATCCTGGCGTGTAAACCCAGCTTGTTCCCATTCCTGGTAGACTTGCTCCCAGCAGGACGGGGATGCGTTATGCTGTCCTTCTGCCCTGCTCCTTGCTACACTCTGAGTGCTGGCAGCGATTTTGGGGTGATGCAGACGTGCACTTGATTTCTTTCTCCACAGCTCCCAGCTGGCGCAGATGAGGTCGGAGCTCTCCCTCCCTGTCCTTGCCCTGGCGCTCGTGGCCTGTTTCAGCACAGCACTGCCGTAAGTTGGAGGGGACAGTTTGCTCCGAGCCACTTTGCCTTGCGGGCTCGGTGTGAGCTATGGCTGCTCCCTCTGCCTTGTGCCATGTGGAGCTTCCCTGTGCAGAAATTTCAGCAGTTTTCCTGTTCTGATTATTGATGAAGATCAAAATAGCCCTGCACCTGGTTACTCTGAGACTTTGTAGACCGCAGGCCTAAAAAGCTTGCAGTCCTGATGGTTGTGTGCTTTGGAAAGGTTTCATAAATTGCAAAGGTAAAGACCCAGCAGCTCCTTGAATTAAATTAATTTAGGCATGCAGGGAGACAGTTACCTTCAAGTGCGTAAAACTTTTTTCCTACTTTTTGATCACGCCACTAGAGCGCTGTATTATTTTTTATAGGAGAAGGCAACAGAAGTCATCCGTGATTTGGCTCTTCGCTGGAATGCTCTGTGTTTATTCTCTCTTCTTTGCCTGGAGAGCAAATTTGGATGTTACAAAGCCTCTGTTTCTGGGCGTGGTAAGTTTCACTCCGAAAATTGCTCTGGGGTATTAAATTTTGGAAGAAGCCTCCTTCATGCTTTGTCGGCTGCTGTCGCATCCCCTGCTAATCAGGAACAGGTGGTTGTCTTGGAGCTGCACATGGTGTGAGCATACAGCTACGTTTTTTGTTTCCTTATAGCTGGGGAAACAGAAATAGGGTCTCTGAAATTTAGAGGGATGATTTGTATTTAAAAGGAAGGAAAAAAATAAAACAAAAAAACCTCTGCATATCTCTGTCTGCTCTTAAACTGCGAGCTTCTCAGCCCAGAGGCCATCCTGCCATGAAAACATGGACCTGCATCCCGTGCAGGCGTTGCAGTGCTGGCTGACAGGCGGTACATGCCCTGCGTTTGTGTCCTAGGTGGAGCGTTTCTGGATGCAGAGCAATGCCATCGTGGCTGTGCTGGCGGGGCTGGGGCTGCCCGCCCTCGTGTCCCTCGTTGGTGCCGTGCTGGAGGGCAGCCAGGGGCTGCCGGGGCTGGAGTGGCTTTCTGCTGTGGCTCTCGTTGCTGCTCAAATTTGGGCAAATTACAGGTAAGAAGTCCCCAGGGCTGCGGGGTGCTGTGTGGTCGGGTGCTGCTGGAACCTGCATGAGTCGAGGCGCCCATCGAAGCAGCTGTGGTCACAGCCTGGGGGTGTGAATTCTGCCCCACTTCCTTGTCTGACCGCTCTCAGAAGCACCAAGCACCAACCTCAGGCTGTAAGTCAGGGATAAAGAGGAAAATGCTGTAGATACCTAAGCTCTGCAGTGGTCTGGGTACAAACCAGAACAGTAGTAGGGGGGCTCAAGTAGAGGCTGACCAGCCGGTGAAGTGTACAACACATGGGCAGGAGAGTATCCTGCTCTTGAGTGTACATGCTGGTGTGCATACACATGATGGGGTATCAAAAAGAATCTAATCTCAGGTAATGTAAATCTACTTCTACCTGATGCTACAAAAACATAGATACTTATTACTTAATTAAAACTGTTAAAAGGGTGGGGAGGATTTCAAATACTTAGAGCCAATGTTGCAGTGGCAATTCCAGCTCCAAATTTTTATATCTTGTATTTTTCTGTAAATGGAGATGATGTTTTTTAGCAGGATCTGACCACATGAAGGTCTTCACCTATGGATGCCTATTGCATAAAATTGTTCTGAATATTGGGCAAAGCCATGCAGACGCCTAGTTGTAAGATGTTCTTTTTCATCTGTTCTCTTAAGCACCTGTGATCAGAGCACCAATGATATTGTTGACAAGTTTGCGAGAAACCTGCTGTCCTCTATGCCGATGGGTGCAGTGGTCTTGCTCAGAGGAGATTTACCCGGGAACGCCCTTCGTTACCTTCATTACTGCGAAGGAGCGAGGCCAGATATCACCTTAGTGGACCAGGAGGTACGTTCTGAAACCAATATTGAAAGCCATTGCTGAAATGGGAGGTGACCCTTACTGTGTAAATGGAGTCATTGCTCGTGCAGAAACCATTTCTGCAGCTGCTGGGTGTAAAATGGATGAAAACTGATTCTTGTTCTAATTGTGGTAATGTTTTTGGTGATAGATGATGACTTATGAATGGTACTTACCCAAGCTGGCAAAGCATTTACCTGGTGTCTCTTTTCCTGGGAACCGGTGGAATCCTGTGGAAGGAGTGTTACCCGATGGGACACGAACTTTTAATCTCCATCGTTT
This sequence comes from Oxyura jamaicensis, assembly GCF_011077185.1. Lineage (NCBI taxonomy): Eukaryota > Metazoa > Chordata > Aves > Anseriformes > Anatidae > Oxyura > Oxyura jamaicensis. The sequence continues at coordinate 50,237,858 of NC_048897.1, read as the reverse complement.
CCTCAAAGTAAATAAACAGTAAGCATTTCTTTCGTATGTAACAGCTTTCCTAAAACTTTCAACCTTTTTTTTTTTCTTGAAATTGTTTATGGAACAGCCTGGCACTGCATCCTAAAGACCAATTTTCTCTGCTGAGTTCCTCCCAGGTGGTGAGATTATTTTTACAATTAAAGCAAATATCTCTGCAGAAGTAACTCCATCCAGATATAACGTTCTGTATTGTTGAACAATGTTATATCTTGTTGAGCAAGATAAAATATTCTTGTTGTATTGAGGTAGGTTTGGATTTTAGGAGGGAAAAATAAGGTGATTGGTAGAGAATATTTACAATTTTTGTTTTGATTTCACTAACAATTTGTTGCAAAAAAGGAACATTCCCGTGTACTCAAAACGATGATAGTTGGAGAGCAAATGACTGCAGCTTCTCCTTGGTGAGCGTTGTGGCCAAGTGATTAGCATAGAATGAATGTATTCCACGAATAATCATCGTATAAAAATAGCTTAGTAAGAGTGGAGAAAGGATTAGATACTCACATGAATAAGAATAGCATCTGCATTTAGACTAGCTGGGTTGAGCCTTGCGAGTGTGGGTAGGCAGAAGAGCACGGGCAAGTGCCATCAGGAAGAAATGGGCTTCTCCTCCTGCTTCTGGCACAATGTGTGGCTTAAGTCCTGCTGGTTGCACCGATGTGGGGTGGGTGGCTTTCTTGAGCATGCGGGGTTGCACAAGGTCTGTGGCATGGCTTCACAATTCCTCTCTGTTGTTATTTTTTTTTGGCAGTAAGGAGGTGTTTGTCTGCATAGGTCTTCATGAAGGGGACTCCACCTGGAAAAGGAGTCACTCTCTTTGGCCGTGGGGTACTTGTGAAAAGTTGGTTCCTTCTGATGCTGTCTTTGACCCAGGAGAGTGGATTCGTCTCACAAGAAATCTCTATAACTGGACTGAAGACTACGGGAGGTAGGAGACAGAGGACTCTGTGCCTTTCTACTCGTTATTCTTCTGCCAGCAGAATAACCACATCCATTGCAGTGCTAGAGAAATCAACATGAAGCGTAATCGTAATGTTTTTGGAACGTAAAATAAATCTGCTTGTGATATTTTTGCTAGAGTTAAAATAGAGAGGACATTTCTAGAGAGTCTTCAGATCCAGTTCTTATTTAATACTTAATTGGGAGCCAAAAAACATTGAGGATGTGGGACATCTAAAGCTTTAAATGTCACAGGCTGAGCTCTGATGGATGGTAAAAACCATCTCTCACTTCGTGCCTAGCTGGGATGCTGTGAAACAACCAATGTAAGCACCAGAGGCTCCCCCCGTGCAGAGAGAGGAATAAAGTTTTATGAATGGCTGAGGATCAGCTCAGTTCCCTGCTGTCACAGAGCCATAGGCTTCATGAGAGGTTTTCTTCTGCCTGGGAGGTCTGTAGCTGCTTGGGTTAGAAGTGCTGATTGTGTGATGGGCTAAGCACAGTGACATGGATCTGATGGCTGGATTTTATTTTAATTCCCATTTAGTTTCAAGGCCTCTTCCTGGGAAGCTGTCGCCAACGAGGAGATGTGGCAAGCCAGGTGATGCTCCTTTGCTCCCCTCCAACAGCCGGTGGGCAATGCCAACTCCTTGGCATGGAAACACACACCAAAGTGGGCAGCTTGATGGTGCATGGCCTTATTGGATCTAAATGTGCCAAGCTTCAGAAGGAAAAGATGGGCCAAAAGATGGGTGTATTGCCTCTGGCAAGAAATGGTTTTGTTCACCTGAAGGCTCTGCTCAAAGTATCTTGGAGGAACAGAGCTAGTTCGGACATGCCGTGGACAGAAATTGTATTGGTGTCACTGATTTGGAAAAAACCTTGTGTGCTGTCCCATACAATTAGAGGGCTTTATGGGCGCATTGAGCATGTGTGTAGTCATGAGATGTGAGCTGGTTATGTTAAGCAGTTTGTAAAATGGACGTTTTTCTTGTTCTCCTAGGATGAAAACAGCTTTCTTTATATTTGACCTTGCAGAAACTGCCAGTGTGACTGCAGAAATGAAATCACAGCTTTACACGTTGGCATACACTGTAAGTCATGTATTTTACTATGAATGTTCCCTGCAGTCTTCGTGCTTTTTTATTGTTTTTAATTTCTTGACTACATGGAAATATCACGGTGTATCTATATAGGTGGGTTGTCCTGTAATCTGCATTCTCTCTCGTCCATCCAAACCAGGAGCGTAGCAGATTCAAAGAGATTTGTTCAGGGATATTATCCGTTCCTGCTTGCCCTCTCGGTCAGGGAAGATGCCAAAAGCTAACCAGTTGACACCCTCCTTTTGCTATAATTATGTTGTCTGTGCTGGGCTCCAAACCCATGCCAAGAGATTGCCTGTCCTGAAGTCCCCTCTTTGCACTTGTCCTCTCTGTCATTACACAGTCATGCATCTGAGCCAGCAAGTGTAAAATCCGACAGTCTTCTCACTGCAAATTAATTCTGCTGCATTTCACAGCAAAGAATGACATACGTAAGCTGGTGGAGGTTTCTCTGTAAATATTGTACTGCCAGAGATGCCAGCAGATGCACAAAACGATCAGTGTGTGTCAGCAGAGAGGAGGAGCGTTTTATACCCCAGCAAACAGCCTACAAATAGTTTCCTTTAAACATTTGCATATTATGTTGTGATTTTTGCTGTTGTGCTCTGCAGTGCTGTCAGCCGTGTGCCTGATGTTGAGCTTGTGAATATTGCCACTCAACAGACTGCTCAAGTCCGGTTGGAGATGTCCTAATTTCTTGAAATATTGAGTAAATGTTTTTCCAGATGCAGCAGTGAAATCTTTTTTCCCCAGCCCAGTGTAACTCGTGGGGAAGGGCATGATGTGCCCAGGGGTTATTTCGATCGTCTGTAATGTTTCTAAACATACAGCTGCTCCACAAAAGGAGCTGCTTCAGCTCCCAGTTGGATTTTGGATCCATTCTGTCACACATCACACAGCAAACACAGAGTGAGGTTTCAGAAATCCTCTGACTCTGGGCGTAGACATCTAAATAGCATCTGTTCCTTTATGGACAGTTTTGAAGCACTGTTAAAAGCTGTTGGTCCCCTTTGTTTGATTAATTTGTCTTTTTTTTTTCTCCCTGTAACAGTCGTACAAAGAAATTGTCAACTCTCATCCAAATCATCCGGTGAACTGGCACAAAAACTACGCAATAGCCTGCGAGAGGATGTTGCGTCTCCATCAGGTGGACGTGGATCCCGAGGCGCTGCTCTCTGAAACTGTTAAACATTTCCTCCTGTACACTGAGAAAGCAGAAGACGATCCCCAGCGGCAGGATATCCTGCAGGCTGTGAAACACCTGAAGAAGGAGCTGCAGGGGCTGAGGAAAATGAAAGCTGATCTGAAGCGGCGAGCTGGATAGCGCCTGTCCCCCCCACCCCGTGCCTTCTGAAGCACTGAGATTTTTGAAGTTAGGAGCTAAAATTTGAGTTGGGCATGGATAACATGAGAATGTTTATAAAAGGCAGCAGAAAATGCAGTAAAGAGGACATCAAGCAGGCTTGCCACCACAGGAATGTACTGTTATTTGTTCTTTGATGGCCATTGCCAAATGAACAGTTTGTATTGTTTTCTATGGGGAAGAAAGCTCATCGCTGAATAAAATGCTGGCTTTCAAAGGAGAGTTTCCTTCTAAAGGAAACCCGTGAATCTCTAGTACTGTGGAGAGCTTTTAATTTTGTTTATGAATACAGCATCCTTTATAGATGCAAAAAGTGTTTTTAGCTTTTCGATGTTTCTTCAGTTGTTGAGGCTTGTACAGAAGTTCTGCTGTAGGCTGTGCTGTGTCTGTGTGTTTGTATGGTCACAGGGCAGTGCAGTTAGGTAGGTTTCCATCAGGACAAGTGTGTGGCCTTTGTGGGGGTGTGACCATGTGCTCCATGCCCTGGCTGTGCCTCTACCATGGGGTGCTGCAGACACAACCCACTGGGGACACAGGCAGCAGCTGGTGTGGGATGGTGGGTGAAACAAATCCAGCTCTTCCTGCCTGGCTTTGCAGGGAGGGTTATTTTCATTACATTGGGGTTTTATGCTGTGATAGACTTCATTGCAGGATTTTCCCTATAGCAGGTGATCTGTGTTTGCAGACCACCGTGACTCTGTAGGCAGCAGCGTGGTGTTTCCTATGCTGTATCAGTCTAGGGTAGAGACACCTTGGTGTTGACATCCCTCCTGCTTTTCAGCATACCCCAAAGGCCAAATAACTCAGTTACCAAGAGCTCAGCTACGGATTTTCTAAAAAATGGCATAAAATAGTTTGTCTTTCAAAATGTTGATGAGTCTTTAAAAGGCTTAAAAAAGACACCAAGCTCTGGTGGAAATGCGCGTTTGTCAAAATCTTCATACTTTGCTCTGCCGTTCTCTGAAATCTCAGTGCAGTGGTGTTATGGGAGAGAAACTGCTGCCATTCCAGTGCGTTTGGGTTAGTAAAATTTTCAGAGAAGGAAGGGCTTCCATAAGGATCACGTTGTCGAGTGGAGGAGCAAGCAGGATGTGCACGGGAGCGAGAGAGGTGCTGAATGGGGATGCTCTGTCGCAGGACTCAGTCCGGACTTTGAGTGCTGTGTTTGTGCTCTGTGCCGTGCGTGCGTGTAGGTGCAGATTTAGGCTCATGTGGTTACTAATCCTAATAGATCCCTTTAAGAGTAGATGACTTTTTTTGTTGGCCCTCTACCTCATTGTGGGAAAACTTGAGCACTTTTCATTGAGTGCTGTATGTATAAAAAAACAAGCCGCTGTCTAGGATTCTTGTATTTTTCTTCATTTTTTCTCCCTTTCATTCTGATTTATTTTCACAGTATGATTTCCATAGGAATTCTCCCCTGTTCTCATGTAAACAATTACTGTCCAAACAGTGGATGAGAAATGAGCAATACAAATAAAAAATAAAACTCTGGGTTGCAAAGCCACAAAGCAGAGGCGAGAGTGAAGAAGAGAGGTGCAGGGCTGTCATTTTAACTCTTTGTGTTGCAATTGACTACATTTCAGGTCGACCGTGCCTCACTTAAATCTCTTCCTTTTTGTCAATTCCTGCAGAAGTGTTTGTACAGAGGGAGAGAATATCATACATTCCTCCATGCAGCTTTCTCAGGGCTGGCTTTCTTCTCGCTTCTCAAAATCAGCCCTTCAGCCTAGCAGAAAAGCATTAGGAATCCAATTTTTGAATGCTTTTGTTACCTGCATTATTGAAAATCCTTTCAAGCAAATATATTGAGCCAAGGGTTTTCTTTATCTTGATTAGATGCCCCTCCTCAGCTGCATAGTCTTGAAATAATTGGAAGCTTTTGTGGATTCCACTATCTGCTTGGGAGAAAAGAGGGGCTCTACAAAGGTATCTAAGCCTGCAGTCTGCTTCAAGTAACGTATCACAGCACGTTGTAATAAGCAGCAACGCAAACTGCGAGCAGAACTTTCCCACCGGCAAACGCCTTGCCAGGTATGAAGAGCAGTAGGAACGGGATGTTTTTTTAGGGAACGAGACCAGAAATGCTTGCAACTGTACCATTCGGGAGCACTGTGTGTGAGTTGTGTGCGCATGCAGCATGGGTGTCTGTGCTGGATGTTTGGCCCGGAGGTATCACCGATGGTCAACTGCAAAGGTGCAAATGTTTAACAGAAGTTAGAAAATTCCTCCTGTGAATGTGTTCAGGTTAGATTTGCCTGTGCTCTTAGATGAACCAATTGCATGTTTTTAAGCCTATTCGCTACAAGGCAGTGCTGAGGGATGCTGGCAGAAGTTTAATTTTTATCAGCTCCTCTTAGGTGGCACCCCTAAGTTTATCAAACAAGCAAAGCTGATTTGCTCTTCGTTAGTCTCAGTTGCATGAATTGGTTGCCAAGTAAACAGGATTTTGCATTTTCCTAATTACTTTCATATTTGTGTTTTACCTCTATTTGTTCTCTCGCAGAACTGGTCCTAATAATTAGTCAGACTCCTGCTGCCTAGACCTTAAAAAAAATAAAGGGGGGGGGGAGGAGGGAGACTTCAGAGGTTTTTTCCTCCCTTATAAATTCATTTTTGTTACAAGCATCTTTTATACATATTACTAAAGGGAGTGCACTAAGAAATGCAAATAATAGTTCTTTATTTTATTATGACAGTTAATTAATAGCAACCTGTTTTAATGAATAAAGTCACTCAGAGTCCTTCAGCACTTCCTAAGTAGAGGCCAGAATCTGTAGGGATTCTTTTTTCCCCCCCATTGTATAGCTCCTAGACTCGGCGCACTATATAGGGCCTGTATAGAAATGCTCGCTAATGAAGAGGGAGGGCGAGGAACTTGTCTGCATTCAAAGATCACTGGTGAGTCATTCAGCGAGAAAAGGCCCCTTGCTAGGAATAGTCACAGTTCCGCGGCATTGTGCTAGCAAAAGGGTTTGATCAAAGGTCTCCTGCGGAGCTTGCATGGTTTCCTTTCATACGACGACCATAATTAAAACCACTAATTCTCTTTTAAAATGCTGCAGGATGCCATGTAGGCATCTGTCTGGAGTGTCCTTTGTGCTGTCGGGAGCTGTTAAGGACCAGCGCCGAGGGCTTTTCAGCGACATGCCAGTCAGGAAGGTGATTCGACATAAGGGTGCCTCTGAAGGCTTGACAGGGCCTTGACTACACAATCCGAGCTGAATTTGCCCCTTGTCAGCTGCCAGTAAATAAATCTCAAAGGGGGAAAAGCTGAAGTTTCATTACCTGATCCCCAGGGCTTTGTTGGTTTTGGCATCGCCCAGGGGGAAGCCCTCGCCCCGTGGGGCTGGGGGGCTGGAGGTGGCCATTGGCCGCGTTGGGCGCGGGGCCGTTTGAAGACCGTCAATACTTGTAACAGTTCAGCTGTTGGGAAGACAAATAAATGGAAGAGCCCATTAATCCCCTTTGGGTACTCGGTGCCTTTTGCCCTTTTATCACAGCCTTATTAGGTTCCTACTCATCTTGAACCAGGAGGAATGAATTGAGGTTGTTGAGCGCTAATTGGCAAAGACTTTTCATCATGGGCCAAGAACTTTCCCTGACTTGAAAGTAACTTCGCCACGGGGAGGATCAGCGAATTCTTGCCTTGCCATTAAAACAAAACCCCCAAATCCCATCGGGATTCAGTGCAGTCTTTAAAAAGAAATAAAGAGAGGCAACTGCTAAATTGTTGGGCTTGGCCTTCGTCAAGATGTTGGTAGCTTACATTTGCTGTTTAAAAGGGAGTTGTGGAACCAGATGCTGGACAGGGTGATCTGTCCTGAAATATTGCTGAAATCTGTCTGTCCTATGTGTGTACACGTGCGTTACCAAAACCTACTTGCGGTCCAGGCTTCCCAAAAGCAGTCTGGAGATGATCTGTAAGGTGGCACAGACATTCGTGATGACTTGCAACCACTCGGGTGTCAAGCAGAGCACTATTAGGGTTACCATATGCCCATGGCCAATGCTGACTGCCCTTGATTCATCCCTGGGTTTGGTGAGAAATTATTCATAGTCAGGAAATACTTCCACATGGAGGCACTTGCAGGTTCTTGTATGAGAATGTTTTTTAATGTTGATTTTGGTAAATGATGTATTAATTTAAACATATTGCCCTTTCTCCCCATCCCCCCCCCCCCCCCCCATTGCACATTTAAATTAAAGAGTAAAGTTTGCGAGGTCATGAACAAATTTTATCCATTGACAGTGATACCTCAGTGTTGTGACCACCTTGGCCTGGAGGACGTCAGGCCAGGGTTTTAGAGCTGAAATCCTTATTGCTGTGTTCCCCAGCCTCCACACTGGGGGGACATGTGAAACAAGGCACCCATATTACAGGTGGCATCTCCAGGGGGTGCTGATGCCTGCACCCTGGTGAAGCCCCCGATGTGGCCCAGCCTCATCCCACGCCAGGGGCCTGCAGGCCGAGAGACTGGCACAGCACTATGTGAACAAACAGCGGCTAAAGCTCCTGCTCCGCTCATGGCACCGAATGAAGACGTCATTGTCAGCACCCTGGGAAAGGCTGTTTGGTTTGGATCTGCCTGGCAAAGCTGGAGCAAGCACTCGCGGCATTGCCCCTGCCAGGTTGCCGCATGGAGCAGCCATGTTCATGGCCACCACAGGCTGTCCAGGGAGGATGGAGAGCTCTGGTGGACCGTGTCCTCCTCACGTTGTCCCTTCTCCAAGAGCACTTCAACAAGTTGCTGCAGGTCAGGTACAGCAGCAACTTTATGAATTTTTGGGGAAAAAATGCATAGAAGGGGAAGAGGAGCATGACCTCTTTTGGGATGGTTTTGGAGCTTGTTGTTTATTGCTCTTCTTTGTCTTGGCCTTTGATTTAGCAGCAAAGCCTCTTAAATAGCGTAGAGTGTAAAAAGCACATCTGAAGAACTGCTGAACCTCCTCAGGGAGTATCTGCGGCCTGTTTCAGACAAGAGGAAGGACTTGTGTGCCGTTTTTTTTTTCAAATTTTTCCTAAAGTTTATTGTTTCTTCTTGCTGCCTCTTGGCACCCCAGTTGTATTTGGACCTGACATTTCAATAATGGCCTGTTCAATACTGAGTGAAAACAAGAAATGAGGATAAATTGGAATAACTTGTTTCAGATGAGTGGAGTTGGGGGAATTTTTGCTGGCAGCAGGCTGGTTGGAGGTAGTGCACTCCATCCAGTGAGCCTTTTCAGTCTGTCCCTAACAAATCTGAGAATTTGCCTTCTCTTGGGTTCAATAAACTCAATGCAAACTTACTGGTCTTCAGTAAATTTTTTTTGTAAATCCATGTTGGCCAAACTATGGCACAAGTGGATTTTGCTGGTGAGTGAGGAAGAGACACAAGGGCCTCAAGGAAGAGGAAGGTCAGCCTGGGTACTTCATGCACACGGTTGTTTTAATTTCTGGCTAAAAAATGAGGGGATGAGGTACTTCTCAAGAGAGGTTCTCCATATGAGATTATCTCTAGCAAACGTTTGGGAAAGAAAAATTAAGAATTTGATTTCAAGCTGTGGTTTGGAATTGAAAAAAAATGACTTTTTTTGTTGTTTGTTTTTGCTTTTGAAGAAAAAAAAATCTTAATTTTGATCCTTAAAATTAATTGAGTTAATTCAATTAGGCCGTGCTATTCTTAGATTTGAGTGAGTGTTGCAGATTGGTTTTGTTAGGAGAGAAAGAAAAAAAAAAAAAAAAAGCCTATTTTTACAGGTAAGAGTGAACCGTGAGTAATTCTGACTCATGAGAATTCAATGAGAATCCTCCTGGGGAGCCCAGGTGGGAGGTTAGAGCCACCTTTGGCACCATGTATCTGCCTTGAAGAACTAAAGTATTCTTCTCAAAATGTATGCTGAATTTGTTCGATGTACTCTGCTTATCCACCACATCAACTCTTCTTCAAACCTTCCTAGTCCTGTTTTGCATCATCTGAAACTCAGAGTTGATAACATGACATGAGGAAGGTCCAGCTTCTTCACTTGCTTAATTTAGGACCATTTGGACAACTGTAGCCCTCAAATAAACTTAATTACAGAAAATGCAGGAAACATGAGAAACATGGGCAATGTGGCCAGGCATTTTGTCCTGTATTTCTGAAGGCAGTGTCCTATCGAGGTGCCCAATTGTATAGGTGACCTCGAATATAATTGAAAATGTTAGATCTTAACATGTTTTTAAATTCAGCAACAGCATTTATATCATTCTAATTTTTCCTGTTGTCCCCGGCATTAAAAGTGTCTAGTTTTAAGGAACCCCAGTGACCCCTAAATACCCTTTTTTTCTCCCGACCGGGATCTAGCTTTTTACCATTTCCTTAATGTTTGCAGCTAGAAATGCAGCTTAAGTGGCATTATGCTAAGTAATTATTCTTACAGGATGTGAAATGAAACAAATTTTGCACAGCATGAAATTATTCCTGCCACGTATGGCGTTCGGTGGCAGATTTTCGAGTTTGGACCGTAAACAAGGCTCGGCGGCAAGGAAAGAGCGCAGAGGGGAGGGGGCGGGGAGGAAAACACCACCAAAGGTAAGTCCTTGTAGCAAAAATATTTTTGGCTGGATCAAATATTAAACCTGCTACTACAAATTTCACGCTTTGCATTCCTAAAGCAGATGCCAAGTGATGATGCCAAAAATTAATTGGAAATAATATTGCTTGCCTTGTGTGCCGTATCCAGCAGAGGGCACAACGGATAAGAAATGCGCCCGGTGCCGAATTCGCCCGCCACTGATAAGGCTGTTTGTAATTGCTTCGGTAAAAATATGTAGCAACATGCTTGTGTGCTTATTTACATCTGGGGATGTGCTCTGGAATGGAGGGTTTAGATTTACAGCCATCCCCCCCATGCCCCGTCAATACATAGGAGACTTTCGTGTTTTGCCTGCTTTCTGTTTTCTAGGGGAAAGTGATAAATTGCTGGGTTTGCTGGTTGAAGTACTGTGAACTGTTTCGGTGTTTGGAGGTTATCTTGAATTAAAAATTCAAGCCTTGACTACTAATAGGGAGGTGATGCATCGTGCAGTGCAGTGTTCTGCTGCCAGTAATTTTCATGGGTACATAAAAGGTCGTTACAGAGTGAAAAAAAAGTGAATATAAAGCTAAGAAGTTGAAGGTTATCCCTTTAATTCATTGAGAAATGTGAGTTGCTTGTTTATATATTACCAAATGTTAATCAGGAAGAGAAAGCTTCCCATTACTTTCATGTAAAATAGACTAAAGAATCTATGATTGCACATTAGGCAGGAGAGAAATAAGCAAAAGACATAAAAGCAGTCTTCTAAAACAAGAAAAATTTAAAAATCCACTATTTGTATTCAGTGAATTTTGCAATTAGCATAACGGACTAGGAAGTTGGTGCACATCATTGCTTTCACTAGAGCAAGATTTGCAGTTGTTCTCCTTAAGTACAGCCCTTTGTATTCAGCAAACACATCAATCAGTAGCAAATACAGCTTAAATCATCTGTCTAATTAGGGAAGGATTTTTTTCATAGATGATACAGATCAGAAAAAAACGTCAACATATACTTACTATCCGAACCTCGTTTGGGCAGCCCAATACTTTAAAATACCACCACAATTTCCAGCCCCCTTCATATAAGTACAGATGTGAATGTGGGCAGGACAGAGAGGAAAATGGGTGCTAAAACAAATGTAACAGTGCAGTCTTTCTCCAACGACTGGAAATTATCATTTCATGCTGTTTCCTACCAGTTCCACACTATATAAATAGATGCTGCCTTGGAACAAGTCAACATTTGATGCAAACAACCTCACAGCTCAATCTGTGCAAGGGAAAAAAAATAAAAATGAATCTGTTTTCATGTTCTAGTCTCTCCCTATTTTCTTTCAGGGTTATTGTTTAAATCAACACTTTCCAACTGTGTAGATTTTAGCTGGAGGTTTTTTTGCTTGCTTGTTTGTTTTGGAGAGGAGGGGGTTGTAATTTCCCAACGTATGGGAGATAAATGAGATGTTTAAAGCGCCTCAGTGGAGTGGCATAAAAGCTGGGAAATCAGAGAGATTGTAAATCTATGTTTGTTTTAGAAATAAAATAAAATAAATCAAGGAAGAGCAGGTTAGAGCTGCTAAAACCGAGCTGATTAAGAGCAGCAGTTACATAAAAAGCAGCTAGAGTCCATATTGTAAGTATTATCGCAGCCATGAGAAATGCAGCTCCAAAGCTTTTAAGGGTTGGTGTGGCTTTTTTTTTTTTTTTTTTTTAGTGAATTAAGTACTGATGAAAGGTATGGGATTGACAGCTTTGCAAACTCAGTGCTGCTGTTTAATCACAAAACCCATGGTAGTGCCTACAAGACCTGCAGGAGCAAGTTGTCCTGGCCCTCTGCTGCCTCTGCTTCTAGGATCGGGGGCGATCCCTGCATCACCCAACCTGGGCTGCTGGGCTCTGAGATCTACTTAGAGAGGTCTGCAAGGAGCTAACAGCTGAAAGCTCTTGCAACCCCAAATCACGGTTCAACAACCATTGGGTTGGTGAGGTTGTCCCCCAGCCCACAAATGCCTCCCACACCTTCTGCTGAGCTTGAGAGTGGCAAGAATTGGAAAGCCACAGCTCTGATGAGGCAGAGGGGAGGCAAGCAGGAAAGCAGTGGGGGCTGCTGTTCTGATGTGACTGACATGGGACCCCCAGAATTGGAGAGGCAGGGTCTGAGGAAGAGGCAAAACTTCTCTTGCTCTTTCCTTTGGTGGAGTTTTAACTGATATGCTGGGAATTCACAGCATATAAGCTTCCCTGTAAGCTGGATGGCAGGTGGCCTTTTTCCCTTCTGAAGGAATAAAAGCCCTGGAGAACGATGGTGCCCATTACAAGGAGGTTCTGTGTCCACTTCTTTTAGTAAGAAGTGGCTGTTGGCCCTCTAACAAGCCTGTGGCACCAGGCTCCTTGCTCCAGCAAAGTGCTCTCATCAGCCTGTCTGCATCTTCCGCGGAGGACCTTCTCTCTCTGCAGCTCTTCTGCCACCACCCATAACCCAGGTGAAGGTCCATCTCTCTCTGGGCATTGGAGGATTGTTTCAGCCTTTTGGTTTCACAGGCTTCGTCCTTCTAGGTCTGGTATAAAATTTTTTATCCTCATATGTTTTGATAAGAATCAAAAAAAAAACCAAAGGGGGGGGGGTTCTGACCTTAATTCTAAAAATATATGTTCATAACAATTAAATGTTGGCTTGTTCTTTTTTTGGACATTCCAGCTTCATTTCCTGTGGGGCTGGAATGTCCTGAAATCTACCTGAATGCAGCAGTGGTTTTGGTGTCTTAGGATTACTTTTGATTCAGCTAGTGGCTATTCAACAATGCCTCGGGTACTTTTACCCACCACTTCAAACATGATTTGAGGTCCTTGCCGGGGCAGACAGATGTATTTCCCAGTCCTTTATTAATAGAGCAGAGAAATACAAAAAATGTAAGAAGATTAAGAAAAGGAGTTTATTTGCCTTATGGGCTTCTCCAGGACCATGAACACCATGCTGGGAGTGATGGAGAGGGGCATCTACAGTGTAGGAAATCCCACACGAGGTGGTGAACCCTTCTGCAGCTGTGATTTGCATTTCCTGACCACTAGAAAATAATGCTGTTAGCTCCCTTGGCGTCCAAGGTTGTGAAATACCGGGCCTTCTCCAGCATCTGTATAGCTAAATATTGAAACGTGAGTGAAACAGCATTTTAGAGCTCAGGCCTGCTAGTATTTTCCACTCAAAACCAACGTGCAGCATCAGCTGGCAGCTGCCTAGAAGAAAAGATACAAACAGAGACAGCAGGAATAAGTTGCAGTGGACCAATCAGGGTGTCTATAAGCAAAGAAAATAAGCACAATTACTGATTTCTTTGGCCTTATTCTCAACTCCTGTGTGCCATGACAAACCTCATAGTACCCTGGCGTGGGCTTAGCAGCTCTGTAAGGCACAAAAAGCCTCCCCCTCTCTGCTGTTTAGGTGTGGTGGCCCCAAGAAGCCACCTCTGCCATGTGTGGGGCTGCCCACGTCTCAATGCCATTGAGACCTTGAAAGGAAACATCTCAGCTAATGTGTGAGGAAGGTATGATCACCATCAGCGACGAGGTGAGGGTGATTTCTGAGAGTCTCTGAGCTAACCCCAGGGGTGTCAGAGGGGACACAGAGCCAAAGCATAGAGGGGATGGTTGATGGTTGGACTTGACGGACTTAGGGGGTCTTCACCAACCTAAATGGTTCTGTGATGGGCTTAAACACAAAAGCCTGGCTGGGGTGTGCTTCGAGCACTAACTGCTGGGCTCCGAGGGGCCTGGCTGGGGCAGGCCGCTCCGTGCTCCTTCCCTTGCCTCAGTTCTGAAGATGGTGGGCGCTGGAGGAGGGCCAACGTGCAGGATGGGCTGTCTTGGCTCCAGACTCAGTGGTTCCCCTGGCATCCATGTGCCCCCTTCCATTTGTCCTGTGGCAGGGGATGAATTCCCCACCTTCCCCTGGGTATACAGGGACAGAGCTGCCACGAGGGCCAGCTGCCACATCCCCCTTCCCTTTGGTTTCAAATGGGTTCAGAGCAGGTTGGGAGAGCCATCCAGGTCTCCCAAACCCTTTTGGCCAAGCTGGGGCCAACTTGTCCACATGTGCTGGAAACCTTGGAGCAAGGATACCGCCAGTTATCCCGATTTTGGCATGACTGTGGGATGAGAGGGAGGGCTGTAAGCAGGCAGGAAGCGTGCACCAGCGCTGCTTGCCGTTCTGCCCCTGCTTTTAAGTCCCTGACATATAATCTTGGTCCTGATTTGGTCTCCACCTCATCTGGCTTGTGTAAGCTGCTTCCCGTGACCTTTCCTCGGCGAAGGGAAGGAGGGGGAGCGATGGGGGCATGTGAATAGAGCCAGACCCTCCTGCCAGCGGGCAGAGGGTGCTCTTGCCTAGCATATCCCGCTCCCTCCGGATAGCCGGGGCTGTTCCCCTATAAACCAGCCCCTTCCCACCCGCTCGGGCCCAGGGATGCCCGAGCATCCCCAGCGTGCCGGCGACGGATCTGCTTCATTAATATTCCTGCTCGGGCGGGTGGGTGGAGGGAGCGCCGCATCTAACCTACTTTATTCAAATAGAAAATGTGTGTGGCGGAGTGAGAGGGAGATACAGGCTCTGCCATAATTCCAGATTTAATTGGAAATTTAGTAAATCTGCTAAAATATTTAGTGGTTTCAATTTTTTCCCCTTCTTCTGTAAGAAACAAAGGATCCCGGTTTATCATGTGTCTTTCAACAACTTTAATTTCATTTGTAGATTAAGGATGGAAGTAGCATTTCCACTCGATTGCATACTGGGCATTAAGAAGACAAAAACGTTCATTGTTTGCCCAAACTCGGAGTGCTTTTTTTTTTTTTTTTTTTTTTTTTTTTCCAGACATTAAGCTGTAGGTGGCATTCTTTATACCTGACATCAGGACGCTTTTGTCAGCCCTTCGGTTGACAGGATTTTCTGCTGACCTGTCGGAGGTGCGTGAAGCAGTGCAAACAAGGTAGTGCTTCTGCCAGGTGACGGGGACGGGTGCCGGCAGGAGTGGGACAGCCTCACCCCAGCCCACCGGGATGTGGCTGATGGCCAGATTGGTAAATCGCAGGGTTTTTGAGCAAGTGTCTTGAGGGAATTAAAGAGGGAAGGTTTGGTGGCCTTTCCCATAAGATATTCTAAAGCAAGGAAGTGGTCGGTGGGACAGTTTTTTTCCCAAATCATGCATTTCTTATGACTTTTTGGATGCCAAGGGGTTTCATGGTCACTTCAGCCTCTTTTGGCACAGAGGTGTGGTTGGACTTGGATCCTGGATGGGGCACCTGTTTTGCCATGAGGATGTTTGGCACCTGTTCAGGATGGAGTGGCTATGCAGATAACTGAAGCTCCACATCCACCTATAATTAGAAAAATGAGCTCCTGTTCTGGACTTAAACGTCCACCTTGGCTTTAAACAGCCACCATGTGTGGAAGCAATCTTCCACCTGAGAGCCCCAGGTAGTTTTTCAGGGGAGCCTTCCAAGTTTTGCTGGTTTTGTGTTTTTGTTTTTTTTTCCCCAGTATAAACCAGCAGGAGCTGGACCCGTAGCTCGGGCCAGAGCAGGGCTGGACAGGGTGGTTTTACTGGTTTTATTATTATTTTTTAAAATGATCCTTTGTTTATATTTTCTCTTGAAAATTCAGCCCAGTCTCTTCTGAAGCCATCTTTTTGTAATTCTCTCAACTACTTAATGTAGTGCAAACTCACCACAAAAGCTTCTCAAGAAATCACGGCTTTTGTGAACGCCAGGCGAAAGGAAGAAAATTGTCGCCTAACCTTTCAGCCATCCTCATTTTCAGGGGAGCAAAGGACATTCTCTGGAGACGCAGAGTTTTTTTTTTATCCACGGCAGTTAAATCAGATTTATTAACATGACACGTTATGAAGGTGGGAAGTAACATTTGTTTGCCTGATTTTGGGGGGAATTTATCCTGCAGTCATTAAACTGGATTTTAAACCACCATTTAATGTTTTGTTATCTTTCTAGTTTTTTATTTTTTTTTTAGCATCCAGTGTTAATCCTGCAATTGGAAACCACTGTGGATAAAAGTACTGTGTAACTTGCTTCCAGAACAAATAAGGTACAGCAGCTAATTTTAGTTTTAGGTTTCAAGGAGGGGGAGAGGAAGGGGGTAAGACAGCACCTTCCCTTTATGCTGTGAGACAGCCTTCAAGTGTGGAAGCAAAAATTCCCAAGCTGAGATCTAGTGAATGTAGAAAAGGTTCATTTTCAAAATTGCAACAGCCTGTACTTAGGTGATATTAGAAGACACCATGACAGTAAAGTAGTTTTATGCATAGCGGCTTAGCTAACATTTTGAGAACTAGTTTAGTGAAGCTATCAGGTTTAAAAATACCAAGCCACAAAGTTTTAATGAAACTATGCTTGGATCAAAGTACCATAAAGAGCATCCAAGAACTGCTTAAAAGATCCTTGAGTGGAAATTAGAATGGATCGTCAGGATTTATTCTGTAAAGCCTGTCTATTTTGACCTTTTTTCAGTCTCATATTAAGGCTGCTGAAAGTGTGTTTTGTTTGGCTAATGCTTGGGACTTGCTGTAGCTATTAGGTCTGTTAAACTGAGGCTGCCTCTAAAGTTTTAGTATGCATTAATTGACTGATAAGGACTTGGGAATCAAATGGCTGAAGGAAAGGGCTATCATAGATATTTTTTTTTCCTTTGCTTTATTTCTCTTTGCACTTCATTTACATCCCAAGCCCTATTGGTGATCCAGATTTGAATAAAGCCACAGCTTAAGCAGCGATTAGATCTCAATAGCTTGGATTTTCAATGAAATTGTGGCATCGTTTTTTGCCATACGTATTTAGTAAGAGGTGTGAAAACTGACACCTGGTGCAACTTTATCTTTTAAAGCACTGTTTCGGTTTATGCATATATGTACGCACGCACACATAGCGTTTGCAGACACGCATAGATATATGTATATATAAAATCCTGCTGAAATTAGGGTATTAGTTGATAGGCCTTTGACTCTGTCAATGTCAGGGGTTAGTGGGAAACAAAGACGAGGCTAAGCAAAGCTTTGCAAGAATGGAAGAGATAAGAAGACCTTCCCCCTTCTTCAGGTTGATTTTTTAAGCATGTCATCTAATGTTCAAAGCAATGATCCTGTAAACGCTATTAGAAGAAGAAAGCCATCAAGAATATATAATGCAGTGAGGGTTATTTTTTTTTTTTTCATTCTGATGTTATTATCATTACTGTTATTATTATTATTTGGAAGCAATATGTTTAAAGTTCACCTGCTAATCCTTAAGCTGTTGATATGACGATGTCAAAAATGATGGGATTTGGTGCTTCTCATTATTGTTATGTATTGTTCTTCACTAGCATTCCATATTAATATTTATAAATGCCAGGAAAAGTAGTCTTTTTATAGACACGAGAGCTCCCAAACTCCATTTTTATTTTCTTTTTAACAAATAAATGTTGCATCCAATATAGATGATTACATTTTGGAACAAAAATGATTTTCCAAGCAATCCACTTGATGCTGATGGTGAGTTTTTTAAACTTATTTTTCTGTGAGCAAGACGATGACCTGTAGATATGATCTTTCCTTACCAACATTCATAAGAATGCTTGTTCAAATTAGAATAAATACTGATGGCAGTGAGTGTGATCAAACTGACAGGAATGCAGAAATGGGTTTGAAATCCTTCCAAAAGGTACTTCAAGCAGCAGTGAACTAAAGCCAATGGCTAGAAAGGAATTCAGCGATGCTTGGTCACCTTCTTAATTTGATGCCCTGCATTTCTAGGGGTCCTGTTGTACTCCTGAATGAATTGTCCCAGAGGTGAAGCCTGGAGGACTTTGGGACTTTGTACCAAACAACAACAACAAAATGTGTGCCCTGCAAGCAGCCCAGACCCAGACTGCTTTTGAAAGTCATTTCCAAAACACTTGCAATGACAGCAGCAATCTCCTGGCCCAGCTTAAGAGATTTTCCTGAAATCACCTGCACTGTGTGAAGCAGAAATAGTCTGCAAACAATGAACATCTTCCAGGCTGTATTTGGCTGGTATAGCCACCCCAGCAGTCGGAGGGTTCATGAGCATCTCTCTGCCCCTGACTTCATCTCTGCAGTGAAAAGACACAATCTCCTCTTTGCATCTCTCTGCTTTTTGACACGGATCTTTGCATGAGTTTCTTTGGTGCTCTTGCTGGGTTTGAGACTGGGGACATCAGGAACAGGAGACTGCTTTGAACTTGAGGAAGGAGTGAAGAGTGGAGAAGGGCACAGGCAGCAGGATTTAACCCGGCATGTTGTGGGCTGAAGGAGACGTGGCTGCTGGCTGTGCATACGCTGGTTGTGAGAGGGGTGAGACTGGTTAGCTTTGATAGACTGCGCTGCTGCAAACACAGAGAGACATGAGATGATGAGGAATATATTCAGGCTGGATATCAGAAGAGAGTTTGAGACTCTCAGACAACTGAGATTTGGGAATGGCCTTGGGGCAAGCACTCCAGTTCATTTGAAGTTGATGCTCGTTCAGCCTGTGAAATGGGATTGTACGCCTTGGTTGCCGGGGAAAGTGACGGGAAGGGCTTGGTGATTAAAGGGGGCTCTTCTTGTCCTCAGATGGGTTTTAGGATGTCTTAGTTTCCTTTTTGGTGCTGGAGGTGCTTCCCAGAAAGTCCTGGAGATACTGTCGTGTTTTGAGCATCACAGCAATTTACTCCGTGTTTCAGCCTTTCTGCAAGCAATTCTGGTAACCATTCCTTTGAATCCCCTTCCTTGAACAGTGACCCCTAACGTAACATTGAAGACATCGCAAAAAGATCATTTTAATCATTTTATATTTTGTACTTGAAGTATCTGGTCCAGTAGCTGCTTATTCTCCTTCCTTTAGGACAAAGTGGCACTTGGTTTGGGTAAGGGAGCGCACTACACGGCTGCAAACTGCAGTCTGGGTTTGATAGCCGAAAGGATCGGCTCCCACTTGATGCTTATTTTCTGCTGCAGGCTCACAGGAAGATGTTCTCTCCTTTTTCCTGTGCCTTTGAGCTTCTCAACTCCTCCTAAGCCACTCACATGTGGGAGTCCTGCAGATCTTTTGCTTCCTAAGGACACTGGGTTTTCACAGAGGCTTATATGCTACGGCGTGCTATATGCAGACACAGATACCCTATGCCTGAAGGATTTCTTTCTTAAGTGGGTTCCCTGTTCTTTAGATGTCTGTAACATCAGTGTGTTTCACACACAGCCATCGGCAGAAGAAATTATGGATCTATCAATGCTGGACACTTCAAAGCAAGCATCATACTGCTCATACCTGAGCGGACCTTTGGGACCAGTCAGTGAGTTGCAGGCGTTCAGTTTCCAGATGCTGCTTGGATGTTGATAGACTTGTTGAAGGTGAGGACTCAAGAACTCCTCTGCACACAAGGATTTGGTTTGAGCAGATCCCAACATACCTGTAAAACCAGCAGATGCTGACTGTCTTGTCATTGCTCACAGCCTGACAGTGCCTGTGTGTGCTGCAGGGTGACAAGGGAGGACATGGGTGTAGTGGGAGGGGAAAGAAAGCTGACACAAGTTGGGGGACAGGGGGAGCTGATGGTCACATTGCTCAGCAGAAGGCTTGCTCCCATCCCAACAGGGCGGAGGGGAAGGGGACAGCTTGGGAAACCTTTCCCTGGGGGAAATTGATGCCCCGCTTGGACAACTTATCCTCTTGCTTTCCGTGCTTATCGCTTGTTCCGCCTATTCATGGGAGAGACTCAAGCAAAACAGAGGGCTTTGTGCTCCTCCCGGCCTGCCCTAACGAGAGGGGAGTTTCGGGGCTGGCAGTGGGGAGGGTGCGCTCACACACCATGGCGAGGGGACGTGCACCACCAGGCTGCAGCCGCACGGCCCAGCTGGGAAACAGAGGGCAAAACCGAAAAGGGAATTCTGTGGCCTGTTCCCTCCTAAATGAGAGGTTCTCAAAGAGGACACCAGGAAATACTTTCTGCTTGTGGGGGTGTTGAAACCCTGAACTGGCCCCAAGGGATGCTGGATTCCCTCTTCAGCAGAGGTTCTGTGCAGCATCTTCCCCGGGGATGCTCTAGAAAAATTTCTGCCTCGCAGGCATTTGTCCCCTTCAATCCTCCTTGTTTTATGATTGGGATCCCCAAAACCTCAATGCACAGATTGCCAGAGCCTGGAGGGTAAGCACAATTACATACTTATTCTCTTCTTATTCTCAGTTGCCCAAATTAGTGATCTTCTTAATCCAAGTCGGTGTCTATGGTCTGGTCCAGAATGATTGTTGATAACTAGATAAGGCCACCAATTCTGGCAAATAAAGACACGTTTGAAATCAGAATCACTTCAGGTGCAGGTGAAGCTGACATTTCAGTCCATAGCAAGGCATCTCAAATTGGTCCTACAAAAAGACCAATGTCATTTTTCTGCTAGTGGTTCGAACTTGTGTGGGTTGGATGGTTGCCTCAAACACATTTTACTCTCGCTGTTGACAATAGACATTTCAAAGGAAACAATGAGTATTTCTTGGAAGAAAATTTGCTTGAAAAAAAAAAAAATCTCAGAGCCATTTGCTGAGCTTTCATCATCACACTTGGGAGAAGAAAGGAAATTGGCCGTACGCTGCCTGTGAACAAAGTGCTTTTCACGCCCTTGTTGAAATCCACCCGTGTTTGGCCAAGTTATCAGTCTTGTGCATGTTCTTTAGAGGTTTGCTGAAATTTGGCTGCCTCATTTCTCTGAAGGCATGGTCTGCACAACGCCCGCTCCGGCCCAAGGCTCTTGAATGGGAGAGGGATGTTTTTTTTTTCCCCAGAAAGTGCCCTACTTAACTCCCTCGCATTGATTGAGCACATCCAAGGCTAGCCAGGGAGCGAATTACCAAAGGGCCTAACCACTTTGTTCCATGTGAACAAACTGCTCTCGTTTTCCTTCTCAAGTTTATTTGCGTGTGTGTGTAATACACAGGAAAATAGTATCTTGGATAAAATCCTGCTGATTACAAATCTAGGTTACGAATGAACTTTAAATGAGCGTTGAAGTTGCAATATTGAGCACTCAGTGTCTGAGGAGCTCTCAGATGCACGCTGCCTTTGCAGGCTTAATTTGCCTTCCTACTGCCTATGGCTTATGATAATTTTTAATTACCCAATCACACGATATCTTTTCCCACAGGATCCTTGCTCCTTTGCCACACAGGTTGGACAAAGATCTTTTAACAGGTACCCAGTTAGTTTTTCTTTTCATGCTTAGCCATCACATTGTCCAAAGCCAGGAATAAATACAGGTCTTTATTCTATAATTAAAAGCTGGCTTTTAAACAGCAAAATAATTTCATTTCCTATTTATGCTGTTGTATAAGTAGGGCCCACCATGGGAGCAGGGAAGAGAGAAGGCAGCCGTAAAATCTGACTTTGACCAGGTTCTTAGCAACCATTTGTGCTGTAGATGGCCTCGGCACTGTTTGCCTTTAATCGTTTAACTTTTTATAAGACTGGAATAACAATATACCGCTATCTGTCGGGAAAAAGTCAACCTCTTTCTTGCTTGAGAAGTGTTGCGATACAACGGTGATGTGGTCCTGTATAAACCGAGATAGGCAGCAAAACTCTGTATTTAATACATGCCCAGCACACAAATAAAATGCGAAAAATGTTTCATTTTGGTCTTTAAGTAACAGAGAGAGGGGAGGAAGCGGGAAGCTTAGAATTGGAAAGCGATAGCTTTAGCAATGCGGCGCAATGATTGAAAATGACATCTTCCACACACCCAATTAAAATTCATACCTTTTAACCTTCGCAGCCATCTGAGATCTGTATCATTAAGACTGATTCAACAAGATGCCTTGATATTCTAAATTATTTGTATGCCTGGTATTCCAAATAAACATTTGTGAAATTCATTTCAAAAGATGTTAACACTCATGAAACCCATGTGCCCCAGAGGGATTATATAAATTTCCATGTCAAATATTTGAAGCAAAGCACTTGTACAGAAACAGTGTTTTTTGTGTTTTGATGCCTTTCATTTCCATAAACTAGATTACTTTCTGAAATTACTTTCACACAGAGAACAGTTTCTATTGAATTCCAGTCAGTGAGCTCCTTGGAGTGTGATGTGAATAAAATATTACTGGGTTATGTAGCTTCCAGGATGCATATGCAGCTGTGCTGTACGAGCAGGGCAAACCAAGTCTGGATTTTATCTTGAAGTGGGTCCGCACACAGAGATTTACTGTCTTAGCCTAATTGCTAAACAACTATTCCATTTAGAGCCTAACAAGGAAGCTCTCTAGATTTCTGTCTCCAGCCCCTCTACCTGGCTAACAGTGACATGATCTCCCTCGGTAAGCAAAGATTTGCTGGCAGGCAGCAATTCCTGGCTGTCGGTGGTTCTTGAACAGGAAAGTTTTATCTGCTTCTTGCAAACACCGGTTCTGCCAAAAATTCACGCGCGCACATACACACAAAAATAGATCTGAGCAAACATTGCCTCCATTGTGCTTGTTTTGCCAGCCCTGTGAAATGATCAAATACCAGGTATTTAAATGGGAGATGGAACAAAAATTTTGCCGAGGGTGTAGGGGAGGGAAGCAGCTGTGAGATTAAGTGTTTTTACATAAAGTACGCGTACAGTCTCCATTCTTATATAATATCCCTTGTGCGGATGTCTTTGGTTAGCTTCTGGATGTAGTTCTAGAAAAGAGGATGAAACGCTAACTCTGGGGAAATATTTGGGGTTCAGCTGTGGATTCTGCAGCAAACCCTGAGTACGCCTTGGTAAAAGTCTAGCTAAAGGTGAGCAGCCTCTGAGCAGCCAGGAGAAACATCTCACTGCTCCGATCCATACTGTTGTGTAGTTGTTCTGTATACGGGGGCTGCCTCATTTACCTTAGTAGAAGTTTCACAAGTGGAGATTCAGGAGTCAGGTTGTTGCAGCCAAGGCTGAATGCTGGGACTGAGCTGTTCTCTCCTGCTGTGGCAGCTGTCCCTCTGCCCAAAAAGCAGATGTACACCCTGGCTTGTGCTAGGTAAAGATTCTTTTGCAGGCCAGTTAGCATTCGGTTTGCTTGCCTCGTGGCAGTCCTGGGGTCCTGGTGTTGCTCACCAGCAGCAAGCAACAGGTTCCCTTACGTGAGACTGGAAGCTCAGAATTGTTGTGGGTGGCTGTTATGGGTGCAGAAGAGCAGATAGTTGGAGTGTGCAGGGCTGGGTTTTGCAAATACCATGGCTGAAATAAGCGTGCTGCACTGAGCTCAGATGCAAGAGTCCTCCTGAGAAAGGAAGCTTGCCTTCAGCTGGTGAGATGCGGATGAGGGCGGAGTGAGCTACAGGACAGGCAGAGATGTGACAGTGCACCCCACTTTTCAATTTAAAACAGAACAGAAGCCTGTTCTGTTACAAATTGGTGTCCTTTGCAAAGCCAAAACTAGGGAGAAGAGGTCTTTTCCTGTCCTTTGATGACAGATGTTCTTCTTGATGTTCTTCTCTCTGTTGCCTCACTGCTCAGAGACATGGACTCCAGACCACCACAGGCTCAGGACAGCAGCATCTTATTTCCCTATTCATCACCTCCCATTTTCCGATCCCCTCTTGGCTGGGCTCAGACAGGTGCTTCATAAAGAGATCGGAGGTGAGAAAATGTTGGTACATCCCACAGCTGAGACCAGCTGAATACAACGCACCTACTTTTATGATGTTTTAAACATTTTGGTAGGTATGGCTGTTGCGTAGCAAAAACTGAATACAAAAACTTAGATGTGCTCAAAGAAGCAGTCTGAGAGCAGTGCTGCTGAAAAGCAGAGCCTCCATAGAAACATCCCAGAAAACATTAGGCTTGATTCCCCTCTGTGTATAGGTCTAAAGCAATGCTGGGAATGCTCAAGGTTTGCTCTGCACACAAGCCAAGTGGATGGCTGCCTCCACAGAGGGGAACAAGATGTTCGTGGCCCTGCTGTCTGCTTGGCTTGGGCAGAGGCTGCTGAGGGAGGAGGGCGAGAAAGAGAACAGGAGCAGGAAATCCAGCTCTCAGGTGTCTCCTGGCTCTGCTCCTCCTTCTGCTCCTCCTTGTGGCTGCAGTCATTTGGCTCTGGAAGCAAAACCTGCTTTGCCTGAGCAGCAGTGAAGGCCATATTGCTCAGAAGAAACATCAGCCAGGATGCAGCTGCTGGCTCCCATGTGTTTAACTCAGTGAGAGCAGGTGGAGGGATGCAACATGTTTCCCTTCAGGAGAGCAGGAGAAAGGCTCCCATTTTACCTGTAGCCCCCAGGGCATTTTGTGACTGCCTGGGTTCATCCCTTTTTGGGCTGGAAGACTTTCTTACCTCCTCGTTCTTATCCAGCAAGGACATCTGACTCGGTCAGGACAAGATGCAGCTTTGCTCTCGCTCAGGCATCGGTCCACAAACTCCCAGCAAACCATTCCTCATTACACAGGTGTGGCAATGCAGGGAGCAGTGGGTAAGAATGAGGTATTCCCTCACCAAACCAGAGTTTTGGTGAGGGAATGCCTTAAATACAGCCTCCCTAGCCTTTCAGAAACCCTTCAGTTGCTGCTGACACAGCTCACCTGAAGCAGCTGCAGAGAGACGATTTTTCACTGGTTAGTGAAAGATAAAAAGCTGATTCCCAGCAATTGCCAAAGAACATCAGACTAAGAACTAAACAGGGTAAAAAGAAATGGGCTGCAATATATGCTCAGTCTTTGGTGCACTTCTTTAATGCCAGTCTTTAGGGGCAGACTTTGCAAAAATCCCCAATTATTTTAGCTGGTTAATCTGGTCCAAAGTAGGCTGTTGGCCAGCCTGTATGCTCTACGTATGATCTGGCTTAGCTAATCTGATCAATTCCAGTTTATTCTCTGGGTAGGTCCTGCAAATCCAGGACTATTTTAATTAGAGAAGCTGGGCAGCGACAGTTTATTGGGCAGTGGAGGTAAATTCGCAAGTCCTTGGGTCAGTGCTCACCAGAGATGCAGGTCATTTGGGTTAACGAGTTGCCACTGCCCTAAATGATGGCTTTTCCTTCATCTCACTGCTGTTAGCTTCTTTTTTTTTTTTTTTTTTTTTTTTTTTTATTTTAATAGACAACCAGACCTGAGAATATTACTGACTTCAATCTTGGTCTGTCGTTCTACCACTGAGCACCCTTTGCTTACTCCTTTCTGTTCCTCACCCTTGCTTATACTGGCTCTAGCACCTCTTTGAGCTTAAATATAAAATGAGCATTGATTTCTGAGAGAGGATTTGGATGCTTAGTTTTTCTCTTGTTATTTCTTTTGCAGCAGAGCCTGCCGAGATAAAGCTTCCAGCCTGTAGGTACTGTATCAACCTTGCAGAGGAGAGCTTGGGCCATGAAGATCTGTGCCTGGGGGAGATAGGATGGACAGAAAAAACCCATGGGCCATGCTTGCTTGAGGGGGAAGGTGGCTGCAGAGCTGCTGAGTGCTCAGCATGAGGCAGCAGAGCTGGGATGCTCTGCCTTCAGCCACCCCCTCTTCCTCATCACAGAGCAGGCAGCTTTTGTTGCACACACTATAGTAAGGGCCAAGCATGCAAAATAAGGCCTCTCCAATCCCATTTGTCATTCTTTCTATCTGATGAACTTCACGCCATTAAAATTGAGGACGAGGTGCACGGAACCTGCCAATTTCCATTGCAGATCATTTGTCAGAAAGCAAGGACTTCTGTTCTTTTTCTTCAGAAGGATAAGCGAAATGTGCCTACCTTGGGACAAGAGACCATAAATGAAGCTGAAATAATGGAAGATCACTCAAAAATTCTCCACGCTTTGGAAAAATTTCTACTCGCATTTGTAACGCTGAAGAAAGGAGAGTTTTACGTAAGAAACAGGCTGCAGAATAAGGACATCGATGTCTTAGTCCTATCTCTGCTCTAAGCATCCAGGGAAAAAAAAAAAAAAAAAAAAAAAAGGAAAAAATCTCTTTCCCCCCCGGGAGATTAAATTCCCTTTTCCACCACTGCAGCAGATCCACTTGGAGACAGCTCGTGAAAGGCATTTCGGTCTGTGCATGCACGGTGCTGCTGCGTGCATGGAAGAGCGGCCTGGTTTAGAAAGAAAAATTGGAATGTTAGAACAGGCTTCCCAAAGAAAGGGAAACAGAAATGCCATGCAGAGCTCCGGGAGCTGCGATTCCCTGGGCACAGAGCCGATGTCCTTGCACGAAGAGTGAGGGGAAGCATCTCAGGCCCCACTGCTGCCCCGAGATGGGGGCGCGGAGCCGGGATGTGCTCCTCAGCACATCTCCGACTGCATTTTAAGGACAGTCGAAAGGGAGCCCCACCGGGGTTTGTTTTTCTCTCCTGACTTTGTCCCAGTGCTGGGGTATTTTGCTGATGTGGTGGAGGACACTAACACCTTGATGGGCCCCATCTGTTCCAGCGAGCAGAGTACAGCTGAATGCTTCGAGGGTGCCGGGGTGCAGCTTGGGAACGCTCCTTGCCTTATCCATGGTGAAGCAGTTGGCATCAGCCAAGCTCCCTGGCACCCGGAGGGGGGAAATCCTGAGGTAAATTCGAGTAGACGTGATGTTAGAAAAGAACTAACCGTTAGGGCAAGTCGGGGTCGCCAGGTCTCCCAGCAGGGACAGGTGCCTGCCACTCCGCGCATGGCCGGCAGCCAAGGACTTAGCGGTGGGACTCATGCCAGTCACGCATGAAGAGCAGACACAAGGCTGGGTCTGGAGACAATGAGTAGTTTCCTCCGCTCTCCCTGCCTCTCCCGTGCGTGTTTGTGTGTGAAAGTGGGGCAGCTGAAGCCCGGGGTGCTATGTGGCATGTCCATGGCCAGCACTGCTGGTGCTGAAGGTGCTGGAAGATGCTGTGAAGTCAGCGGTGACCCTTCACAGCGCTGCTGCAGCCCGCAGAATATTCTGCACATCCCTGTCTGGACAAGGGGGTGGGGGCAGCAGGAGGAGGGCACAGACGGGCCTCCAAAGCCAGAACTGATTCCTTGGGCTGCGTGCAGCTATCTGCACGGACAGACCGGTATTTGCATATGCAAGTATCCAGCTGTGCATTCAATCACTTGCTATGCCGAAGCAAACGCAGGCGTGTGCATGTTTTAATGGATCCTGCTCAGTGCCCGCTCGCTGGAATCGTGGTTGCTGCATCCATCTAACTCTGACTCCAAACATCACGGAAAGTATCTAAAAATCTGGCTGGCACATCATGTGGTAACTGGAAGCTTTTGGTCTAGCCTTGTATTTTTGAGGCTGTTTGTTTTCCATCCCCTGAGCTTTAGAATGTAATTTTAGCAGAAATTACTGAATATTTTTTTGCCACATAACACACAGCACCTGTGTGAGCTCTCTGCAAGTCATGTCCTATGTATTTCAGAATGGTACAGGCCAAAAAAAAAAAAAAAAAATGGAAACTGTTCAAATCAGAGTCAAAGAAAAAAAAAATTCTCTGATACCATCTCTTCTCCCCCTTTATATCTTCTTTTCTCTCATCTGCTAAATGAGATGTTTCCACAGTTTCATTCAACACAGGATGGCAGTGGTAGAGCTTGGCAGCCATGGGAGCAAATGACTTACAACCAAAGGACAGTTTGAAAGGCAAATATGTGGATGTCTGGCAATCCAGAGTCTGTCAGTGGCCCTTTCCAACTTGCGACTCAGGAGCATTAGACAGTCCCCTAAATAAAATGCATTTTGCTTTAGCATAGCAGCTGACCATGCTGACTTCTGTCATCTCTTACATCTTCTCCTATTTTCTTTTGCATTTTCCATGTGTGTTGTTCTGCTGATCCCAGTTCTGAGGGGAAGCGTAGCGATACAGCTGCTGTGCATTTCTTTGTTATTTCCTTTCCTGCCTTGGCACCTGTAGCCACTGTAACTAAGCACTTTACAGTAATCTTAAAAGCCTTCCAAAAATACTGTGACTCATTAAAACTGACTCAATAATAAAATCAATGGCAGCCTTCTATCCCTTCTGGAAAACTCATCTGCCCTGCAGTTCCAGACAAAAATAAACTAGATAGTTTTAGGGTATTTTTTCCCCAAAGCTTGACTGAAGAAACAAATAAATGTCTTATGTGATGTCAGGGCCATCAGCCTTGAATTTTTGGGTGTTATCCCTGTGTACACATATATGGTTTCTGTGCTTCTTCACTATTGTGAGTCCTAAATCCAAAATTGTGGAGTTTGAGAAAAACACTGAGCCAGTGCTGTAGCAAATATTTAATAAAAGGGAGTGATAGGGAACAGCTTTGTCACAGCAGCATTTAGTAGACAAAGAGCTGCAGTCTCTGCGGGTGGAACGTGCATAACCACATGCGTCATCCATAAGTGTGCTTGCTCCAGGCAAAGGCACAAGCCTTGAAAGCATCAGGACAACCGGATGGTGCTTTTTGCTCTACTTCTACTCTATCCTATGACCTGTGGGGTGAGCATAAGCCAGCTGCTAGTAATGTGCCTACACAGCATGGTGAGGATGAGGAACAAGAGTAATCACTATATTTTGTGACCTACACACGCCTCTGTCCATGCTGCCAAGCAGTCGGTGAGGCACAAAGCATCTGCAGCACGCTAAGAAAGAGCTGGTCTTATGGTGTCTGCCGAGGGACTTAGATGTGGCAAGCTTAGCTCTGCTGGGATCCAGCTGGTCTGCCCACACAGATGCACGGTGTTCCCCATCTGCAAGAAGGGCTGTGCACAGCCTGGATCTGCCCCTGAGCAGAAAAACAGCCCCCACTTGTGCTTACCTGGTGGTGTAGCCACAACTCAGATCTGCACACCTGCGCTCCTCAGCAAAACAGGATCTCACTGCTGACCTCCTTAGCAAAGATCTCTGAGATCAACAGAGAAAATGTTCTGTCTAAGAGCTGGAGATTATCTGGTTTAGAATGTCTCTTTCTGCAGTCCAGAGGGGATGGAGTTATTTTAAATCTTTTTTTTTTTTTTTTTTTTTTTTTTTTTGTGCGAGGAAGAAACCAGAAGATTATTTTTTTCTTTGGTGTCCTAAAACTCCTCAGGGCTGCTTATCTCCAATTGTGCTTGTCAAATATGCCCTTCTGCTATGCACTCGTCAGGGAAATGCATTTAAGAGCTTAGAAGATCCAGCCAGGAGAAGGGACCAGTGCCCATATGACTTACGTAACAAATGCATGCACCGTGAGACAATACACTGAGAATGGTGGGCTGAGAAAGACTACTCTTACTACTCATAAAACCAAAATATAAGGCTTAAAAGACTCTTAGAAAGCTCTTTAGTCTATCTCTCTGTGTTCCAGTATCCAATAAAACCTAAATCACTTCAGCTAGCTATTTCCGTAAACCATTCTTAAAGATCTCCACTTTAAAAGAACCTGTAGCACCATTATTCTAGTTCACTGCTTTGCAATTCTCACTCTGCAAAGGTTTTCCTACTAGTTCAGCTTTTCCTTTGCATCTTAAACCTGTTGCTCCTTGTTCTACCCTCCTTGGAAAAGGACAGCAAATTGGTCCCTCCTACAGACTGCACAAAAATGCTTTGCATAGCACTGAGATAATATCAGTCACAAAGCTGAATTCCAAAGGGTTTGTAAATTAGCACTTAAACACAGAGATCTTGTCCTGTAAGAGAAAGAGTTTGCTTTGTCCTCTTTAAATTTGTAGCTACTGCTAAGCATGGGCTTTAACTTCCTTCCCACCTCCCAGAACACTGAATGATTTGCCGTGTTAGCCAGCAGGCACATCCTCTGCTGGTGTAAGTCTACCATCCTTGACTTCAGCACAGCTGATGCAGGCAAGATACAGGCTGGCTTCTGGAGCTGCAAAATCCTCCTGAAAACTTGAGCATAGAGCGATGTCTTGATCCAACAGTAAACTCAGGTGCTGAGGCTGCCAATGGTTTCCATTACTACTGCGGGCTGTAAGCAATTAGAAAATGCCTACCACCAAAATGAGCATTTTCAGTAGTAAACTTTGTGACACGAAGACAAATGCAGAAATCACAAGGCCTAATTACATCTAATTGCCAATCCATGGGAAACGCTCCAGTAAACTGGCACTCTGCAAAGGGAGGAGACAAGCGGCATTGTTTTAAAACACAAATTTACCAAACATATAATTAGCTAAATACCCACACACTCTTCTAGCTGCTTGTTTTATTCTGAATCAGAGCTCCTGTGAGCGCTGAACATCGAGAAGACATCCTCAAATGGCAAGCCTTTCTTTGTTAGAAGGGCTTTAGAGGACCACAATTAGCAGGTAGAGATCAAATCTAAATACTGAGGCTGAGGACTGTAGCACAGAGCCGGGAATTGAGGCCAGAGTATATGTGCACAGGTCACATTTTTAATACTTTTATTATTTCCTCAGCAGTTTTCTTGATTCGCTCCTCTTACTTACCATCCTTCTCTTACTTACAAACCCTTCCATCCTCCTCTTACAATCCTTTTCCTCAGCCAAAAGATAAAAAACGACTTTTTTTAGACTTCTGTTTTGTTTTGTTTTGTTTCCCTAAGAATAATATTGGGGAGGCCAAGATAGCAGGCATCTGATTTTTATTTTATTTTATTTTAGGGAAACAGCTAGGTAGAGCTGTCTCTCTGAAGCATTCACCCACTGTGGACTGTGCTCTGCCAGCCCTGCTCCTTGCTGGCATATAGTTTCCTTGCAGTATGTGTACTAATTTAAGTTTTATAATAATGTGTTGAAACTATAACAATATGGGTTATTATATATACTATTAGTAATACTGTTATTAAGTAGTAACACTTCTGCCCTCCAGGCACTGCCCCCCTTGTAATGGGAGCCTGTGGCAGCAGAAAGCGCACACAAAATGGCTGCCGCCCCCCAGCACTGAGGGGAGGCCTCACCACAGCTGCCTGAGGGGGACAAGCCATCAGCCAGGGCATTTCTTCACCCAGGACAGACCCCGGTGTGCAGGGAGCCATGCTGACTGCAGGGGAAGGAGGGAGATAAGGACAGGAGAGGACTAGGCTGTGGCTGGGAGAACAGACTGCAATGGCAGGGGCTTACGTCCCCATCTGCACAGGCACATCTCTGGCTTCTTCCACGGTAGTGCCTCAGTTTCCCCACCTGTGAGGGAAATTATGTTAATTCCCAAGTGTGTGGAGGTCTGCAAGTGACAAATACAGCCCCAAAGGCACCACAGCAAGCAGTGCATGGGCTGCCTCCCCATCTCTCCTCATTTTTGTGTCCCTCTCTTTTCTCATCAGTTCAGCCGTAGGAAACAAATGGTAACGTTCCCCTGGGTGCGCTACCGCCAAATGCAGGTGAAAGCAGTGAAATTAGGGCTGAATGCCTTTCTTTAATAAATACGTATATCTTTGTAACCCCATTCTCTGAATGGCACACAGTTACATCTGGCTGGTTTTGCTCATTTTCAGTTTAATGTAAATACCAGCCCTAGAAGTCATTTGGGTAGCATGCATATGCTAATAATTTGCAGCTGAGTTCTTCTTCTTCTTCTTCTTCTTCTTTTTTTTTTTTTTTTCTTTACATTAAACAATAATATTGATATTTTCTAACGCTGCATGCCAAACACTGAAATTGAATTAAGCATTGTTTAAAATAACAATAATATAAATTTGTTTTAAATGAATTTAGTGTCATTTCATTGTTTGAAATGTAATGTGGGAAAATATTACTGCTGGGGCAAGAGTAAATATCTAAGTCGATTAATTTTATTGAAGGAGTGGATAGATCCACATGAACTATTTCTGTGTGTGTTTGGTTAATATTTTATTGAAAATTGGTGTTAGCTCTAACTAATGAAAATCCAAACTCACTTCACATATGAAGGTGTAAAATGCATCCAACAACTTAATAACCCATTAACTTCACTGGATTTTGCTAATGTTAAAATAGACAAAGAAAAAAAAAAAAAAGGGAGAAAAAGAAGATAGGTGTCCCTAAGAGGTGTGTAAAAAGCAGAAATCAGCCAATATGGTTGACCCTTATACTGAATTAACAGGGAAAGTCAAGGAGAACATGAAACTGATATCCCTCATTTTCCAGTAGTTGCCACTACTGGATGTTTGAAAGGAAGGAGCAAAAAAGACCTGGGTATGATACAAATGTGTACTTAAATATAGTGCTTTTCATGCATAGTGTTAGAGCATTTTTCAAATGCAGTGCAGTTAGCTCCATTTTACAGGTGGTGAAACTGAGCATGGAGAAGGGGTGTTTGCCTGGGCTCACCCTGTCAATGGCCAGGGGTAGAGACAGAAACAAATCCCCGTCTCTTGACAGCTAATCCAGTGCCTAAGCCAAGATGGTCTCCTGCTTCAGGAAAATGCTTCCTTTGTAGGTAGCACTTGAGCACATGTTAAAGTCAAGGGGACTTAAACGTCTGCTCGAAGTTAAGCCTATACTTAAGTACTTTCCAAACAGAGGGTAAACTTAAACCCATGTTAAAGCGCTTTCCTGAATCCAGGCAAAATCTGTCCAAAGCGCTTGATTCTTCTAACTGCCATAATTAATGGTGTGGAGAAGTTGAAATCTGGAGATTTCTGTCTCTTTCCATCTCTTGCTTTGTTTTGTTTTTGTTTTCCCCAGATTTTTTGAAGAGAACAGGAGGTAAGTAGGATGCTTTCATTTCTTTAGTACTCCTCCTAATTCTAGTTCTGCCTGCCCTTCTTATCTTGATGAAATTTCAGTGTTTCTTTATTATTACTTTTTCATAGTGGATCCTGTTATGCTTGAGACTTCCATGCTTCTTTAAGTAATTATCAAATCTCAAATCTGTGTAACATTAATAAATGTGTTTATTAGAAGAGGACCAAACTGCTTTAACAACACAGTGAAAAATAACAGGAAGCCTAAAACACTATAATGTTAGGTTTGTTGACTTTAGCAAAAACACATCCTCACTGCTGTGTGACTGTGTATTTCTGAAGTTATGAAATTGCAGTCATGGCAGATCAGAGCACGTATCTTGTTTGACAGAAGTGAGGATGAATATCAAAGTGGTATTCTTCCTTCCAGCAAATTAAAACTGCAGGGTTTTACGCAATGCTCCACTCAAGAATCCCATCAGAAGGCAACTTATTTCTGTGTAACACCGATAACAGTTCAGTCATGCCAG
The DNA here is from genome assembly GCF_011077185.1 of Oxyura jamaicensis. Classification (NCBI taxonomy): domain Eukaryota; kingdom Metazoa; phylum Chordata; class Aves; order Anseriformes; family Anatidae; genus Oxyura; species Oxyura jamaicensis. Next base: position 50,204,823 of record NC_048897.1, on the reverse strand, counting down.
TGCAAACTTGAAGAGAGACGTGTAGCTTCAATCACACAGGCAGAGAATTTGATCTGCGGGATGATCATGGTGCAGAAGAGTTGTTACCTGCTAACCTAGGTTCAGAATTTCAGCTGGTGCTTGAGGTGTTGCCTAGGCACCGGCTGATAACTACAAAAAGCAAGTCTATATATATCAGAGCCCAGATAGGCGACGCTTCTCACGTTCCCTGTTACTGCAAAGCTACCTAGAGCTGGGAAGACAGTCTGTGTGTGCAGCCATGCAGGATTCATCTTGCCCATAACTGAGTAACTATGAAGGGTGGAGGTAGTAACACTAAGTGTAATACGTGTTATTAATGGTGTCAGCCCTCCTGTAAGAAAGGCAAAGGGGGAGTCCCCAGAAATGGCCAGCAGTATCTCGTGTCGTTGTCTGAAGCAGGTAAAATTGGGAGGGCAGGACAACTGAAAGGTTTGGAGATGTAAAATGATGGAGATTTCCTTTAAACAAAGTGTAGAAGTTGTCTGGAATTTGTGTTGCTCACCAGTGAGAAAAAACTGTTGGGAAGAGTTTTAGACTTCAGCAGATAAATAGGAGCCTTGAGACCCAGCGTATCTGGAGTAAAATGGAGTGTACAGGCAATGGAAGAAAGGGTAGATCAGGTAAAGAAGACATGTCTTGAAGGTTAGGAGAGGAAGGTCTGAAGTTAGGATGTGAAACTGAGAGGATCTTGTAAAGTACTGAAACAAAACAATAACAAGGTCACTAGACATATGAATGAAAAGAGAAAGAATGCAATAAGCATGGGTTAGGGGGTAGTGTGTGTCATCCAGACACTGAAGGGACGCGGTCTCAGCTGTCTTTAGGGATGAAGATGGCTAAAGGGAATAGGTGAATGGAACTGGGGAGAGTCACATGTAATGCAGAACTCAAAGTGCTTCATGTGTTTAGGCCTGTAAGGATTAGATCAGGCCCAAAGAGAGACATGACACAGGAGATCACTGTCCCTGTAGCAAAGGTACTAAATAAGCCATTCAGAGCCTGAGTACTCTGCCCCGAGCATTTGACTGAAGAGTAGTAAGCATGGTACCTGTAATAAAGGATGGAACAGCTGTTGAAAAGTGATTAGGGAAACTCCTCCTGTACTGTGCAATGCTTTAGAACAGCTTTTGAAATAACTGGACACATAAAGGCACAGGAGAAGTGGGATAAATACAAGAAGGGTTTGTGAAAGATAGATCGTGCCTTGCAGAGCTTTCACTGAGCAGAAATTAAGGCCAGTGTGATGCCCCAGTCTAGATGGGCTCCTCTTAAGCATTGAATATATTGTGCTGTATGGGGAATTTGTGATGGAGAAGACGAGGATTAAAACCTGTGTTCTGTTGTGTGGAAAGAGTAGTCCAAGGGGCATGGATGCAGATGTCTTGGGAAGGAGAAAAGGGAAACTGGAAAGTGGTTATGGAGTTGGTTGGGCTATTGAAACACACTGCTGATAGAAAATTTTGGAGCATTCAGATCAGCTTAGAGAATTTGGGTATTGTGACTTATAAAGCCAATGCACATGGGAACCCATAACAGAAGTTGCTGCCCCAAGGGATGGTCTCCTCAGCCTGGAAGACAGACATAGTGAAAGCATTGGGAACATTAAATGCTTTGGAAAGGAAGATGGAGCACTCTGCAACCTGGCTGTGAACAGAAAAACCACACTCCTAGAGTATATGCATTTTATTGTAGAACTGTATTAGTGTTAATACTGTTTTATGAGACACCAAAGAAAATGTGAGGGGGACAGCTGTGGTTACCCATGTTTAAGAATAGCAGGGTTATTGGGGTGAATGGGGAAATTTTATGAAAGAAGGCTGAAAGAGCAGGGCTTGTTCAGCCTAATAACATGAAGGCTGTGGAGAGATAGGCCTGCTCTCCAGAAATGCATCAGGGGGGTAAACACTAGGGAGGGATAAGAGCTATATAAGCTGAAATGCTGGCACAAGAACAAATAGGCAGGAACTGGCTCTGAATAAATCAAGGCTGGAAGTTAGAAGGAAGCTTTTTACCGTCAGAGGAAGGGGCTCTGCAACAGGCCCCAACAGTGTAATGGGGACAAAAAAAATCAATGGTTTTAAGGTGATGTTTGATAAATGGATGAAATCTGTGCAGTTTTATTCCCCATGATGTAAAGAACCAGACAGAGTGACTTAGGATGACTCTTCAAATTCAACAGCGATGTTAACATCCTAAGACATGTAGAAGGTAATGCATGGTACAGTTACTATGTGAGGCTCTCTGCATCTTTGGCAAACTCTGATTACCTGGCTATAGCAGCACAGTGGGAAGGTAGAGAGAGGCAGGAATGAGTTCTTGGTCACTGCTAAATCCAGTGTAACTACACACTTAGTCACTGAGAGCAATAGTGCTTGTGCTGGGCTGTAACCCAATATTTTTTTTTTGTTCATTGGTACCGGCTTCCTGCATCATGCACAGTGCCCATCCTCAGATCTCTAACCCTACCCATGACTGGCAGGAACTGAAGCCCACCAGTTGGCAAAGCATCTGAAAATTGACACCTGAAATACTGCATTCTGCTGGTAAATCCAGCAGCTAATCTAAGCAGGGTAGAAATGGATGTTACCACAAAAGGCTGCGCCTAGATTGAGACATATTTAACTCCAAATTTCCCTGTACCCTACAGATGTTCCTAAGTACCCTATAGATGTTTTCACCACTTCAGAGACTGTTTTTCAGAGAAAACCCTCCTGAGTCTGTGCAAGTTTTGCAATCTTTTGTATTCTAAAATGATCAGCTAAAACACAAAGTTTGCAGGAGGTAAAGATAATCTGATGCAAAGCACCTGAAGGTCACAGAGCCCGAATATAAGGTCACCAAGGGATCTCCAGGTTCATGTCATCAGGTGGAAGAATAATGATAGACGTGTTTTGACAATGTTTATGTTTAATTTAACAATTAACACTGGCCTCACCTATTGATCTTTAAGCAAACATTCGTTATGGTGCACAATGACATTGCAGTTAGCAACTTCGGATTGCATTAGTGGCAGTTTCAGCTGAGCTGCATTAAGAAATGCTAATTGCAACAGTCTTGAGGAAGGAAAACTGAAACAAAAGGGTATCTGCACATCGTTGGTGGATGTTCCTGGTCTGGGCAGAGATACCTTTAGCAGGGGTCTTAGAGGGTAAACAGAGCTTTTCTCTTTCCCACTTGGGTGATATGTAGTTAAGTCTTTGCTAGCTCTGAGTGAGATTGATCTTTTTTTTAATTTACCAAACACATTGTTTAAACCACTTTCGCACTGATGTGAATATTACCAATCTTTAGCTTTCGTTATTCCAGTGTACAAGAGTGAATATTTGCTGGGAGAGAGCACTGAGGACCCTGACCAGGCAAGCTCTGTAAGAAACTCAAAGTACAATGTTCCTCGAGTCTATGGCTGGAGCAGCACTATCTGCAGGGTCCTGTTTTTTTATTTCCAGTATTCTCAGAACTACAGGAGAGCTCAGAGGTGAGTTAGAAGCCACTTGCTGCTTCCCTCCCCAGATGTGCATGTCCACCTCTTCCCTTGTGCCCACTCCTCCAGAGTCCTCGCAGCTCTGCGATGAATTGTAGCTCAACCCCGTGGATAATCGATTTCTGAACATACCAACCAATGTGAAGGGCAAGGAGGAAAAATGCAGCCCTGTCCTTTATTGACAGCAGTGCTCTCACAGATTGTTTTAAACCACCCCTGAAACCATACCTGAGAGGCTGTGCTATATGTCGTGCTTCACAGCTTCAGCGCAAGAGGAACTACCTGGGCAGATTTGGGGGCAAGTAAATAGGGGTTTGGCAAAGGGCAGGAGGAATTAAACTGCAGAACCAAGGTGATGCATCCAGTCATATGTGAAGTCAGTGGTGCCAGCAAGAGACAACCACAGCCCACTGTTTAGCAGCCTCAGCTTGGTGAGAGTATCCTAAAAGCCCTAACCATTTAGAAAGTGATGTACATTGGTTTTACCTGCTCTGGACTCACGACGGCAAGTGATTGAGTTAGGATTTCTTGGCAAGTTACCTCTCATCAGCTGCACCATAGTGATAGATTTTATTAAAAAAATTGAGCTTTACAAGATTGTGCAGAAGGCTTGGAGGTAGTGTAGTGATTTGGGAGCAGGACAAAGTGTGGTAAATCAACGGAACTGGCATTTGGACAGGGTGTAGGAGAAGGAGAGGGGCTAGAAAGAAAGGGAAGTCAAGTAGGTGAGAGGAGAGGTGATCAGAATAGGGATAGATATTTTAGCAAGGGAGTGATTGAGGAAAGGGCTGACTTAAAAACCTTCTCTGGAAGCTTCCTTATGTACTATTTTTGTAGCCTTCCCCTGACCCTTTTTTTCATTGTGTCCTCAATTATTTGGGGTAAGCATTGTCCCTATCTCTGTTAGCTCATCTATACGTGCATGCAACCTAATGACATGGGTGAGCTACTTAATCCTAGTCTGTCAGTGTCATCCAGGATTAATTTACTCCCTGTTCAGCACTGACTGTCACTTGGATGAGTGTCTCCTGCACCATTTATTTCCTTCTGCTCTTTTCTTCCCCTTTGGCCAGGCCGTTGGCAAAGGGCCCTGCAGCTGAAATGCCCCCTGTGACATTCCACCAGATTCCCCCATCCACGCTAAACAGTACAGACGTGCCTGCTTTGTCTGCTACCTCCATCTTAATGCTTTATCTGCTTACACAGTTAGTGTCTCCCCCCCCTCCCCATTACTGACCTTGTGGATTAATGTATAGTACAGGACCGTAAGCTTTCTTGAAGGCTGGGTGAATTGTGTCCTCAGCTCCCCATCTGTTGCCATCGTCTCTTATTGCCTTCTGCACAGTGACACAGACACAGCTGAGACTTCATAGGAAGCAGATGAAAGAGCTGGTTGGTGGTGGGTTTTTTGTTGCTGTTGTTTTTCGGTCCTCTTTCTTTGGTTTTGACCTGGAGTTTCCAGTTTGGCAACTGGTCTCTGCTAGTGTCTTCCTTTTGGGTGTCTAGTGTAATCAAGGGACTGCAAAGTCTGAATATTAATCAACTCTCTTTAAAGAGGTTAGAGACAGGAGATGTATAGCTGCATGTGCTTTGGAGCAGAGAATTACATACTGCTCTTCCTGAATGTTAACTTTTCCATTTTGCTCTGCACATACACTGGTGTTTGCCCCCTACACAAACACACAAACACAATCCACAGCTCTACATGCTATCACCTGTCTATAAATTCCATAACTGGGTTGTTCTCCCCAAGAACATTTGTTGTGTTTTGCCTCTTGAACTAGGCAGGGAAGTGCTTTGCAGTCATGGTCTCATCTGATTGAATGGAAGCGGTAACAGAAGTGCCCAGGAGTCAGCCAGCCTCATCCAGACCTGGTACAAATTGGCCTGGTTTTATCTGAAGCCCAGAGAGTAGATTTGTGCCAGGACTGTTGTCACTCTCAGCTAAGAGTTAGAAAATGCCATTAAAGCTGTTGTACCGCACTGCTAAGTGAAGGAGGTGCAAGGATCGAGTTCAAGCACCAAGCTCCTTGTCACCCATCCCACTCACCGATTAAATATGTAATTCTGTGTATGGCTTCAGGCTCTCCAGTACCAGAAGGACACCAACTGGAGTGCGTCCAGCTGAGGCCACCAAGGTGACCAGGAGCCTGCAGCACAGGATGCACAAAGAGACTGGGAGTGCTGGGTTTGTTCAGCCAGAAGGAGGGAAAGCTGAGGGGGGATCTACAAACTTGCTTCAATGCATTAGTCATCATTTGGAAGACAGAGCCAGATTATTCTTGGAGGTAAAGGACAAGAGGCAACAGTCACGAATTGTGTCAGAAAATTCCAGTTAGGTATTAAGAAAAACTTCTCCACATGAAGGTACATTGGAAGAGGGGACTGGGAAGGTTGTGGGAGCTCCATCCTTGCAGATGTACTAATGCTGGACTGGATAAGTCCTTAGGGTTCCTGATCCAAAACATCAAGTTAGCCCTGCTTTGAGTGTGTGTATGGGATGGACTTCCAAAAGCCACTTCCTTTTTCTGCAGTTCTAAGATAATCTCACTCCCTGCCTCTGTTCCAGAGTCTTCCTCTGTCTGCTCCCATGACCAGTGTGACAGAGGAGCCAGCTGTGTGCACGGTGGAAGGCAGTTGGCCATCTATGTCTGAGAAGAGCGTTTTGTCCCTGACCATCTTTTATTTTAATTCAGGCACGGACATAGAAAGCTAAGGCTTTGTAATAAAGAAGTGACCTCTCAATAGAGATCTCTTACTGTTCATTGAAAACCCGGATTTCTGTCCCATGGGAAATTCTGGTATTTTCATATTTATTTTCATCTCAAATTGGAACACATAGTTCCTAAAAAGAATTGATTTGCAAATGTCAGAGCATTTCATGTTGACATTTTGAGCTAAAATGAAAGAGTTTTGCTTGAATCAGGTCATCATTCACGTCTGCCTGAACAGCCCCATGCTCACAGGAGCTGTAGCTTTGCTTCCTGTGATCCCAGACAAACCCACCGCTGCCTAAACTGTTTCTACCATAAAGTGCCCTTATTTCTTCCAGCAGCTGAGTTGCTTGGAGGAATCACAAGTCTCCCAGAGCGCAGTGTGCTGGCTGAGGCAGATGTAGAACAAAACAAGAACCATCGGTTTTCTCTTTGGAACGTTTCTGGGAAACATTTTTTCCCTGCGTGGGAAATCTTGTTTTGCACAAAATGTCATTTCCTGAAGGGAAAGTAGTTTGTTTTCCCTTCTTTCTAAGGGAAAACATTCAGTCAGTCCAATATGCACCAATATGTTTGCACACACGTGTGTGAAGGTGTTTCTTTTAGACTTGAACAAATGTTGCAGCCACGTTCATTTCCAACACATGAGCTCAGACTTTCCTCCTTTCGTTTCAGTGGAGCTAATCCAGCCACAGTGGCATAGATAGAACTAAATTTGGACCGAAGAGGAGATTTATTGTTTTTAATAATAACACGAAGATGGAGCCACAGCTGGTAGGAAACCAGGAAATCAGTGGAATTTGGATGGCTTGCACCTGCCAAAGATCAGCCCCAGAAATATGAATAGCTAACTACCTGTAGTGCTTACAAATGTCCTTACAGTCCATTTCCAGTGCTGCCTTGGGCAGAAGACAGCACATTTGCAGCCTTACTTAGTCTGGCAAGGAGGGTTTTTCACGCTTTCTGCTCTGTTAGCAGAATCCATGGTAGACCTCCTCTCCTGCTCCTTTTCTTCCCAGCCAAGACTGTTTGTCTAAGCCTCTGCAGTATCAACCTGCAGATGTCCTCTTGTTTCTGTGCTTTAAACCACGTGCTCTGCAAAGTCAGTGTGAGCTGAACGCAAGCATCCGAGGACAGAATTTAGGCTTAAAATTTGTAGCCCATTAGGAGCATGCTAATTGCCTAGGGTGATGTCCAGCTGACAGCTGGTTTGATGGAAACTACGTCCTCATTCCTGTTTAAAATTCTGTCTCCTAAATAAATGAGTGATGGGATCGATAGCCTTGCTCTGTTAACAGGAGTGCTGCGATGCACCACTGTGACTTTGACTTCACTATTTTCTTTGCCAACTAATTATGACAAAAATGACATATCAGGCGATCTTTGCTTGTTCCTGAGGCACTTTTAACACCATCTCTAAGGCTCTTTTCCCAGAACCCATGGCTTTTGTCATTCGCTTCTCTGATTTCCTGTTCATTACATTTGTTGACAAGTGCTCAGATGAATTCATCTAAGTTGTGTCCTTGCTGTTTCCTCGCCATTTCCTCTTGCATGCCAGGGTTGGGTATTTAAAAATATAGCTCACTTGATTGCTTGCACAAATGTTTGCTGATGAAGGTATCTACACAGTGAGAAAATGTCAATCAACTTAATTGCATGTGCAAATTCCACTCTGCATGTGTAAATACAGGATCTGTGTGCAGCTGAAGTGTCTATACTGAGAAATTGGGCTTTGCTATCTTTTCAATACTTTCATTAAGAAAAGATTTTTGCCCTGTGATGTTTTTTGCCCTGTGATGTTTGGGCCTCACAGAGATTTGAAGCCCCTTAAAGGGGATCTGGTGGGCTCTGCTGGGGCTTGAGGTGCTTGCACACACTCCCTGTGGTGGAGATGGCAGAAGGAAACACGCTGTCAGCCTGAGTGGCTTTGAATCTCGGTCCAGCATCTTAGAAATACAAGTTCAGCAGTATCTTAAATACAAAGCTTGCCTGGCTTAGCCCTGGCAAGCAAGGGTGCATGTTTCTTTTTGCTAGTTCTGTGATGGGTGAAGTAACTGCCAGCAAAAATGGTAAAATGAATTAAAGCAGCAGCTATGTCTTCCCTTGGTGCAGCGAGGACAGGCAGGGCTGGGTGTCGGATTCGTTCACACAGCCTTGGGCTGTGAACACATGAAATGGACGGTTAGGAAGGGTCAATGTCACATTTACATCACTGAGAATAAACAACTAGGGGAAATGCCCAGTTTGCTCAGTAAAAAGTAAAAAGATGTGGATTGGCAGACTCAGAGACTCAGACCACAGATCATTTGAAGCTGTACCTCGAGAACAGGGAACATGTATTTTACTGGCCTGCTAAACATCAGAGACCTTCTATCTGTACGGTCAAATCTCTGCGTAGTTGGTTAACCTGGTAATCATAGAAGAAATGCAGTGAATTTCTCTCTTCAGAATCTCTGGATGAGATTTTCTTACTTTGCCGGAGCACTTTCCATGGGAACTTCTCTAATAAATCAAAGCAGACATCCCTCTAACTCTCTATCTGATAGGAGGCAGCACCACTTGCTTCAGAATAAGGTGAAGCAAATCCTGCAATGGGAAGCTAAGGAATAATTTGCTGCAGATAAAGTTACTTTGCTGAGAGGTTATCTTCAGCCACAAAGCAGGAGGCTTGCTATCTGATCCCAAGCAGCGTGAATCTTTACTTGCCAACTCTGTAGGAGAATAAGATTTCCCCATTGTTCCTGGCCATGGTTTCCAAAATCCACGATTTCTGCAGGATGGGTGCCCCCTGTCTCTAGGTGGGGCTGTATTTCACTGGTGTGTGGGGTAGAGGACCCGCAGTGCCAGACCCTCTCTTTCACAGCCTGTAGTCAGGAAAGTCACTGTTTTTGCTTTCTCTAAGAATATTTATACTTAAAAAAATAAAATAGAGAAGAAAAAAAATGATTGTGTAACCCCCAGTACAGAAATCTGATTAGGAAAAGCACAGCTTTTCAGAGAGCCTTGGGAGAGGTAGGGGCAAATTGTGTGAGTTACTTTGAAAGTTGTTGTGCGTTATATTGCCATAAAATAACAATCAGGAGCTGGAAGTACGCGGATTATTCCCATAAAAGCCACTTCTCCCAAATGGCAGCCCCGCATTAAACCAGTTGTGTACATAATGTTTCATTAGAAATAATATTGTTATTAACAGATGTCCATTTTCAGCATGGCAAACGTAGCTGGGATTTCATTGTTTCTCACTTCCACATAAATGGATCTCGCGTGGCGGTAGCCAGGAATATGAAAAGCTGGAATTAAACGTTGAGGTAATAAAGCTCGGGTTAGCCGTCTTCCCCAGAATGTCGTGTGCCTTCCAAAGAGCAGGCAAACACAAATGCCAAGTTTTAAAGTGCTAACCTGCTGCAGTTTTGGAGTTGTTTGCTGGGTTGTGTCTGCCTCATTCCCAGATCCATGCAAACAAACCTGCAGATTAGTGCGTGTGCTTGTTTGTGTGTGTGTGTGCGTGCACGAGTAACCCAATTTCTGCCTTTCTTACTTGGCCCAGATTAAAGGCCGAGCCCCGCAGTGTGGTGGTGAAACATCCAAGCAGGAGCGGGGGCTGAGCTTTTGCTATATTTGATGTAACAGGTAGATAGAAATGTTCCCTCGTGGGAACAAGTTTTTTTGGTGCAGATCTCTCGTTTTACTTATTTACTGATGGTCGCAGTCTTATTTTGATGCAAAACTCTGCCTGCCTCCCCCACCCCCCTTCCCCTCCCGCCTTCCCTAGAAGTGACATGATCAAAAGCTATTTCTTCTTCAGAGTGATTTCCAGTAACCTCCGGAGCAGTTTTTTTAATTAAATAAACCTCATCTTGTCTAGCTTTCTGGTCAGCATTTTGAACCCCCTGCAGATGGGTCTGAAGGATTAACAGCAAATCCTCCTCGACCCAGCTCAAGCAGATGGGCGGCATGTGTCTGATAAATACTAGGACAAGGTCTGCTTCCTCGTGTTTCCAACAGATAGACGGTATACCCTGTAAATTAAATTTAAAATGGTGGCCCTTTCAACCCGTAGAATAGCAGAGGAAAAGGAATACAAATGATATGAATTTCCTATTTCTGGCACATTGTCACCTCGCAGCCAGCGAGTCAAACATCACCTGTTGGGCGAGTGGCACCTCCGGGGAAGGCTGGGTCAGCAGTGTGCTGAACTTACTGCGAGCACAATGAGCCTGGCCGTGTGGCTGCTGCATCTCCTCGCTGATGGCTTTTATTTGCATATCAGTTTGCAGAGCATCCTCTTTCCAAATGGATGTCTCTGGCACTGGTGCCCATAGGGGCTGTTGCAGTAGGAGGAGCAAGGCACATTCCTGAGAGTGTGGAGGGGTAAAACTGCCCTGTGCAAGGGAGATACCTGAGCAGAGACAGGGAGATGCTACCTAGGTGTTCACTGTGATGGTCTGGAGTGGAAAACTGTGCTCCTAGGGGACAAAGGCAGGCCTTAGAAATAGAGGGAATTATATCAGAGCAAGCCCCGCTTGCTCTGATAGAGATCTTCCAGGTCCATGGGTTTGCTACTTCATTAGTGTGGATACTTTATAAAAATGAAGCAAGCCCTTTCTCCTTCCTCCATGTTTTTATTTTTGATTTTTGGGGGGTTTCTTTGCGTGTTTTGGTTGTTGTTTTTTTGTTGTTGTTGTTTTGTTTTGTTTTGTTTTGTTTTGTTGTTTTTTTTGTGTGTGTGTGTTTCATTTGAAGAGGGAAAGCATAGGCATTTTTAGGTGCTTTGCTTTACCTGTCTTTATTCTTGCTACTTCTTGCCCCCTAGGGTGGTGGTCACTCCAGAACTGCTCATAGACAGAAAGGTTTGGCAACGTTTGCACCGTGCATGGCCACTGCCCGACAGCATTAGTGGAAACTGCCTTTCCCTGGTGACCTTGCTGCTAAGCTGGAGACTGCCAGGGACTGTCACCTCCAATGACACTGCTCAGAGGGTCCTTGTCAGAACAATTACCACTGGTATGTCACTATATCGTCTTGCAGAGCCTTTGGCTCATGAGGGAAGATAGCTCTGATGTTTGGGGTAAAAAATACTGTGTTGAGTGGCCAGATTTCAGGGATGTGACATCTCTGTGAAGTCAGTGACTCTGCATCTGTGCAAAACAGGTAAGGAGTTGGTGGGAGCAATGCAGAAGCAGCACATAGGGATGTCATCCAAAGGTTCATTTAAAACTAAAGGTGAAGAAACTGTGTATGAGGTTATCTCCATTAGAAACATCAATACATAATAAGGAGTGTGTTTTCCTTTTTTTAAAACATTGGTTTTCTCTCTCAGATAATTTAGGCTATGATTTAAGGAAGAGAAAAATAACCAAGACTATTTGACAGTAGCAAGCAAATAAATCAGACTTTCTTCCCAGGGTATTCAAGAAGCTGCAGCGTTGTATCTTCTGGAGAGGCCTCTGTAGATAAGGCTTTGTGGGATGGATACTCTCTTGGAAGGGTGGTAGCAGTGGAAAAGTGGGAGAATTAAAAGGAGTTTAAAATGCCACAACGCTTGTGGACTAAACGTTTAGCTGTTGGAAACCAGCTTACTGTTGACTGTGGGTGGACTTGCATCATGTTACACAGCTAAAAATCTGGTCCATGGAATCAGAAACAGCATAAAAGAAGGGAGGCGTCCTGCCTATCTTCTTGCCCCTGGGCAAGTTTTGATTGTCTTTGGACTCTGTTTTTGCTAGTTCTCATTTTTAATTATCTAAATGACACTTTCCACATTGTTTCTTTCAGCAAGATCAGTGTGGGCATAGAAAACACATTTCCTCATCTATTACTCATCCCTTAGGTTTGTAAAGTGCCAAGGTAGAAGCAATTTCTTTTTTGATACATGCCCATATCAGCTCACCTTTAATCCTTGTGATGAGAAATATTTAAACTTCTTAATGATGGCCTGAAAATCTGAGTGAATGAATAAGTGAGAAAAAAAGCCATTCACTAAATTTCTTTTGCAAATAATCACAATGGTTTAGAAAATGAGTTAGCATTTTTTTTGACTTTCCCAAAATATTTTCCTTTTCATCACTTCAGCTGTCCATTTTATCTTATCTGCTTGCACAGCTATGATGTTGGACTTAGATAACTCCATGCCTTTTCATGGCTTATCACAAGAAAGTTGAGATAAGTGGAAGTGGAAAGTTATATTGTCAGATAATGTAGTGTCCCTGACAACACATACCTGTCCACCCAACAAAGGTTTCCTCATTTGCCTATGGGACATAAGAATGTACTTTGAGCCAGAGGAGGCATTAAACCGCACCGTTGCCGGGCAAAGCAGGGCTCAGCTGTCAATCTTAAGAAGCACAGGTCTGGTATATTAGAGAACTTCTCAAAGAAAATCCCTTATTTTTTGTGGTAGGTGGAAAATTTCATGTATAAAATGTCTGTGCAAAAGGTTTGTTTGTAGCTGAGTATGTAGCAGTTGAACAATTAGCACTAACACTGTATCTTTCTTTTTTATCCTTTTTTTTTTTTTTTTTTTTTTTCCAACAGAATTGCAGTTGTTGTTTGTTTGTTTGTCTTTCCAATATTATTTCTTCTAGGTTTTGTTAAAAATATTTAACAACAAAAATGTAGAGTGTTTCAGCTTTCAAGATTAAAGCTTGTTTCCTTTTTCATGGAAAACATTTCTGTCAACATATTTCTACTGAATTTAAAGAAGGTTAAAAATTACTGGTGCAGGAAAAAGTAGAGGAAACTCCACCACCAGCCCACAGCCTATTTTATTTTATTTTTTTTTTCCCTTAGAAGTAACAAAACCCAGCTGTCTGTCTTGATTTGTCTTTTCAAGCAAGTTTATATGAGAGGTGTTTAGAGCTGTTTACCTTTACCTTTCCCACAGCACTTCCCTGGTGCCTGCTCAGGTTCATTGGCTGCACTCTGGAGAACGAAAAGGCAACTAGTCTTACTCCTCATTTAACTAAACCATGCCGAGAGAGAAAGAAGTGCCTCTCCTCTCTCCTCCCTGCTGTAATCTATCGCCGAAGGGCAGGGAACACCTTGGGCAGCAGGTGAGCAGCTGGACGGAGCGCAGGGGGCCCACGTGCTGCACCTCTTCCCCCTGCAGGACCCCGCAGCCTTAGGGAAAACTAGGAGGAACTGTGATTTATTCTCCACTCTCAAGTGATACAGTGATACTGTGAACCTTTTGAAGCAAAGTGAGGTGGTTATTTTTTTTGTTGTTTCCTTTTTTTTTTTTTTTTTTTTTTTTTTTTCCCAGGGATTCCCCAAGTGGATGGCTGTCAAAGATTTTAATATACTGCAGGCACAGCAGCTAATTCTCAAATCTCTTGCAGAAGGATTTTACAGAGGGAAGCTAGGATGCAAATCCTTTTGAAGGCTTTTTCCATTTTGAAACCTATAAATAGGAAAGTAGGGCAAAATGACTTTGACAAGTTTAGACCTCACCTTCTTTAATTACTCTCTTTGGATCAACAACCTGACTGCAAATGCTTATCTGCTCCAACATTACGCACAGGTTTGGAGTTTATTTTTTAAAAGCAGTGCATGACAGTTCTGCATAATATTTTTAATACCCTTGGCCACCAGAGATTTCCATATTCCAGCCAATCTTTAAATTTATAATTGATATAAATGGTGAACCAGGCTGATTGCCTGTATTGTCGTTTCAGTGCAAAAAGTCTGTCCATTTATTGTTCTTTATGAATGTAAATTTTCTGCTGCTGCCTTTTTTGCATTTCTTCTTCCTTTTCAATAATTGTGAAAATTTTAAAAATTGTCTTTTTACCAGTCAGTAACAATAACAGCTAACATACATCACTAATAAAATAAACCATTAATAAATTAGTTATAAGAATGTCATTTTATTATATGTTTAAAATAGAATATATCTGGTTGCTCTTCTATGATGTATAATGTTGTTTTAATAAATAAAATAGATATTGCATACATATATGAAGTGTAAAGAGGAGCATAGTTTGTGTTGCTTTACAAGGAGCACAGATGAAAAATGACATAAGTATGGTAAGTACTGGGTTTGATAATGATACAAGCATCTGCCAAAAGACCTGAGTCTTGGATATAGCGCTTGTCTATACTTCTCTGTAGTATGAAAGGCTGTAAACATGTTAATGTGGTATGGTACTGCTCTGTGCCTCACTTATCATACCAATGTCCAGCCTCGATGGATATAGGAGAGACACTGACTGCAGGGGGAAGGTTTGAGATTTATGGAAGTTAGTCTGTGTGGTGGATCCATCCATCCAAAAGAGCTCTCAAGATCTGCGGGGAAGAGGATTGTTCCCTCTGTCCCACCCAGACAGGGATAAGCTTTATGGTAAGCCTAGTGATAGTGGTTTACCCTGGTTCTCAGTTGCCTTTCAGCTTGGTGTGTTGCTGATCTCTCATGCATTGTGCTTCCTGTGCTTCTGTAGATTATTCGAGTCTGCCCCCTTCACGTGCTACTACATCTCTCTTGTGTTCCCATCAGATCAAGACTCATGTGACGCTGTTTTGGGCTGGGAACTTCTTCCAGAAAGAACTTTACCTGATTGAGCAAGTTTCTAGTTCACCCATTTCCCCCATTGTTTGAGTGAGTTACATCAAACTCTTGGTGAGTACTGGAGAAGCATAAAGAGGTAAAGAGTAAATGAGCTTGTGCCATAAATTGTGAAAAAAAAAATGTAAGCATGTAATACATGGTTTTTGGCCACAGGCTTTTTCCTGTGGATGCACAAAGACTTTACACCTTGCCAGCAGAGGTGAGGGGAGAGAATTTGCAAGGCTAAGAGGAACATGCACTGCCAGCTATAATTCTCTGCCATCCCATGCCATTATTCCATATAGCTTGAGAGTTTGACCACCAAGGTGAAATTATTTCAAATTCTTTGAGTGTTCCTCACACTTGGATCAATCACATTGAATTTGTTTACAGATATGTGAATAATATTGCTATTTACCTTCCATTCTTTAGAGGTTTCTAGTGCCAGCTACCACAGTCAAGGTATTAGAGTGCAAGCTCAGTCGGTATGTTTTACCACTCATGTGGTCCACTAAACATTGGCTGCCAAACTGTTTTTAAGCTTCTGATACTATGTCCAATCACAGAGCATTAAGGCAGCTAGCTGGTTTTAAATGTAAGTATTTTAAAGGAAACACACAAATACAATTATTGACATATATTTTCATTGGTGTTCTGCTTTTATTTCTTCAGATGTGTTGACTTTTAAAGCAAGTATTTTGGTTTATTAATTGCATCATAGCTCTGTTTAACAGGAGCATTTTCTAGTAATCCATTATATTAGTGGTTGAGGATCTGGCTCAACTGCAGTAGGATCACATTGTTGGTGTCTTCAGTCTGCTGCCCCCAAAATGAACAGTCAAAACCTACTGGTTCAGATGAATTAGGCTGATTTTGAATCAAGCTATGAGACTTTCTAATTCTTCACCAGTACCTTTATGTTAGGGTCTAGTGTGTTGAATGTGTGGCAGCCAGGAACTCCTCTTTGTCTTGGGGGACCCTTGGTCTTTCTCCTTAAGGCAGGCAAGTTAAGCACGGGTACTGGGGGTCCATGTTGGAGCTTAATTCAGTGTGTCCCACTATTGTTTGCACATATCTCCTAGTAATTATGCAGAATGTTACTGCTCAAAACAGAAAGCCAACAAAATACCTGATGTGATCCCATCAACACATTGCAGCATTGTCTGTGACTTATTTGATTATTTAGCTCAGAAAGATGCAAATGGAAAGAAGGGACTCATGGTAATTAATCTAATTGAAAGTAATCAGCTGGGTTTTGGTGTGGATATAGGAAAATCTGGCTGTTGTGATGGCCATCAGGGTTTTCAGGACATGCAGTAACTTTATATATGTTCCCATTTTATGTTTCTCTGTAGAAGCAGATTTAGAGACAGCAAGCTCTCAAGTGCTAATCAAGTGTCCTGGGAGGAGCCTCAAACTAAGTAAACTTTGAAAGTGTGCCTTACTGGCTCTGTTTCTTTTTTAGTGACCATCAAGGTGTTTCCTGTGTTCTGGAAGAAAACATTTGGGGCAGTTTTACTAGAACAGTGTTGGGAGTCTGTAGCTGGAGTCCATGGAGCTGTGTGGAAGAGACCTGGAAAAGGCAGAAAATACCTTTCATGCCCTGAAGAGCCTGGAGTTAAACCCATGCCATTGCAAGTAAACATCACTGACAACAGAACATGACAATGTAAATCCAAGACCTAAAACAGCATTTACCCAACAAGCTGGGAGTTTTGTCTGTCTTCAACAGTTACCTCTCACTTCCCATTACATTAGGTGTCTTTGATCTTTTCTGGGTAATCTGCAGCTGATGCGGATGTGTAGATATGTAGAACAAAGCCCTTGACAGCTCCTGTCAGAAGACGCTGAGTTTCCACAGGGGAAGGCATGTATATACTGGTGGGCAAGATGACAGATTTTAATGTAAGTTGCATGTAATGTGGGAGAAGGGTGTCTGCTATATATAAATACTCCAAACAGCTTTAATAATTCAGTGATGTTGCTTTCGACAAGGCTGCTGCAGAAATCCCCTTCATGGCATGGTCTGTTCTCCTCAAAAGTTTGCAGGTGTTCTTGGGAACAACATTAGCTGTCCTCTGCTCTTCTGGAAATCACAGAAATTCAAGCTGCTCTGGTTTGCTTTTGACACAAATGCTGGAAGTACAGACTGACTTTTCCTGGTTAACTGAACCAAGGCAGAGTATCTTCCTATATTTTTTGAGGTAGACATATGCCTATGCTGCATTAGCTCCCTTTTATTTTACATAGCCAGAAGCTTTGGCTACAATTTTGTTTTCTTAATTGTGCATCCTGCTTTCTCTGATTTTGGTAGCTCTTGATTGCGGTGCCCCTGAGTAATCGTTCAAGGTAGATTGTTAGTGTAAGCTGCATTGCAAGGTCTGTGTCTATTCAATGTGTTGCTGGCTATAACAGAGGCCCCAGACTAAGGTCAAAATTATTATGTGGAGATTAAACTGTAGAATTTAATTATGTATTCTGTTGCTCCTAGTACATTTATTAATTTAGCAGTACAAACTGACTGGAGCTAAACAAGCAGGGCTGATTAATTTGCAAAGACATCTAGGTAACAGATTGTGATCAAAGTGGAGACCTGATCCTGTTAGATTGAAATGTGTTGTTTTGTGCTACATGAAGGACATAGAGCAGCATGGTTTATCTTTATCAATGCTTTCCTCTGAAGGAAAGGAACAAGCTTGCAGATATAATCAGCGCTGAGGCAATGCCACTCAATAATTACCCACTGTCTCATCATAATCCCGGAACTAAGCCCCTGCCCAATCCATCTGGGACACTTTTCCATCTATTGCACAGCTCAAGAATACGTGTGTAAGCTATTACCTCTGGTCGTGCTATCTGTCCCCTGAGTACAGATTCATAGCAGTGACCAATTATGTTGCAGGGGGCTTCTCTTTCTTTCTGTCTTCTTTTCTCTTTGCTACTGAATCATTTTGTATTTCTTAATTATAGAAATGACACGTTAGTGCATTGCCACTTCGGGGTGCAAAAACCTATGCAACTACAAAAGCAACACTGCTTGTGCAATCTGTAAAGCAAATGGCAAAGTAACAGGGATGTAAGACAAACCTGTATTTGTGTAATCAGAATTCTGCATGCAAATTGAATGTTTCAGGTACAAGTTGTTCTTGGGAGGAGTAAAAGACACACATTACATGGCAGCTAAGTGTGTGGAATATCAGAACCTTTGTTTGTAAAGAAAGATGGCATAGTCTTGGCAGGATAATAGAGTGGCCAGAGCATGGATTTGAGATCACATTCCCTCAGAAAGGATGGAGAACGGGACAGGTTCCCATTCTCACAACCATAGAAGTGAAATTGAGATCAGCAGTGTGCAAGCAGCTACTCTTATACATCATGTACTCGTGTACATCATGCCCATTGCCAAGAAAAAAGGCAGATCTTCAGATTATGTCCCAGTGGTCTCAAAGTTCAAGTCATTGCATAAAATGGAAGCAGAGGAGCTTCTTGGAGCTTTTTGCCTTAGACTAAGCAGGATCAACAGGGACAGCTGCAAGATCTTGAAAGTCAAGACACTCATCTACTATGGATTTAGGAGGGTCTCTTGAGGTGTTCTGTGTTGATAATCTGGTGATTTTGTGTGCTAGGCAAAGAATAAAAGAAGAAAAAATATGTCAGGACACACTTGAGAAGCCGCTGTGAAGTCTAGTTCACATTTGTAAAGTATTTGAGTTCAAATGAAATGCTCTGAATCACAGGTCTGCTCAGCAATGTTATCACGAGGGCTGGATTCAGGAGATGACTTTGGATGTCTTCAGCTGTTTCCTTTGATTCCACGACAACCTTCATGCCCAACCATGGAAGGACATATGCACCTTTCTACTTCTTTCTCATTTCTCGGGGGTTAGTACTGGGGCTGGTACTGTTTAACATCTTTGTTGGTGATGTGGACAGTGAGACTGAGTGCACCCTCAGCACGTTTTCCAATGCCACCAAGCTGTGTGCTGCGGTCAACATGCAGAAGGGAAGGGATGCCATCAGAGGGTCCTGGGCAGGCCTGAGGGGCCTCTTGCAGTTCAGCAAGGCCAAGGGCAAGGTCCTGCAGCTGGGCCAGGGCAATCCCAAGCACAAATACAGGCTGGACAGAGAGTGGGTTGAGAGCAGCCCTGGGGAGAAGGACCCAGCCAGGGTGTTGGTGGAAGAGAAGCTGAACATGAGCCAGCAATGTGTGCCTGCAGCCCAGAAAGCCACCTGTGTCCTACAGGGTGAGGGTGGTGATTGTCCCCCTCTGCTCTGCTCTTGTGAGACCCCACCTGGAGCCCTGCATTCAAGTGGGTCCAGAGGAGGCCACGAGGACTCTCAGAAGGCTGGAGCCCCTCTGTTGTGGGGACAGGCTGAGGGAGATGGGGGTGTTCAGCCTGGAGAAGGGAAAGCTCTGGGGAGACCTCACAGCAGCCTGACAGGGCCAAAAGGGGCTGCAGGACAGCTGGGGAGGGGCTCTGTGTCAGAGGGTGCAATGATAGGACAAGGAGTGAAGGCTTTAAACTGAAAGACTGTAGGTTTAGGTTAGATATAAGGAAGAAAATCTTCACTGTGATGGCAGTGAGGCCCTGGTCCAGGCTGCCCAGAGGAGCTGTGGCTGCCCCATCCCTGGGGATGCCCAAGGCCAGGCTGGATGGGGCTGGGGGCAGCCAGGGCTGTCAGGAGGTGTCCCTGCCCATGGCAGGGGGTGGGATTAGATGGGCTGTGAGGTCCCTGCCAACCCAAACCATCCTGCGATTCTGTGATTCCGTGATTCTTTCCCATATCTTCTATGAAGAAGCTAGGACACATACTGATAATGAGCTGTACAGTTATTATTTGTCATACGACAGTGACTTGTGGCCTCAGTGGAGCCTGGGGCATAGAGGTGTCAGATTCTGCAAATAAGAGATCCTCAAGGACTGTGGTCTCCATAGGCAATAAAAAGCATAGGAAACTAAATAGAAAGCCAAAGAGATGAAATATTCTGGCTAACAGAGTAAGTCAGTGATAAAACCAGGAAGGCAATTCTAGCCTCCCAGTCTAGCCATCCTCTAAATTCTTGGAATTTAATAACAGAGAGGTTTATATCCTAGGGATGCAATGAGTTTAGCAGAGGAATTGTATTCACATATGTGGGACTTATTCTAGCTGTGCCAGTGTACAGATAGAGCAAAGTGCAGAGATGTACAATACTGAATTCATCTCTGAAGAGTAGAAATGAGTGTGTTTTTTTCCAAAGACTGATAGATAAATCCATATCTTGGTGCTCTAACAGGTGGCCTTTCTTTCAAGGAGAAAGCTGAATGAATCTGCTGGATGCTAAGAAATATTAAAAATCAGGTAATTTATTTTTGTGCCTCGTTTAAGGATTAATCCCCTAACTATAAATTCGGTTTGAATTATTTCTGCTTTATCCTGAAAATGTTGCTATGGCTGAAAGCAAGCCTTTAATTTTTATTATTTTTTTCAGCAGAGATACTTAAAACAAGCATTCTTTTGTCTAGATGTCTTTTTTGGATACAGATGAAACTATCTATCAAAAAAAAAAAAAAAAAAAAAAAAAAATTAAAAAAATTTATCAGAGTTATGCTGGAGAAAAAACATGCAGATTTTCCAAAGGACTTCTCTTCTGGAGAGTGATGTCTTTCAAGATCTTCAGCTTTTCACTTACTCTGCAGCTGTATTATTACTTCTAGAACAATTCACTGGTAGAAATGTGAGGTGGGGTCATTTTTCCTTTTCTGATTAATAACTCTGAAAATGACAGGCATGATCATCACTAGCCGTGGTCAAGGAGAGTGGCTAGACCTGGTCCAGATGGTGCCATGTTGGCTAACTTCCTGTCAATACTCTTAACAGCTTACGGACAGGTTTATCAGGAACGTGCAATAATTCAGTCTAGACGAAAGAGTCTATCAGTCATCTAAACTAACAGAAGGAAGACAGAGGATATTCATCCCTTCCTAATTTTCATGCATCATTTTGGCTGCCCACTTAAGGTCTTGTATGAGCTCTTTTCTGTGAGACAAGTCCTTATTACTGACTGGACCATGCTGAATGCTATCATCTGGGTAGAGATGTTTCCATCTACTTCCTAGGCAAAATTACTGAGGTTGATTCTTGCAGAAATGAAACGGCAGCCCTCAAGCCCCCCTCCTCTCCCTGGGTTCCCAGTACCAAATCTGTTCTCACTGGAGAAAAAAACTCCCCACATGGACCAAGCTAAAAGTTTTCTTTGATCAGGAAACAACCTCCTTTGGGGCTTCCAGACACTTCAGTTGCTCTAACTCTTACTTCTTGTATGATCCATGCATGTGGGATTCAAAGCAGGCCATGGTTCGTTTCTGTGTGCATGGGGATCCCCTTGTCTGGAGGAATGTGAAAAGAGGCACTTCAGACCAGTGGGGCACTGGGGACTGGAGGCCTGTTTCTTATGTTTTTTCCTTCTGATATTCACAATATGCCCAATGTCCAAACATATATGTGGCTGCTGCTGTCCACATCACGGCCAATGTAAAACAGCATTCTGCTTGGAAAGAAGGCTGACAACGATGCTATGCCCTGCTAGAGGTTATTTTTTTAAGTCTCTGTTTAGTAGTCTTTTCAGCAAACTGAGGGGTGATCAGAGAGGACTGTGCTGTATTGGTTGCCTTAGGTGAAATATTCTGCATGAATCCTGTAGTCATGGTGCTTTCAATATGCTGATGTCTTTGTCTAGCACTATCAAATCTTCTTCCCATTCTTGCCCAATCAAATGGTTTCAGTTTTCCTTTTTTACCCACTGGTCATGAAAAACAATGTAATAAAATATGTATTACTACCATGTATCTTCCGATTTATTTCTTTTAAACCCCTCAGTTCATGCCAACCTCTCTCATGATTAATATTCCTCTTCAGGATGGAATGAAAGACTCCCTCTTTTATCGGTAGTAGTCATGTACCTTGTGTTGGGTCTGATGGGACCATCTGCAGAAGAAGACACAGGCTAGGATTAGTTTGGAAAGAAGACCAGGGTCCTTATACCAGAGGATGCCTCTGTCTTTGGCATTTGATAGAGCTGGGCTGAGAGTTCTATTTTTTTAATTTTATTTTATTATTAGGCTTCATGGTTGAGGGATATTCATAAATGGTTTATGGTAATTTATCAGCCCACTTGGGTGAATATTGAATTTTGTATTTTACATGGCATGCCAATTTCCCATCTGTTGTATTTTAATAATATACAGATAGACACTATCACTCAAGTAATCCCTTTACTACCAAATCAATATACAGTACATATGGTGCTGTTTGGCCCACAGATATTTATTGTAGGTCTCTTTGGATAATTATCTTCTAACTCCCCCTGTGTCCTGGTTCTGTAAGCCCTGATCCTGCAAATGTATATGTACATGACTAGCTTCACACATGTGAGCAGTTTAGTCATGTTTATTGAAGGGTTATTTGTAAAATCTTTTGTTTATGACGTTTCATTTTTCATAGAAGAAAACCTGTAACCTGATTGCTGGAGGATGCTGATCTTTTTTGTCCTTTGCTAGAACTTTCTGTTCACATGTGGATTTACACAACGTCTTCCACTGGAAGAGCAGTTTTAGGAACCTTATTTTAGTGAAGGCTGAGGCTGTTGTGGAAAGAGCACAGTCAAATAACTTGGTGAAAAAAAAAAAGAGTAAACTGACTACAGAGAAGCATTTTGACCTTTTTGGTGGGGGGATTATTTTTAAAAGTTGGTTATTTGTGATCATTGAAAAAGAAACCTACGTTTCTGCAACAAAAATAAGTTGGGACTCAATTCTAACAAGACATCTCAAGAAAGTGCTCAACTACAAGACTGATATGAGAAGGTGTATTAGCCCCATGGTGTAGGTACAGTTGTCATGTCCCCATGTCAGTGCCTCAGAAAATTTACATCAGGGCTGCATTTCCCAGGAAGCAAACATGGAGTATTTTAGGATACAGTTGAAGGTCTCGTGATATTTAGGAGAGTTAAAATATTATCTATTTCCTTTGGTACAAGAAAGCTCTCTCTACGTGGCTGCACCACATGGAACTGAGATTTAAAGAACAAACAGCCCAACCTGGTTTCCTTCCTGCCTGAGGGGATTCTGTGGGAGGTAAAAGTCACAGAGTCTTTCCCTGCTTCACCAGTGCTTGAGGCTGCTCAGCAGTGTAACAAAGATCGATTTATTTGCCCTTCTCCTTAGGGCATCAATATTCAGTTTTACAAGTGCAGCTTAACAGGGTCTGGGTGGGAGCCTGGAAGGAGGCAGGTGAGACCAGGCAAGGCTTGAAGGGCTGGGAGTGGGAGTTTCAGTTTGAAATTCTTGGTTTCATTAAAAATAATTTATTTTATCGGTCATATTGATGCTAACTTAAGAGGTACTGTCCATCCCCTTTCTTGTTCCCATCCCAGCTGGCTGGCTGCATGCTGCTCTCCAAGGCACAATCAGCAGGTTTGAGGAGCTGTGGGGAGCTTTGTGGGGATGTGAGGAGGGACAGAAACAGCAGAACTTCTCTGATGTTTGAGCAGGGCTGGGGCTGGCTGTCACTTGCAAGGATCTGGGCTGATGGATGCTTGGGGTAGTGGGTTCAGGACCACATTCTTCCTTCATGGCTAAGAAGGCACGCATGACCTTTTCTCTCTCATATAATCCTTGGCTGTAAGAAATAACCTTACCCCATCTTCCATATCCCCCAACGGTGGCTAGCCTTGCTGACAAACCATTCTCATGTTTGTTAAGTGTGGTTCAAGGATGGAAAGCCTTGAATATTACACAACACCTCTAGGTGCTGGTAACCCACCATAACTGCTGCAGCTGGCTTGTTTGCATTAGAAAAGGCTCCCCAGCACTGCAGAGGAACTGAGCCTGTGCTGTCAACTTCTAGGGAAATATTTCCCTTTGACATCAGCAGTATTCCATGAAATGCCCCTAGTACATAGGTATGTTTTGAAAATAAGAAACAAATAAATACTCATTAATCAATCTGACAGCTCTCTGATGTGTAAAAGGGTAAAGGTGCCCTAGCTCCAGGTAAGCAGAGATGAGTAATTAAAGGAAATAATTATTATGTGTTTATTTAATTGAAAATTTCCTGAGGGAAAATGAGATAATTTTAAGTGAATGCTTTCACCAGTGCATTAAAAATACATTTGTGATCGAGTCTAGATTCTCAGAGGCAGATGGGCTGGCCTGCAGGGGAACAAAGAGATTCTGCAGCAAACCACTGTAACAGTGCATTGGGATGAGGTTTTGTTGTAGGGGGGAGAAGGTAAAAGTAAGGGACTGTGTTTCTTAAAGCCTGGGCAGACGCCTGCAAGGGTTCTTTGGGGTACAAATGTCTGACTGGATCTTCTCATCTGTAGCGCAGAGCAAGAGAAAGCGTGTCAGACTTGCTGGGAAAAGATTTTATACTTTCAAAATCTGCATACATTAAAGTGGGTATGTTTGTGCACGCAGAATATGCTCATCTGCTTCCCATAGCTCTGTCAAGCTGCATCTCTACATAAACAGGATTTTCTCAATGTTGTATTGACTTTGACAAGTTCAAAGTTAGTGGGACCATGGTTTTAAATGTATCTAAACATTGCATTCGGTATTTTCTCATCCTGATCGGTTCTGTCAGACAATAGGTACAAGAATCCCTAGAATATAAGTATATAACTGATCTGTGCCCTTACATCTTGAAGTTCAAAACCATCAAAGACCTAACATGTTACTGGCTCACACCCACTGTTGTCTACCTCTTAGGGCTGTGTTGTTATGTCTAAAACCGAAACCTATTCTCTTCATTTTCCTTGTCCTATGGTGGAATGCATACTAATATTTTTTGTCTGCTACCAAACAATTATTATGATAAGTCCTGAGACAGAGCAGGCGTGGTAGATGCTAAACAAGCATTTCATTCCTTAATGGGCCATTTCTTTATTACCCTGCAGTTATGCCATATGTGCCCAGGACTGGAACTTTATTTTTGTAATTCAATTCTTACAAATTGTGACTAGCATGGTAACACTTCATTTCAGATATTACTCCAGGCTTTTCTAAATGATTTTGCTCCCCTCTGTGCGTACACACACATTCTTCAATCTTCTGTATTATGTCCCCTTTGCTAGGTTGACTAGCACAGAAAACATTGAGATTTTAACTATGCAGAAGGTGTCGTCTTAGCAAATCTGAATCTGTGGCTGAGCTGAATTATGTTTCTTTCTGTGTTTTAATACTTTGCCATTCACACCTGTGCTTTAGTACTGCATATGATCCTCAGCAGTTGAATCCAGTTGCGCTGCCACCCTTCAGGTACCCTAGGACAAAGCATATTGCAAAGTGCCTGGCTTTCATCTCAGCCCTCTGCCCAGCAGTGCTGTTATTTCAGCCACAGGAGCTGTGGCTCTTTGGAGCAGGAGTGATTTGGCAGAACAGGCAGCAGCTGTTACACGGGAGCTGTGTGGAGGAAAAAGAGGTGCACGGAGGGGCTGCAGGAGGAGGCATGAGAGCTTTAAGGGAAGGGCATCGCCGAAACAGGGAAAAGAAGAAAGGAGGGGTAGCCAAGGCATCAGTTCCTGTAGCAGTTCGATACCTGACTCCAATCATCTCTTAGAGTAGATTGTTGTTTTTTAATGCATGTGCATCTGTTTTCCACTTTTGTGCAAGGTTTTTCACAAAAGCGTGTTTACAACATCTTGTATCTTTCAAGGATTCTCTTTCCATTTTAAAATAGCCTTCACCATTAGAGGAAAATGAGAATGACTGAAAATGTCAGCCTGTGCACAATGGGCTGAATGGTCCTTTCCTCCCTCTGCTGGTCCTCACAATCCATGCACAAAATCTCGTTCCAAAAAATGGTGGTTTTGAATTTGTATCGGAAAATGATTTTCTGCTCTAAAATAATCAGGGGAAACTTGGAGCAGATGAAAAATATGGAACATATAGAATTTTTCAACCACCTCCATTCTCTGTGTTTTTGGTTTTAACTACCACAATCTCTTCATTATAATTAGTTGAGTTTCATGGAGATTTATATCGTGGTGTCAGTGCATACACAGACATCTGGAGCAGAGCTCAAGGGGCCTCGACTCAGCCTTTCCATTCTGTTAGAAGCTAGACCAGAACCTCCTCCACTTCCAGCTTGTCCCATCCCATCAGACTTGCTCTTTCAATTTATATTCCTCAGAAGACGTGTGAATTCCTTAGAAAGGGGCGGAGAAGCTCTCTGGGCCATAGACTCACCCGCTGGCAGTGCCCAGCTCCGTGCCCCACTTACCCCTGTCTGACTGTGCCATTTCCCTCCTCTTCCCAGGTCTGGCCGAGACGGAGCTGTGGATCAAAGCCATTTGGCTGGAGGTCAATCCAGACAAGGCAGAAGCTATGCTGCTTGGCAGATGGAGACAGTCTTGAAGAATTGTACAACAGTGCCTGCTCCTTCTATTAAAAGACCCCCGTCCTTTTCTTTTTTTTTTTTTTTTTTTTTTTTTCTTCGAGTCTATTGTAAACTGCTGTACCCTTGGCCCCGAATATCCCAATAGCAGCAATGTCTGGAAATGCCCTCTTTCATCTTGGGCTACCCAAGAGATCCCCTCTTTTCTCCAGGACCCTCGCATGGTTATCTTCGTCTCTGCCATTTCCAGGCTAATCTGAGGATGCAGGCCCTACCTTGGGCTACCCCGGAAGGCTGCTTGGAAGCATCGCGTAGCGCCGAGCACAGCTGCCCATCTTCTGAGCAAGGCAAACTGGCAGGAGCACATCACACCTGTGCTCCGTGCTCTGAACTGGCTGCCAAGTCCCTCCTGGGCGGCATCCAAGGCTGGTTAAATATCGATAAAGCAGGAAATGAACTCGGCTCCGACTAGATCCAAATCTGCCTTTCTGCCTTGCCTGGTCGCAACACCTGAAATGCCATCTGAGCCCAGACCCAGATCCTGATGACCGATGCCTTGCTTGGTGCAGGATTTCCACTGACAACCCCTTGCTCTGCAGGGCCTGAACCCAAAGCCCAGGAAATCGAGTGGAATTTTCCCAGGAGCATTAACAACAAGAACATTACGGTGAAAAAGAAGGAAGTAGAAACAGAAAAGCAACGAGAAGGATGAATGCCTGTCCTTGATGGGGACAGCCAGGTTTCCTCATAAATGGAAAAAGGAGGAAGATTTGAAAGGCTATGGAAATGGAAGATGAGGAGATGGCTTCTTCACCTGCCATGCTAACAGAGGTCAGATATTTTCCCTGCTTGTGCAGAAAGCAGTTGCAGTAGAGGACATCTGAGAGCTGTGAATTACACACTGTGTTTGGTTTTAATGCTGTGAGTAGCTCTCTCTGTCATCAAACCACATGCATTAACCAGTTCATCCTTCAAACTCCCCCAGTACCACCCAGTAAGTAATGGTTAGTGGTCAGCAAAGAGGCATGCCAGTCATCAAGCAGTGTGATTTTTTCATAGTGCAATACAAAGGTGTTTGAGGTTTATTTGTCTTACTGAGTGTTTTTTTGTTGTTGTTGTTTTTTTGTTTTTTTGTTTTTTTCAAATGTATGTGCTGGGAAATAGTGGGAAAAAAAACTCTAAGGGAAGGGACCCCCATTTGATGCACAAGCACTTGTAAATCATTAAGCTGGCTGTTTCAGCACCGGGCAGAGATATGTCTTGGTGGACCCCAGCCACCCACCTCAGAGAGGTGCAGGGAGCCATGGAAAGCTGTAAGTGCAGGTCACACCCAGGCCATATTTCAGAGGCCAAAGCAGTCTCCATAGCTCACTGACCTAATTAGCTTTGTCTTCTCACTCTTTAGGAGTGGGCTTTTCTTCTATCAATTTGTTAAGAAGCTTCTCGATTTAAACTTTTAGCATCCTCGGCTTCCTTTGACAATGAGTTCAGTAGCTTAACCCCGAAAAAGCCATCCTTTCATCCATTTTGAATTTATCAAATGGCAGTTCTGGTTGATAGTCCTGTGAGACAGTGCATATCACTCTTGTTCACATCTTCCATCCCTCTTGATATTACAGACTCCCGTTCTGTCCAGCTTTTCCACCTGTGAAGTCCTTTGAGAACCGTTGGCTGTCCCTAGAGCAGCAGCCACAACCAGAATGGGCACTGAGGGATGTCAATGCCGAGGGTTTGCTCTAATTAAAGAGAGGGGAAAAAAATGTTAATAATAATGGTGTACCAGGCATCAGCCGTTTGGGTGCTCCCAGAGCATCTAGTTATTCCCCATAACTCAGAAATGATTATAAAAGAAGCTCATTCCATCACACAGGCTAGAGAGAATTTCATGCATGTGCTGGAAAAAAAAAATCATGATTGCTAAATGCTCCATTTTCTTTTCAAGACACTGTGCTAGTCTGAAGTGGTGTATGTATACATTTCAGGCAAATGTGTACTTTGTCTTCAAATGAACAGCTTTCAAAATGATCTTTGGTTAAGCTCCCTTTTATTTTTATCTTTTATTCGCCTACAATGCCAGCTGAGGTTACCCATCTCCCGACAGCTACCAAATGGACTCGTAATTGTAAGGCTCGGTGATTTAATTAGACTCATTCTAAACACTCACATTTTTATCAATTAGTTAATGGGCTAAAGAGAGTCTTATTGTTGGAGCCAGGTCATTTGGAAGCTGGAGCCTTCATGAGGGCAAGAAGCTGAAGAACAACAGCGTTAATATCTGTAATTAACCTCACGAGTCCTGGGCTGTTCAATTAGGACTGAACCCCCTCTCCATCCATATGCCTTTCGTCAGATGGGCTTTTAATTTGAAATAATTGTTACAGAAAAAAAATAACAAATAATAGCTTCCTTTTTTTTCTTTTTTCTTTTCTTTTTTTTTTTTTTGCCAAAACCAGACACATATGAAAACAAAAACCACAATCTTAACACACGTGCCCGTGAGCTATTTATTAAAGCCTAGTTAATTCACAGCTTCCATATAAATAATCATTCTAGGTTTTTAAAGATTAACAAAGCTCTTGGTAACAGATATTGTGGGATCTTTTCAAACTGATCCTCATCTTGTAATATGTATCTGTGTCTTTTAAATGCTGTCTTTTCTACCAAAAAAAAAAAAAAAAGAAAGTTTGAGCTTTTATTACTTTTTTTTTTTTTTTTTTTTTTTTTCCAATTTGTTGCATGTGATTCCTGTGCTTTGGAGAATCGAATACATCTGGTCATTGTTTTTTGCTGAGGACGAGCTGTCTGGTTTAAATGTGTTTGTGATAAATTTGTACAGAACAAACTATGAGTATTATTACAGAATTTCAATAGGTTCATCATGCCTGTATATATATACATAAAATGTATATGTGTATAAACACATAATATATGTGTATATAATTGAATACACGTATATATCTATGATGCCTAGATAATATTATACTGTAAAAATTATGTTTAGAAATGAGTATGTATCTAAATATGCACATAAATGTGAAGATCAAGCTCTGCTTATTGTGTTGCATGTGATCTTTCTATCTTTGAAAATTCAGTTATTTGTTTTTATTTATAGAGATAATACGTACATGCCATTGTGAACGCACAAATACACATAGAAAAACATAAAAGCCCACTTAAATGGCATGCTGAGACAATGGGCACTCTGCGTGTCCTTAATCTTGTATATAATGTATACACAGTATACATTCCCTTAGTACTTGCCTCTACATTTTCATTCTCTGCAACTTACTCAACTTTATTCTGATTGCCATTTACAAATAAATCCCAGAACAGACACACAGATAATTTTTAGGCTACCTTTGAATTCATTGATTCAAAAGAGAGTAAAATTAATTAGAAAGATTTAAGGATGGGTGTGATCACATCAGTACGGGCCGTTTAAAAGAGGGCTGGAGGCAGCTAAGTAGACACTAAACATACCTCCCGGATCACGTTCAGTTCTCGATCACGGGCATTAATTACATATCGCTGCTACAGAGAAGTGTTGTTGCCCAGCCAACACCCCCTCACCTGCTCGGTTTATATCTGAGCACCTAATTCCGCCCCGTTCAGGAGGGTCAAGACCCAAACCCAGACCACGTCACTGCTGGTGATGCCGGTGGCAGACCCTAGCCTCAGCCCTGCGGTGTCACCCCGGGGACATGGGGACACACGAGCACCAGAGACCTGCTGCAACCACCCTGCACGGCCACGGCAAGCCCAGGCTCACACCCAGGGAGGATCAGGCCCTCTCCAGCACAATCATTCCCGTCACAAAGCACGGCGGGTTCGACGGTAATTGGTCCCAAATTAAGTAGGATTAAATAACAGAAACGTAACATAGCATAAATGCCAAGAAGCCAGGCCTTCTTTTTTACACAGTTATCATTTTTTTAACAACGCCAAAGAAAGGAGGCAAATTGTTGTGTAAAAATACGTGAAAATAATAGCGGTCCTGGAAAGAATGTTTTTCTTCTCCCTGGCTGTTACAAAAACAGTTGACTACTGAGAAGCAAAGAGCAAATTTGCAAGAAAGGGCACAGCACAATAGCAGCAACGACTGTTAGGGGGAACGGTAGGCGCTTTGTTATTTAAGGAACTTCACTGTAATTTTGCAGCGTTATTTATAATAGTAATAATGCCAGCCAACTTGTTCCTCCCGTTTAATTTAATACACAACCAGCCTAAATAAAAGGCTACGAAAGCAGCTGGGAACAGTACAGTTTCCTACTGTAATTGCGCGTACGTATCTGAACATCTGATGAGCAGTAGTCTACATTTCCTTATTGTTACAGCCGGCAGTTATATCTGTGCATGCTTCGCAGCTACGGTGCTCTGCTGGGCTTCATAAATGCAGCCTTTGTCTCCTTAATTATTAGGCAGACAGTTCATTCTGTCCCATGTCCAAGTTCCAGACAGGTGGAATAAGGAGGTGGCATCTGTCTTAATATTGAATGCCACGCTTCCCCCATCTGCCGTAATAACAGCGCGGGGCTGCTTGGCTTCGGTTACCCTATTCTGCACACAACTAGCCAGCCATATGCCCCCCGGGAGCCGCACGTGCCACCGGGGCGAGCGGGCAGGAGCCTCGGCGAGGGGCTGGGGTCAGGCACGTGCCGCAGCCGGCGGGTGACGGGCGGCACAGGCACGGGGAGCTGCTCGAGGCGCCGACGGGAGCGGCCTGCAAAGTCAGTCGACAGAACAGAGCGCCCTGCCAATCAAATTTTACAGGGCATACCTTCCAGGCTAGGCAAATAAGAAGATTTAGAGCACATGGCAGTTCATCGTTTATAATCCTGTCTTAGCCCAGCATGGCTTAGTGATAGTTCTGTGACAGATGATGAGCACATGACAGCTGGGGGATCTTATACGAACTCATACAGTAAAATTAAAATTAAATTAGTGACACACTTGTACACATTAGTTGTGCAACAGTTATGCAATCTGTTCAGGACCCTTAGTGCAGACCATCTCCGATTTAAATAATTTTTACTGATGCTAAGGTGGGGTGCTGTGGGGTTTCTTGCCTCTCCCAGAAGGAATGCAGCATTTGCACATTTTTAGCTTTAAACAGTTCTGTCCTTTTCTTTCTGTTTGTCCTGTCATTTCTTCTTCATGTTGTCTGACAAAAGGAATGCAACATTTTTTATTTTTTTATATTTTTTTTTAAGTTAAAATGCTCAGAATGCTTGGTTTGGGGGTTGCAACTATTTTTTTTCTTGCTGACTACATGGTGCAGTTCTTAATATTACGGCTGGTCTATTTTCTTACATAGCCATACTAGACTGTGATTAAAAAATATTAAAACCAAATAAAAACAAACCAATCTCCCCTCTCAAGCTGTGGAGTGGGAAGGAAACCTATAAGATTGGAGTGTTTTAGACGCAAGAGTATAATAAACTGGCTGTTCTTTGGCTCTTTAATCTGATAATCTTGTTACTATTTTATGTTTGTGTGTTGGAAAAAAAGGGAAGTAATCACTGAAATGTTGACAGTAGATCTGCAGTTTGAAAAGACTCATAACTTTAAAGCTTAGAGGGCCTGATCCTTTTATCCGTGTGGGCTTGACACCAGACTACGTCTATTAGCTTTACTGGAGTTACACCTGATTTACACAGTGTAAACAGAGACAGGATTCGGCCCTGAAATCCTTTTCGGAAGGCTACTCTATACACCAGCAGCGTGTATTTATTGCTCCTTCTCAATCGCTAAGCATTTGTCAGTCACTGGAAAAATAACTAAGTCACATAAAGTGTTTTTGCGTTCTCGGGGAGTGAGACTGAGATGGGCAAAGACTGTTGTAATGCCATCCTACATGCCCGTGATTCAGGAAATAGTGACGATTTATCAGCTATAATAGTCTGGGGGGAAAGACGGAAAAAACCTTTGCCTTTTTTTCCCTTCAGTGAAGTCTGTGTGTCTGTGTTCAAGCATAAACTTGACTGGAGAATGATCTGGGGGCTCCTAGCCATGGACATTCTCACGGCTAGGAGGCATGTGTGCATGTGTATTTATAAATAATTGTGAGCCGAGGATACTTGGGAGGCTTCTGACCCTGGAAATGCTCACGGTTTGGAAGGCTGCTTTGGGTCCTGCAAACTGCCTGTGCTGAGCTCCTTTTTCAGGGGGAATAATCAATAACAGCCACCCAAATGTTGATCCCGTCTTTGAACCCCTGCAGTGAAAATGATGGCTCCTGTTCTACATACTCTTATTTTTATGTTGATAAGGTCAGTGAGATGAAGGCTGTATTTTTTTATTATTATTTGTAGTATCTTTAGCATTATCCCCTTTCCTCTGAGAAGAATGTGGAGGCTCCAACCATTCCCAGCAGCTGTGATGCTCTGCAGTTAAACTTGGCTCACCCAGTGCTCAGTGAGGAACATTCACCTGGCAGCTTTGTGGCAGCAGGATGCAGACAAGGGCCATTACATGAGGTGGCTTTAGCTCAGCCCAGCCAGGAATAGAGCCACAAGCAGGTATCCATGTGTGTGCATTTTATGTCATGTGTATTCCCTGTGCAGAGCCAGGGCATCCCAAGGCCTGCCGCATCCAGGGAAAAAACCCCATGCCTTGGACCACAACAGCTAAAACTGTCATCTCTGGGGCACATCTCCAGCTCGCTTTTCTTCCTCCTGCCACGCTTCTGCTGCTGGAGCTCCTTTGTTCATCCCCACCCTCTGAACCAGGAGCCAAACCCTGCAGGAAGGTGGGATTCTGGATACCCTTCCTCGAGTTTCATTTAATTCCCAGATATTTCTGGTTCATTGAAGGACATTGTGGCCCTCAGCTTGGCAGGCTGTGATGTGCAAAAAGACGCCTCAATCCTGAATCTGAAAGGCAGTGGTGTCCTGGGAGAGGGAGGACAGCAAGCTTATTTCTGCCTGGACGTGGTTACACCTCAGCACACAGAGACTGCTGGGGTGGCCCTAGTATGGTGTGACAGTCAGGAGGCCCCTGGTACATAGAGCTGCAATACATTTTATAGAGGAATGTTTTTGAAAAAAAAAAAAAAAAAAAAAACTTTTAAAAGCTTTAAAACATGGCTTTCTTCCTGTTTTCTGTTTCTTCTCCCCGGGGCTGGGTAACAGCAGGTTCTTCTGGCAACATGAGTCCAATTGTGCAGGTTTCAGAAGGAGAGAAAAATGGTGTATAATCAATTGTATACAATAAAACTCAGGGGGAAAAAAGCCTTTTCCATGCTGCACAATATCAGCATTTTGCAATTGGACACTCTATTTACCAAGGCTAGAAAGAGAAGAT
This sequence comes from Oxyura jamaicensis, assembly GCF_011077185.1. Classification (NCBI taxonomy): domain Eukaryota; kingdom Metazoa; phylum Chordata; class Aves; order Anseriformes; family Anatidae; genus Oxyura; species Oxyura jamaicensis. Next base: position 50,171,384 of record NC_048897.1, on the reverse strand, counting down.
GCCTTCCAAGGAAGAGTTTGGGGCCTTTAAATATCAGAACACAACTTGCAAGGTACAAACTGGGTTATTGGAACCCATCATGGAGTACTGGCTGCCCCACACATCAAAATAAAATCATTTAGGGATGAAAAAGCCCCTCGCAAGTGGCATAGAAGCAGCTATGGAAGCTAACGAAGGGATATCCCTTGGAGTTCCTGGTAGAGAATATGTTGGCTGTGTGGATCCTGGAAATGAAGCTAAAAATATGTGGCCATCTGGGCTAGATTGGCAACCGGTAGGACTGGGTACCTGCTCTTTCTGAAAAGAAGCAGAACCCTATAGCATGGTCATGTCCTGATGCACGTGGTGTATAAAGGGAACAAGTAGGAGCCAGGCTAGGTAGGGATCAGGCACCACAAATCAGTTCTCACCTCCTGTCTCCTTGCTGCATGACACAAGTATTCATTTAACACCTGAAATAGGAGTCACGCACGTGTTGTGTGGGGTATCCTGGGCTGTTATACGTGCCTTGCCTTGAAATCCTGGGCTGATTATTGCTACCTGACATTGCATCTCTCTGCTGTTGTGTCCAGGTCTCAAGGTATCACAGTCAACAAAATTTGAGTTTGAGAATGGGCCCTGGAAGCTAAACTATGTGTTTTGCTGAACTAGGCATAAACAGGACATGGTTTGGTCCTTCTATTTATATGGTTAAGTATGTGTTTGGTGTACATGTAATTGTGTGTTGTACGTGTCCGTGTTGTGTGTAAAATGCACCCAAACACGCCGGCTTAGATTACCTAATCACCCCATTTGTGAATGAATTAGGTTTCCTGAAAATATGTGGCACCACAAGAATTAATAACAAAGGCGCGTTGCCACAATGAACATTTTATGCAAGCTTACACGCATAATGTAACGAACAAAGCGAAAGGAGAAACACCGAGAACAATATCTTCAGTCTATCAGCAGTTTGCTCCGGTCTACTTATATTTGATCAAAGACTGCAAATATAGTTTAAACAGCATGAAATAATCGCCAGGTTTGCAACATGGAATAATTTAAAAGAAAAGGCAAAACATACAACAGGCTCAATGCCATGATGCAATGGGCGTGTGGACTCTTTTTGTGATGAACAGCCAAGGAAAGGCAGTGATAGGGAAACGAGGCTAGGAGAGCTCACCTCTCTCCTACCTCTTCTTTGAAGATTTCCACGTTTTGGGGAGAAGATAACGGAAGGAAGTATTTTACCTGGTTGGTTACAGAGAGGTCAATGGACCAAAAAAACAAAACAAAACAACAACAAAAATGATAAAAATAAAAAATAAAAACAGCCAACCAAGAAAAAAACAAAACCAACAAACAAACAAAAAACACAATATAGCATAATGAAATTACAAGGCAGATTTTGGAGGGAGGGCAGGGTTTTCCCCATGGACTACAGTGGCAGAGAAGAGCTCAACACAATATTGCACATAGGCAATATTTCAATTACTCACAGAGGAATAAAGGTCACCAAAACCCACACCATGCAACCATCTCCTGTGCTGAAAGGGGATGTCATCTTTTTGCCTCCTATTTGTCTGCCTGGTCATAGCATCTTTTTCCACTCGAAAACCAAGGAGATGAGGTTTTCTGTCGTCCCTTCATATTCAAAACAGCTACAGGCAGATCGATGTACCTACCCATGGGGATAAGCCAAACCCACCCCTCTCCTCTGCATAGCTCCCTTGACACTCCCTTCCTCCCAGCACTTCTCTATCTGCAGCATTTGGGACTGGAGGGTAAATTGGTGCTCAGCAGCAACATCCCAAGCAGAGGAGCAGCCTGGGGGCTTCCCATGTCTGCAGACCCCAGTGCAGGGCTGCAGGTGGTGGGCAGAGCCTTGGGAGCAGGAACAACCCTCTTGCCCTCCACAGATCAACCATCCTTGTGCGTTGCTGCAGCCAAATGGGATCCTTTGGGTCAAAACTGACCACAAAAGCAAAAGTTGGTCATTGACAGACACGTTTTCACACCAGGTATGAACGCCAAGATGGAAGAGCTGTTGCTCCATCCCAGCGTCCCCCAGCAGAGGCAGTTACAGCTCTCATTGTAGCAATGATTGCTGTTAAGCCAGTTTAATTTTCTCCATTTAGTCTCCTGTTTTCACTTGCTGTCATTTCCTCAATAGCTAAGTACTTCGTTTGAGATCCTTCATGCTTATTCTGTGCCTCAGGGTGAATTTTGCAGTTCTTTCTGGTGTTTGTTTATTATTATTATTATTATTACTTATTACATTTTTTTTTCCTCAAGGACCAGCAAAATGCCCTAGCCTTTTATTTAATTTTTTTCCCAGCTTTTTGAATTAGTGTTTCTAATGCTAAAAATTGGCTCCAGCAGCTGTCAGTCCTAATGCATTCATTTTTTTATAATTAGTATTTTACCATTTAGGAGTGTTCGTGTTTGATTTGGGGGAGAAACATGGAATTTAGCAGATGGACACTACCAGGGGAGGAGAGCTGCTGTTTTCTGTCGCTGCTAACACATCCGTGGGTGCAGCCACATTGCAGCACTGCTCTTTGCATGTCACCGGTGAAGTGGTGCAGATGCCACGCTGTAAAAATCCCATCCCCAAACGCAAAACGGCGAGACACCTCCAACTTTGAGTTTCCGAGCACCGCCAGCGGCCATCCCCTTTTGACCCTGAGCTGGTTTGGAAGCCACAAGATGGCCCCGTGTTTTACTCGCTGCTCTTTCACCAACCGGCACGAATAATTCCGTGAACTTCACAGCCCTTAATACCGAGCAAGGCCTAATAATGTCATCTCAGGAGGCAAGTAATTGCAGTAATTAAGGGGTTGCACAAGGTCACTTGAGGCTGGGCTGGGAATACAAGCTTTTGTCTCTCACCCCGCTGCTGCGCCCTACGAATATGCATGCAGCAGCTTCACGCCGCCTGCAGCCATCGGGCCCAGCTCCCTTTCAAAACCAGGAACAACAGACTGGAGCAGTACCAGCAAAAGTGGTTTTAAACCTTCCTTCCCTCTAGAAAGCATCCTGCTTCACAGAAAGGTCTGAAGTTGGTGCATTTGTGGGAGGCGGGTTGGAGATTTGTTGAGGAGGAGGAAGGAAAGGTGTTGGTGTATGGATGGAGGAGGTGATTGTCCCAAAATGCTGCCCTTGCTTTAAGAAATCTGTGCCATTTTATGTGAAACCATCACAGCAGAAGGTGAGTATCCATTTTCTATCAGGCTGTTAAGGATACAGGCACCACATTCAACCGCCTTCATTCGTAGGGGCTTTTCCTAATTTTTGATGGCTCAATTTTGCCCTTTCGGGCTGTCTGAACCACACGGCTGCCTGTCTGTCATCCTTGTGTGGCTTCATTTACGGGAGAGCATTTACCTGAGAGAGGAAGGGAAGGTCAGGGAGAACGAGCCCACCACTGGCATCGCCCCTCTCCGTGTCTCTCCAGCCGATGGAGCAGGTGAGGGATGCGGTGAGTTGCCTAAGTGCAGGAACCAGAAACTTAATGAAATGGCTCTAAACGTGACAGCATTCATGAAAAGATTAATTACCAGGAGTAAAGGGGGAAGGATGCCAGGAACTGATAGGATTGGTACCAATACCAAAAGCCTGCTGTGCTACTAGAGCCATAATATGCAGTCCTAATCTGTGGGCCTATTGTTTTTCCTACAGAAACAACAGGCTTCAGCCAATGATACAAAAGCATCTATATTACAGTTTCTGCAGGAAAAACAACAACAGCCATTAATAATAATTACCTTAAGACAAATCGGCAGCAGAGTGTGGCACACGCTAATATCCTCCCAAGAATGAGTCTCTGGGAAGAGAGGGGCTGTTGCTGTATTTATCCCAGTGGTCGTGCAAATGAAGGGAGAGAATTAGAAAGAAGAAAGTGGGAGAGAGTGAGAGACAGAAACAAAACAAGACAAGGACAGAAAGAGTGAAAGAAATGGCAGGTTTTCCCATTGGCAACCAGCTGGTGCTCTTTCTTGGCATTAAAGCGTCAGAATACGTGGGCTGATGTCTCCCTCCTTGCACTCTCCCTGTGCAATTTCAGCAGAGAAGAGTGAATATTCCTTTGGATTTGCTGGTTAGCCCCTCAATTTGCCAGCGTCTAATTAAGTATGAAGAAGGGCAGCAAAGAATCAGACCCAGAAACTCTCTTAAATGAGATCATTATTACTGTTCTCCACAAAGACCTGCCCTCTCAACTTCCCCTGCAGCAAAGGAGTCTATATTTTTAATTTGTTCTTGCCCATCTCCTCTCCTTGGCAGAATTGATGTATCTGACATATGAAATCACAAACTAACCCGTGGCGGGATATAAATGAAAAAGCTCCATTTTGCAGCGGGATTAGAGGAACACATTTGACTAATGGCGATTTCCTGCTGCATTTTATGTTGGCTGTGATTGTGCAAGAACTTTAAACTCAAATTTCAGATGACTGAAGACACTGAGAACATTGTATTAACTCCTAGTACAATGAGCTTTTACAGGCTGCTGCCAAATATGTTCTTAGGCAGTATTTCCCTCTGTATTTTGAACTTGTACATAGATCAAGGTAGCTACAGATGTTGAGAGAGAACAAGAGAAAAATACTGCTGTAAAGCCATAAAGCAGATACTTAGAGATTTCTCCATTTGTCTGTGCAAATGTATCATATTTTTCTATGTACTTGTAATTTCTCTTTAATTGGTCTGTATATGTCTACTGATCAGTACTGTACTTTAGATGCAATAATATGCATACAAATACATTTACAAATAAATATAATTTTATATATAAAAATGTAAAAGCCTATACAAACAAGGACTTATCTGTATGAATGTGTGCATATGAGTAGACCTGGCAGTAGAGATCTCTGTAAAGACATCTGCTGCCATCCATAACGGAGACCGCTAGAAGATAAGACTAATACAGATAGATAACCCATCTTCTATTGGAAAGGGCATGTCTATAGCTATCCCACTTGAAAAAAAGAAATACACAACGTTCTGTAACATCTACAGTGTTAATATGTAACATATGGTGTCTGTTTCACATGCTAATAGTGACTTTTTAATTTGAAGTCAGCCCCAATGAACCTAAATCCGCACTGTCTCCAGGATTAATTATGAGTACTAGACTGTGATACCAAGCCTCTCTTCTTGATAAGCTTTATAAACCAGGTTTGCACACAGGATAAAGTAGCTCCTGAGTGGTTAGAGAGCTGCCATGTTTAACCTACACATGACCTGTTGGTACATCTTTTTGGAGAAAAAAACTTGATAAGATACTCAGTCTAGAGTCAGGGCATTGGCCATCCAAGAGTGAGACAGACACGCAGCATTTATGGATGTTGACATTAATTACTGAGCCCCAGACACCTATTTAGCATAACCCTTTGAAATGCTTTATTCAATACACAAACACGGCTTGAAAAGCAGGGAGTTGGGTCCAAACAGAGGGCGGTAGCATGAAGTCCGTGGCTCCAGTGTTAACCAATACCCTACTGTACCAGCATTGCTTCTGCCCTCAGCCCCTGTGTTTGGGAGCTTCTCCTGGAAATGCTCCTCTGGGCTGGGCTGGGTGGAAATACCCTTGGAGAACACAAGTGACCACACATGAGTTGGCCTGAAGGTCCATTTAGGCCACCAGAGGTGGTCAGCAAGAGATGCTTAGAGAAAAAAATGTAAAGCCAGGGCAAGCCCTCCTCCTTATCTCCTCTATTCCCTGCAGCACTGAGCTTCCCAAGCCAGAGGCTGTATCTTTTCTCTAAGTAGCCCTAGCTGGTTCTCACTGCATGAATTTGTCTGTAGCTTTTTTCAACCTGTTTGTACTTTGATTTCCACAGAAGAGAGGGGAGTACACAGCCAGCGAGTGCCCTCACTGGCCCAGAGTAATTTCATAGCAGTACAAAAGCCCCTAGTATCACTTAAATAGGTTTAGGTGCCAAGATCAGAGTCTATCCTGAGCACAGCGTAATGTTCCTCCTTGGAGAAAATGGCTTCTCGACGTGTATGGGGATCCTGCTGCGGCGAAGACATTAGAGCTAGTTTTCTCTCAAATACATGTGCTTGGATGCTCAGGTGGCCTCAAGTTCATTTTCTCTTATGTGACAAATAGACCTGCTTAAAGAATTGAAACTTTCTTTCTTTCCCCGATTCCCTTTTATTAACTTCAGGTTTTTAACTTACTGAAAAATGTATTTAAAGTGGTTTCCAAGGTCACTGGAAAACTACATTTTTTGAAGTGTCGGTAGAAAATAACCAACTTTTGAACCACAGAAACGGTGATATTTATTTTTGAACCTGCAAGCTCGGTGATAAATCCAAGCTGTTTACATTAGTTTGAAATCTGTTTTCCTGGTTCCAGCCAGCCACGGGCCTTCTGCAGCTACTTTCCCTCTGGATAATTTGCCGTTCCCACTGCCGCATAAGTTCTTCTCCAGACAGTAATGCGGTGGCTGCCAGCCCTGCCACCAAAACGGCCCTGTCTCACGGGCTAAGTCGGATCAGCCTGAGCCAGGATTTTCCCGACACACACTGTCTGTCAGGGCTGCGAATCCAGGGGAGCAGGGCTTCAGGGGTGACATTCACATCCGTGGTTTGGTACAAAGCTATTGCCCCTGGACTGTGCCTGATGCTGTAGCATTGCCTGCAATCATCTTCCAGAGAGACAGGAACGATCATTTGTAATAATTAACAATCCCAGAAGAGTTTTCACAAGAAATTATGTGTTTATCTGTCACGCCCTGGCTAAATTCCAGGAAGGGCTACATGACATCCTGCTTCTGTAATTGTATTTCATCCACCTAAATTCTCCTGCCATTTCAACCAGGAGGGTCGGTCTTCATTGTTCCTTGTCTAGCAGCTCCTGTGCTGGGTTGCTGAATTCAGAAATAGCCGCCGAGCCAAAACCCTTTCCATTGTAAGTGATCATTACTGCAAATTCTTCGGATTTCGTGACGAGTTTTAGGATTCTTAATATTTTTTTTCCTAAAGCCTCAGCTGTTGGAGTCATTATGAAGCACAAGGATCTCAGTTTTCATGTTTTTAAGTAAGTGGCTAGCCCTTGTAGTTGAAAACACGAGGCATGTTTACCCTAGAGGCTGAGAAGCCAGATGGTGGATAAAGAAAATGCAACAATTTTGATTTTTAATCTCATGATTTTTTAAGCCAATCTCATAATTTTGGGGAGCTGGACTCACAGTTAGTGAATGTTTGCAGTTGGCAATACTGACTGATCATAATGTATCTCTTGTTTATCAAACAGGAGTGCCGCAGAGCTTAATTAATTACTGCTTTAATTCATGTTTGCCAAAAGCTTTGAAATCCTTGGGCGCATTGAGTTCTTTTTAGGACAAAATACAATTTCCAATGTTAAAGCTGCTTGGATCTGCTACTCTGGGAACCTTTCAGTACCCACACGTTGAATTTGCCTGGTAAAATGCATTTCTGCAGCATTCTCACTCTGAAACACTGAAGACCCCGTTCCCTGGAGGCAGTTACCATGCATGACTACAGGATGAACAGTGCCTTTCCAAGGGACTTTTCAGGACAAAAAACAAACAAACAAACAATCAAACAAACAAAAACAATTCTCATTCATGTTTGCACCCAATTTTTCAGTCAGTGCAGGAACCAAGGGCACAGAAGCCTCTGCAAGTGTCTCTTTTGGCAGCTCTCAGGCTGCCAAAGGTATCCGCTGGCCATGTTCAGCTCTACCACGAAGGCTGATGCACAGCATCACTCGATGGCACTGCACGCAGATAGAGGAAATCAACCCATAACTGGGTCGTAAAGGGCTTGACTCCAGCCTTTCACATAGCACCAGGCAAAGCAACAGCTCACATCACCCTTTTATTTTACCTTGGGGTGAAGAAAACATAAAGCATTCAGCAGGGCTGTTCACTTGGTGGGATGGCTGCTCAGCGACCAGCCAGCACGTCCCCACCACCCCACTGCAGCCCGAACACAGGCTTGGCAGCCAGGCAGATGTTTCTATGGCACAAAGTTATTACTGTATTGAAAATATATGTATAGAATAAGTAGCTCCTCTAGACGTCTTAGAAAAGAGGCCAGGCTCTGCTCATACTGGGTTTGTTTCTCCCAGGGCCATCCAGGCAGCTGGGGCTCAGAAAATGGTGTGTCATACCATAAAATCAGGTGCCTCGTGCTAGGTCTGATGAGGATGTCTTTTAAGCCAAAACAATGCTGGGTCTTATTTGCTTGTCAGCTCAGCCATTAATTTAAGACAGGCACAAATGAATCACCAGCCATGTTACTGTTGCCTCATTGGAATCCCTCTACTATAATCTCATAGTTTTTTCACCTAATTAATTTCCCCTTTCCTTGCACCAGTGTTTCATGAGTGTATCTTGTTTGGAGGAGATTAAGAGTCACACACTTCATTAGTAAGGTGTAAATTATCAGAGAGACCCTCTCCATCCACCTGCTTAATTGGGTTAATGAAGCGTCTCTGTGGGCCCTGGTAAGGCAGCACTGCTCTCTGCTCCCTGCAGGCGTTACCAGGGCTGTTTGGAAAATAGATGGAGACCTTAAAGTTACCACCTCTGTGCTTTTTGAGAGTCACAGACATTTAATTTAAAAAAGGGGAAGAAAAAAGGTAAAGTTGACACAAACTGCAAGTTCAAACATTCTCATTTATAACATTACAGTTACAAATATTGTGCAAATCGGTCCATACCAGCACTTTCGCATGGTTTATTCCTAATTTATCCTAATTCCTAACCTTTTCTCTACCTAAAACACTTGAAGGGAGACACCCAGAGATGCCTTTAATGTTTGGTTGAATGGTTAAACTGGGATGGAGGCTGTGGTAGTATAAAGGTGAAAACAGGGGGGATGTGTGTTTGGTTCCCAGCTGTGCGATGCAGGGCGCAGATGGTGCTGGGCAGTGATGCTGGGAGCGTGGGTAGCTCCTTGTCCCTGCTAGAGCAGGTCCCACAGGAAAACCAGGTCCTGTTATCTCTGCACATCCCTGCCTAGCCTCCGCTTGTGTTTTGGAGACAGTTCCTGCAAGGGGAAGTGATAAAACTCATATCAGGTGCATACATTAGAGCACATCCCCCAAACAGGAGATCTAAGTGATATTAGGGATTATTTGCACTGTGGCGCTCAGCTCAAAGTCACGCTCCTCTGATCCTGCTCAGAAACACAGCACGGTGACTCAGGAGCACTGAGCACATCACGGCCTGCATTGATTTTGCTCGTGGGGCAGGATGGGCTTGGCACTGGCAAAAACCAAAGCTGGAGCCAAGTGAGGTCAAAGCACCACCAAGGCTCTTGAAATGCACTCGCAGGCTCTTCCTCATGAGCCAGGCACCGAATTCAGACTCGTGTGGCCAGAAACAAATCCACCAGCAGTCCCGAGCCTCAGCCAAATGGACAATTTGTGCAGACAAAATGAGGAAGAAAGTCTGTGGGTAAATTATTTGTCGCAAATTATTCGCCCAGCTCTACCTGACAGAGCAGCGTTCTGCGTTTGATCTCTGTGAGCGACTGTCATGGGAATCAAAGGGAGTTTTGTCAGGGGATTAAGTGCAGAAGATGTCGTCGAGAACTACATTAAAGATAAGAAATCCAGAGTGTGGCCCAAAGTGGCTAATCCCAGCACAAGTAGTGAATTATTAAGTTGGTCATTTGACAGAAGGAAGAAAAAAAAAAAGAAAAAGACCAACTGTTTTTGAAACTGCCTAAAAAGGGGTTTCTATTAAAATACAGTAGTTGCATAATGAGAAAGCAAAGTGCGGTTCGAGCAGGAGTGCCAGGCTCTTGTGCCACTTGCTACAGCTACGGCTTCATGGCAGAAAAGCAGCGGCTTCCAGGGGAAAAGGGAAGGGAAGGGAGTGAAACACCATCTCCAGGAATCCTGCCAGGGGTCATGTGGAAGCTGATAAGTGTATTTGATGAGCTGGGAACCCAAGAAGAATGAGATATCATTTATATTACATAAAATCAAGGGGAGGGGAGGCAAGAGGTACCCACGTTACAGAGGTGGGGACTCTGGCACCATGATGCTGCCTTGCAGATGCTGCAGAGTCCCTCATCGGGACAGGCTGAGGGATCTGTGAGACCTGTCCAAGGGTGCTGAGCAGCAGACCCAACCCCACAGCACGGGGAGCGATACAGCGGTGTTGGGGATCAGTCACTTAATGCCAACATTACTGGGAAACGTGCAATGAGGACTCTAAGTTGAAACAAAGAGGCAGACATCCATGCTGTGTGATGGGAATCCCCAGGCCACTCCACAGTTGTCCTAGAGGATTTCCAGACACTGTGAAGGATCTCTGCGGACTTGTTTGGTGTGGAATAAGTGTAGGGTAGAAGCAGGCTGTGCAAGGAGACAATGCCAGGCTGCAGGAGCTGGCTGGAAGCTGAGGGTCCAGGGCATCCTTGCTAATGGACACAAAACCTCACAAAGGTCCCTTCAAACCTGAACTGTTGGAAGACTTAAAATTGAATTTACATAGAAAGTTGTCTAACAGGAAGCAGCAACCTGAATTTGTCAAGAGGAAATCTCATTAAACCGGTCTCACATCCTTCTGCAAACATCCAGCACCACAGACACGGGACAAGCACCAAATGTGTAGGACACCACGAGTGCGGTGTGCTCTGGCACCGACCCCTGTGGTATTCTCGTAAGTGATCTAGAGAAGTATGGGGTACCAGAAATCATTAAAGATTGAACCAGACTTAGCTTACAACGCATATCCAAAGATTCTTTGCTATATTATTTCACTGGAAGCCCACTTTTACCCCATGTTGCCAAGAACGGTTGGATGAGGAAATGGAAAATGTGCTTTAAAGGTGGAAAGAAGCTGGTTCAGGTGGTCTGTGAGCACCTTGGCTTGACTTTGTAGGATTAGAAATAGAGTAAGTTTTGTGAGCAACTGGGGGATCTGTAAGGATCCCTGTTTGACAGAGCAAAAAGCTGAGCGGGCCTGCTGAAAGGTGAGCCCGTCGTTTGTTTGCTGACACCTTGCTGCTTGGGTACTCAGACCTCGCAGTCCTCTGCCACCCTTTGGCAACAGCACGGTCATGTCTGCCCCGCGTCCCTCCTCTTTTATCTGCCTTTTTGTAATTCGGCTGACAAGGAACTCTTCCAAAACAATGGCACACTCATCTGTCCTCACTGAAAGCCAACGATTTACAAATAAGCTCAGCTTCCCACCACGTTTGCAGTCTGTAAATCGTCACTCTGTGCGTGAAGATCTGCTTGGGTGAAAGTTGTGGTGAAGCACGTATCCTGCAGGAGCACAAATGTCTGGGGAGGGCTGAACTGCTGTGTCCATCATTTATTTGTGCTGCTTCAAAACCTGTCGGTTGCTATCACCATCCTAGCACTTGGACCAGGAATACGGGATGTTGGAGATGTCCTTTTCCTCCAGCAAGGAATTAACATGGCAAATGACCCCTGGAGGACCTTTAGGTCCCTTCCCTGCTCTCTGATTTTTTCCCCGTTTTTTTTTTTTTCCATTTTTTTTTCTTTTCTTTTCTTTTTTTTTTTTCAGATAATAAAGCAGTTTGTGTTTATCTCTCTGACGACATCTGGAAGAGGCTGGCAGCCATCTCAAGTCGTCGGGGGCACGCGCTGGCCGCATCCGCTCGGACGCAATCAGGAGGCGATTTGCTGCAAACAGCAGCAGTCTGCGTGGTTTTTGTGTTTTAACGGGTTCAGGAACGGGTGTTACAATATGCTAACAACTCTGCAGGGTGATCATTATGCAAATGCCTACAGTAAACAGGTAGGAAATGAGATCTAATCAGGACAGCCCCCTCCCTCTCCTCTCCTGACACATGAACAGTAAGTTGACTCGATCACTTTGCTCGCGGTACAAATTCCAGCCTGAAACCCCAGTTTTTCATTTGTCCTTTTGTTCTTGTGTGTTTGGTTTCTTCCATAAGTCACTGGAAACCTAAGGTCAGCCTTGTGATTGCTTTAATTTTAAAGTGCCGAGAATAGGCTAGCATGGCTGGGTCTAGAAGTAAAGCCGCTTGTGGATTTCCCTGATTTGAAGGGAAATAAAAAATAAGCGCATTGTGCCTGGTCTCCACGAGTAATATGACTCTGTATAATACCTAATCTCTGTCTAATAAATGGTGGAGTGAGTAAAGAGTGTGCTAATAATAATGGGGACAGTTACAGTCACAGATCCCCAGTATGAGCCCACGAGCGTCTCTGAGTTCTCTTGGTTATCAGGACACCTACACATTTTTGGTGCTGCCAGGGGGTCGTGCAGATGATTTCAGTCTCTCCTGCTCAGCTCAGCCCACCTCATGCATTTGCAGCACCTCGGCTCCTCGCCTCCCAAGCACCAGACACAGTGGGTGGATTTGCCCCATGCCCATCAATGAGGCCATGTGTGGCATTGTGCAGAGAGATTTGGGGGAAGGTCCCGTATTGGGCCATGAAGCCACATCCCCAGCCCAGCAAGCACGATGCCTGCAGCCTAGCAGGGCACCTTATCAGCCCAACATGCCAACCACAGCCACAGCACAGACAGAGCCAGCCCTCAGGCCAAGGCAGACCGCAGGGCATTGCTGGTTTTGCCTTTGGTACTACTGATGCTCTTCTTGCCTTTGGTTATTGCAGTCTGACCCAATGGTAAGGCAGTGAGGGAGCCTTGGTAGGCCCTCACTAGCCAGTGATGCCATCGAAGTAGAAAATGAAATGGCAGAGACTGGGATTTTACCAGGGAAAATGGACATATGAGGACTATTTTAATAGGGTTGTGTCAATGCAAGTAATTAAATAGATGCACTGAAGATCTAATTTTGCTCTCAGTTAGATGGGGACCAGTGCAACACCACAGAGAGACCTCAGCATCTGCATAGCTATTCCCAGCAACCCCCAATTTCTCCAGCACTCTATTCCTAATTTTGCAGCAGCCCACCAGCCCTTGCAATGTCGCAGACTTGCAGCAGACCTGGATGATCCATTTGAGCATAGAAAACACCCAAAATTTTGAAAGGCACCCCCCAAAACACAGGGAAATAACAGCCCTCCCTCTGCACCCCCTTCTGCAGTCACCTCTCTCCCCTCTGATGTGGGAGGCCAGGAGCCAGAAGCGAGCTTTGGCAGCCTCTTGCAGTTTAATTCAGCCCTGGCAGTACCTGCTCGGTGCCCCGAGCTCCCTGCCAGAAGGGGTGGGAAGTTTGCACACCTGGAAAGGTTGGCACCGCAACCCCGCTCCCCACAGCAGGGGAGAGGGCGGCCAAGGAAAAAAAAAAAAAAAAAAAACAAGAGCAGAAGCCCAGAAGGGCTGACCCAAACTGCTCCGGGAAACTCTTGCAAGACATTTCCCAAAAACTGAGCTGCAGAGTTCTTCTTCCATGCACATGGGAAGGGATGGATGCTGGTGGCATGCTGTCCTTCTGCCAGACGTGTCCTGGCTGAGCCACCAGGCAGAGGTTCTGCTGTAACACAAACAGCAGCACAGGACACCTGCACCACTGGCCCCTGGTCTCTGGTGCCCATCTTGCAGCCCATCCGTGTTTGATTTTCCCTGTCCAGAGATGGTTCAGAAGCAAATTTTCTAAGGAATTGTCTGATGGGTACTCCATCCTCACAGAAGTCCTGCATATAGCCCTGAAAGAGCAAGAGTAACTTGGATGGTTTCAGCAAGGGTTGTGCTGTGCTATATTTTATGTAATTATGGTAGGAGCAAACACCTCCTGCTTATCTTTCAGAAAGGCACACAGTTATTTGATCACGATACTTGAAAAAACAAAACAAAACAAAACAAAACAGAAAAAACTTTCATATCTTTCATATCTTCCATATCCTAAGGCAATATGTGTCGGTGGTAAACTTTTATTTGTCTCTGATGTCCAGTGTGGATTAATCTAATTTTAACTTGTTGACCTGGGTGCCTTTGCCAGATGTACTCACCAAATCTACTCAGATCACCTCAGGCTTCTCCTGGGTAGCTCCAAATACTGACAGATTTCCCCAGACACCCCTCTCCCAGGGAGGTTCCCCACTCCTTGAGTTGCTTTCATGGTTCTTCCCGGTTCTGTCCTAATTCTCCAAATTCAGTTTCAAAGCCTGGCCCTGGGACCAGACAACATCATTTCAGTAATGGCCTCCTCTCCCACCTGATTTCAGGATTTCTGGAGTTCCAGTGGCAATTTTGCTGCCCACATCCTCCACTGATCCAGCCCTTTGTATCCATCACCCTTCTCACCATTCTTCACCAGCACCCATCTCCTGCAACCTTGTGTCCATCAGGAGAGCAGAGCACTCACAGGCCATTCATGGCTTGGCTTTCCAAACACTTTTTTCTGGCAGGGATGTTGAATGGCTCTGCTTCTCTCTCCAGATGCATTTGCTCAGCCTTTGCCATCCCGCCCTGCTATTTTCCATCCTCTGGTTGCCTCTTTCTATCACTTCTCTCCATTTGCCAGCCCCGGTGCTTAACAATTCTGCCTGCATGCTCTTCCAGGTTGCTAATAAAAATGTTAAATAAAGCCAACCCCACGGTGCCGCCTTCTCGGGACGCTGAGCAAACACCCTGGCAGCTCCTTGCACTTTAATCTCGACTCCTCGTTCGCAGCCCCTCAGCAGCTCTGCAGCCCCCGGGGCGATGCCCTCACCCAGACGGGCTTCCCTGAGAGCTGGCTCCAGGTATTTCCCTGCTGCAGAGGAGCCTGATTATCCCGAGGGGTCAAACCTACAGCCTCACGTCTCATGAAAGAGCCGTCGTGGTTCACAGGGTCCCCAAAAATCAGTGAGCATGGTTACGTGTCCTTCCACAGCCGTGGCATGGTGGATGGAGGGACACTTTGCTTTAAACAGCTGTGTCAGGAGATAAATCAGCTTCAATTCCACTTTTATCTGGACCCAAAAGTGTTTGCAATTTGCTGCTTCTAAAGGAAATGAGGGTGGTGGGCCTGGCCACACTGGGACATGCAGTAGGGCACTGGGGCTGCCTTGCCCCAGACCAACAGGACAAGGGGTCCCCATGGAGGCTCAGGCCATGCATTTTCTAGATGACAGCAGCTCTGGCAGCTATATAACATCTCTTGTTACCAGCACCCACAGCAGAATAAGTACCAGCCTCCTTACCTCTCTTTATGATGGGTGACAAGGTGAGAGCCACAGATTCTTGTTGCCACAGGTCATCATATGGACCCCAGCCACATGATGCTGTTCCCAAATCTGTTTAAATGAAGAACGGGGAAGGGACTGTGCCGAGGAAGATGCTTTCTTTTTGGCACATCCCGCACTAAGAAGTATTGGCCGATAAGCTGATAATCAGGTGGCCCAGCCACCCCCGGTACGTTAGACCTTGCTGCTTAGAGAATATTTGGTCATACAGCATCTCCATTAGGAGTTTGTAATCCGCTATCACGGCATTTGAGAGCCATTTCAGTGTAAGGAGATTTTTATTAATGGTTCATGAGCCTAAAAGTCAAAATTGACTCTCAGAGCAGATTTTAACAGTTTGTGTAGCATTTATATGTTTATATGTCCGTTTGCCACCTCTTCTCCCCCCACCATCACCTCTCTCCTCTCTGCCGTAGAGCAGAGGTGCAGCACCATTAGCAGCAACAGGGAGAAAATGGGATCTGATTCCTTTCCTTTCCTTTCCTTTCCTTTCCTTTCCTTTTCCTTTTCCTTTTCCTTTTCCATTTCCTTTTCCTTTTCCTTTTCCTTTTCCTTTTCCTTTTCCTTTACCTTTACCTTTACCTTTACCTTTTGCTTTACCTTTACCTTTACCTTTACCTTTACCTTTTCCTTCATTCTCTCTCTTTCTCTATTTCCCCTTCATTCCCTTCCCTTTATCTCCCCTGGCCCCCAGCACGTCCCCTCACCAGCCCAGCCCCTCACAGAGCCCTGACCCCTGCCCCCAGCCCCTGCACAGCCCCTGGCACAGGCAGAGCTGCTTGAACCTGCAGGCACTGCTGCTGTGGGCATCGCTGTAGCCATCTGTGCTATGTGCCCTTGTATACGTATCAGCACATATCCTCAGTGATACGTGCATTTAGGCAACAGACATTTATAGATACCCATCAATAGCTGCATTTATACCAGGGGTTGGTGCCACATGGGTTTGTAGGTACGCACTGGGGCGTGTGTTTGTGCTATCTGCTTTCTTAGAGTTGCATTTCTACGTGCATGTTTATGCTATATGCACGTATCTGTGCACATTGGTATCAGTGTTTGTGCTATGTGCAGTTATAGGCATGCACCATTTGGCTCCGCACGTGTCTATGGAAGGGGTGTGGGGGTTAGGCATGGGGGCTCTGCAGCCTGGGGGGCTTTCATCCATCCCCTTTCCTTGGGAACAGAGAGAAGGGAGGCAGCAAAGGCAGGGCTCCTTCTGGTGTCCCCTCTCCTTCTCAGTCCCCAAAACTGGATGGGGTCCAGGACCCAGATTAAGGCAAAACCCAAAGCCAGCCCCAACCCTCCCAAAGTCAGACCCAACCCCAAGTCCAGTCCCAAGCCTCCCAAACCTCACCCTTCCTCCAGCTCTCCTCCCCCAGCCCCAAGGCTGTGTGTGGGTGACTTTGGGGGTCCCTCTGCTCCCATCGGGGAAGCTCTGCTGTGAGTCCCTAAATCCAGATTTAGCTGTATTTATCCCCCATCTCCTTGGAAACTGGCAGCCCTGGGCATGTCGAGCTCCTCCTAAAATGTGATCACCCCAGAACCCGTCCCCGTTTTGGGGCTCTACCCCGGCTGAGCCTGGGGCAGGGGCAGTGCTGCCTGGTTGAGGGCTGGGCAGTCAATAATTCCCGACTGTTTTCTTTTGCTTTTTCAATTTCTTTTTTTTTCCTCCATTGGGAAACTTCACCTTGCAGACAGGGAGATGATTTGCTTATATATGTAGTTTCGGGGGGTTGGGGGAACCTCAAATCTGACACACTGCTGATCAGCTCTTTGCCCCTAAATCTGGCTTCCCAACACTAAACTGACAGGGTGCCCTGGCTTTCCTACTGACTGTATTAGTTCCAGCATCCCCTTCTGCAGCCTCGGTTCAGAGGAAAGAAAATTATCTGGAAGGAAGACCTAAAGCATTAAGAATGAAAAAGGAGTTAAAACGTTCTTTAAATAATATATTGCATTTGCCGGCTCACCTTGGGATTTTGCCCTTTGCCCACGTGAGCGCCTGTTTAAATTAAAATCAGAAAACAGGTAGAGACAATGTGGAAAGTGCAAAATGCTGGGCAAAATTCAGAGTAATTCCTGGTGCAAATTAGCTTTTCTGATAAAAGTGAGCTCCAGCTGAAGGAGCTCATCGCTAAAAGATGGGAAACCACTCAGGAAAGAACAGCAAAAGATAAGATGGAAAAGGAAAACGGTAAAAGTGCTTCTAAAGAGGCTTAAAAAAAATCAAATGCCCACAAAACAAAGAGCTTTTCCAGGCAGGTGCAGTGCTGTGCCCAGTTCAACAAGGATTTGGTTTAATTGAGTGTATTTTGCTTGAATATTTTTTTGGGGGGAGAGTTCAACTCCATCGGCTTGCACCACGTCAGCGGAGCACGGGAACCTCACACCTCACTGCCTGGGAGCTGCTGGCGGCAGGAACCCAGAGCCGTCCCGAGCCTCCCCCGTATGTCTTCAACCACATGAGAGCCATAAAAATGCACAAAACCGGGCACCGAGCAGCGCGACATCTCGCCTTCATTCAGACACAGCCACGTCGCTGAGCGCCGGAGGGTGCTCAGCGTAAGGGATAAGCACTGCTGGCAGTTTTGGGGGCCAGCAGCATGTAAATAGAGGCAGCCGAAGGAAGGAAGCTCCTTGGGCATGCACGGACCTCACGAGGGGCAAGAAAAGCTGAGGGATGCTCAGGGCTGTGATGAGACATCGCGCTCCCTGCTCCCGGCACTGTGCGGCCACTGCAGCAAGGTGACGGTGGCCACCGGTGCCGCATGCTGGAGCCTCCAAAGCAGCTTCACAGGCAGGAACCTGCTGGGGACAGGAGCACACTGCTGTTTCCACCTGCCTTTCTCTTTCCACAGGTCCATTTGTTTGCTGCATTAAATCCAAACCAGCTTCAGGGTTCACGCAGTCCCATGTGCACGCATGGAGGAGGGACAGAAACAGCCACCATGAGCGGGGACATTTGGGGTCTGATCCAGATTCAGCTCATGAAATTGTGGCTTAAAAAGCAGTCCTCCTTCTTCCTCAGGACCTCAGCTTCTACACGAGTCCTGCCCGATGCTCCCAGTCCCCCTTCTCCCCCGGCTTACCCTGAGAAGTTCAGGACTCTCCCTAAACGTGACTGACAAATGCCATCCCTCCGCCAAAGGATGAGATTTGTGAAAGGGTATAGGTTGGAAACGCATGTTGTGTTTTTAACCCTTTCAAAATCAATCAATAAATAAGTACAATCTTTCATTTTGCTTCTTTCACTGCCCACAAAGTAATCCCCATGCAGATTTCTTCCCCCTGCCCACGGAACCAGGCGGAGCCCGCAGCATTACCCCACTCGGCCCTCGCGGGCGCGATGGAAATGGAAGACAACCATCGAGTGTGCTAGAACCATTTTAATATAATTATACATATCTGCCAAATCCAGGAAAAAAAGGTTTATGCATATATATCTTTTTTTTTTTTTTTTTCCTCAGTTAACATCTGCAAGCATAAACGACAATGAATTTCTCGGTTTAAATTCGTCCAGGTCAGAGCAACTGCCCGAAGTCCTGTTTGATTTGACGGCTACCGCCAGCGTGGCCGGCAGTAAGTGAACTCCAGAGGAGCTTAATGTCCTTGGGTGGTTTTTTCGATCTTTTCTCTTTCATTCAAAGACAGTTTGTTGTAAAAAGTTTCAGTGCAGTTCACCTCTGGTGAAAGGCGATCATGTATTTTTTTGTGTTTTTATTATTTTTTTTTTAATATATTTTTTTTGTATTTTTAAAAAGATGATAATAGGTAACTCAGTTGCTCTGAATTTCACTTATAATTATAACCTATTTAAATCACAGCAGAACTCCCGCTGGTGCGGAGTTCGTAGTTGCATACAATACAGGAGATCACAGTTTTGAAGTCTAGCACAGATTAAAAACCACAGATGTACCATTTATATAAGACACACACTGATTGTCTCTTAAAAACTACATATTGACTCCTTATGAACATTATTTTTTTTTTTCTTTAAATAAAGTAGTGCAGCTAGGACAATCAGTCACACAACCCACACAGCCCTGAACCAAGTTCTCTCGGTGCCAACTTGAGCAAGTTGGGCATGAAACAGTTGAATGAGCTCGAGATAGAAAGAAAGAGGGAGGGAGAGAAAGAGGGAGAAAAAGAGAAAGAGAGAGATGCTGTCCATTCCGAATATTTTAACCAAGGGTTGATAACACATTGGAAACCTCTGGGTGAAGGATCTTTCCACGCACACACAAAAAAGAAATAAAAACCTAGACTTTTTTTTTTTTTTTTAAACTGGCCCGTAGGTGGAACGATCTCCCACCTCTTCCAAACAAAGAAACCCAACAATTTGCCTAAAACTATAAAGAACACAGATTGGTCTGTCTGTTTTCTGCTCACTAGATGATCTGTCCGTTTAAGGCCTTCCTTCTCCGTTTTCCTCTTTGTTATTCCTTTTCCAGAGCGTCTGAGCAGGAGATGAGTCTGAACATGGTCACACCAGCACTGTCCCTCTTTTGTTGCTGTTGTCGTCGTCAGTTTTTTGTTTGTTTGTTTGTCCATTTGTCCGTTTTAGTTATTTTCTCTTTAATTTAACCAAGACCTGACTAAAACTGGAGCGTTCGGCCCAGCGTGTTCATTCTCGTCGCGGTTTCTCGTATGATCACAAAGGTTCCCCGCGGGCCTTCACAAAACCTGGAACTTCCATGAGGATGTCTGGTCTTTATAATCCAAGCAGTCAGCATTGAAGTTTAACTTCCAGGAGGCGGTTTGGTCTTTATAATCCAAGCAATCAGTGGTCGAGTTAAAGCCCAAACTGGAGGCTCCGTAGCCCTGGGTGGAGAGGGAGGCCGGAGACTGGTTGAGGTGGCTGGTGACCGCGTTGGCACCCATGGGACTCAGGGTGGCCCCCGGTCCGGGCAGCTGGTGGTGCATAGGGGTCAAATAAGATCCACAGTCCATCCCTCCGAAATAGGAGGTCGAGCCCGCGTATCCTTGGCTGTAACCTGAGGCCTGGGTGTAGGTCATGGGGTAGGACCTCTGCATGCAGGAGGAAGAGGTGGACAGGGGGTCAGAGAGTGGGGAGATGGACGCCGGGCTCCAGATGGACACGGGGGCGCTGCTGCTGGAAATGGTGGGCACCGAGGTGCTGGAGGGGGGTGTGAACTGCCCGCTGGTCCCGCTCTCCGAGCTCACTTCCCGGGCCGGCGAGTTCTTCTTTTTGGCCGGCCGCACCTTGTTCTGACCCCCGTTCTGCTGCTGCTGCTGCTGCTGCCGGCACTTGGCCCGGCGGTTTTTGAACCACACCTGGAGACCGGGAGAGAGGGAGGGGAGGATGGAGGGATGGAGAACAGCCTAGCCTTAGGGACACGCAGGAACCCCAGGGCTGAGAGCTGGCACTGGGGATGGGGAGGGCTCCGCGGCCAGTGGGGCTTTGCAAGGGTCCCCCTCCCCGAGATCGTTAGCAGAAATAACAAGGGGAAACAGGCAAACCAAACTGCTTAATGTGGTCACTTCTGGGAAAAGCAGAGGGGGACACTCCCTTTTTTCAGTCTACCAGCCGGGGACCCCCAGAAATCACCATTTAAAGCCTGGTGAAGACTGAGATTCAAAACAATAGAGCAAAGGGGGGAAACAATTAGGGGAACGGAGGCAGGGGTTTGGGGGGCAGTTGCAGAGGTCTCATTTACCCCTAAACAGGCTCTCTGCTCTCCACCCCCAGCCAGGGGTGGCCACCAACCCATCTCAACCTCTCCTAGCAAGGTGCTGTGGGGAAAAGGTTGAGGTCAAGCATGGGGAGGGGGGTCCTGATCCCCATGGCCATGTTCTTCAAGGGCTGCTCCCCAGGTGGCTCTGTGACCAGGACCATCCTTGGAGGGAAGTGAGGGGCACGGACAATGTAGCAGCTGACCTACCCTGACTGAAGGGCGCCCTGGATCCATGCCAGGGGCAGCACGGGTCCTTGGACCCCCCATCTTGCCCCACAGCAGCACCACCAGGATGGTGTCTGGATGGGGCCCCTGCAGGCTGCCCAGAGAGGAGGCACAGCCTGGACTCAGCAGAGGGGTCCCAAGGCCTCCCCTCTCCAAAACCCCTCCAAAAGCATTGGAAGCCCCCGGTTTGCGGTTTGTACTGGTGTGAAAGGGGACCCCAGCCCTGCACCAGAGATGGGGGGGTGGGGGGGGTGGGCGGCTGGGGATGCTTTGTGGCCTCTACGTGGGCCTGTGGGACTGGCTGGGATGCAGCCAAATCAGGGTGCAGAGCCTGGGGGTGCCGGGGGGGCTACACCAACCCCCAGAGCTCAGTGAGAAAGGGGAGGCCAGGCTGCAACACAGGAGAGGGCAAATCACCGCTCTGACCCCCCTCCCTCTCAGACACCCTCCCCCCTATGTGAGCATCCCTCAGGGGCACGACGGGGCTGGTCCCATCCCCTAAAACAGCCCCAGAGGGCTGGGGTCTCGGGGGTCTGAATGCAGGGGGAAAGCAGACATCCCCCCCATTCCTACCTGCACTCTGGACTCGGGCAGGTTGATTTTCAACGCCACCTCCTCCCGCATGAAGATGTCGGGGTAGCGGGTCTTGGCAAAAAGGGCCTCCAGCACGTCCAGCTGCGCCCGGGTGAAGGTGGTGCGCTCCCGCCGCTGCTTTCGGGGGGTGGCTGCGAAAGGAGCCGGGAGCCCTGGCTGTCACTCAGTGTGCTCAGCCCCCGGGGGACCCCCCCAGGGACCCTCAACCCCCCCCCCCCCCCCCCCCCCCCATTCCTTGGTGACCCGCAGCTAGCCCCCAGCCGCATCCTTGCGGCAATGGCGGTGCCTCCTCCCCAGCCCTCCCTGCAAGAGGCTGCCCCCCATCCTCCAGCAGCGGGGTGGCCCCCTTTTTGCAACCCCATAAAAAGGTTAGAAAGGGAAAAAAAATAAAAATAGAAGTGAACAGGGAAGGGAGAAAGGGGGACCCCACGGCACCGCGATCCCCGGCGGCTTCTGCTGGGGAAAATCCGCGGGGCAGAGGGAAAAAAAGGGAACGGGGGGAGAGGGGAGGAAAAAACGTGGCTTACCGGGATAACCGACGGACGGGTGCAGCAAATCCATGCCCGAGGTTGTGAGACTCAGGCCATTGACTGCATAAGGTGGTTGCTTAAGATAAGACATCATGCTAAAGTTGTAGCGGGGAGGAGAGTTGGCCGAAATCCGGGCGAGGGGGAGCCGCCCGAGCGCCCTGCCTGCCCCGGGCGGTGCCTGGGGGTGCCGTCGGCCGGGGGGGGCCGCCAGGTGCCTGCGGAGGGAAGAAGGGAGGGGGGGGGTCA
This sequence comes from Oxyura jamaicensis, assembly GCF_011077185.1. Lineage (NCBI taxonomy): Eukaryota > Metazoa > Chordata > Aves > Anseriformes > Anatidae > Oxyura > Oxyura jamaicensis. The sequence continues at coordinate 50,148,990 of NC_048897.1, read as the reverse complement.
GGGAGCTGGCTGCCCCCCGGCTTTTATCCCCGCTGCTTTCCCCCGCCGATCCTCCAGCTCTTAAACCGCCCCCCAGCCGGATTTGGGAGCCGGGAGAGACTGAGCAGATAAACGTATCCCTCCCCAAAAAGGCAGGGAGGGGAGGGATGGGGGGGGGGGGAGCACGTCCCATCCAGTAATTACTGCCCGAACAAAACCCCCCATGCCTTCAACTGCCCGCATTGTACGGCTGCCCGGGGCATTTGCATAGGATTCCCGGCCGGGCACCAGCTAATTGTCTCAAGCAAAACTTGATTGGGGCCATTCGCAGACACAAAGAACCCCTCGGCTAAATAAATAATGCAGATAACAAAGCCCAAGGGTGAGAAACAAAGAAACAATTCAAGAAACCTATCTCTCCCCTAGTCTCTTGCAAGGACTTTAATTATCCCAGGTTTGGGCAACATTCAAGTCTCCCCCCTGCCCTTCCCCCCGACGATGCTGCATTTCAGAGCTCAAATGCCCGCTCGGGCAGAGCCAAACTTTTCTGCTCTACCGCCATCAGTCCACGCCTGCAGTAATTTCCACCGGCCATTTGCACCTAATTAGTACTCCGGGTAATTAGATTTGGAGGCAAGTAACAGATTTATTAGGCTTTCAAGAAACTCTTGATGACGGGGCTGGAGCTAAACAAACACCTCGCCGAGCGGCCCGGGGGCGGCCAGAGGCTCCCCCCGGCTGCGGTTACCCCCGGGGGGGGGCTCCGCAGTGGGACTTGGGGGGCACCCAGCACCAAAAAATACCCGACGGGGGCCAGCCCCCGGCTCCTGAAAGGGTTAAGGTTGGTCCCCGCGGAAAAAGTGGATTTTTATTTTTTATTTTTTTCTCCAAATCTCGCCTTTCCCTCCACGCGCGGCGGCCGTCGGAAAAAACGAAGACGAGCGCAACTTTTTTGCCCCAAACCCCCCAAAACTCGGTGTTTTGGTAGAGAGAGGCCAGGGGAGAGGAGCCGCAGCTCCGGAAGGGCTGAGAAATGCTGGGGGCTTCGGCACCCCTCCCGCACCCCCGCCCTCCCCGGCTGTGCCGAGGGGCTCCGCGGGCGCGCATCTTGCGCGGCTCGGCCTCGTTTAACGGAGGCAAGGAGCCGGGCTCCGCTTTTAACACCGTGCCCGGGGGGGGGGGGGGGGGGGGACGACGACGAAAAGGATCCGCTTTGCCCGGGGGGGACCCCCCGCTCCGCACCCACCCCGGAGCCGCCAATTTGGTGGCTACCGGTTGCGCGGGCGAGCCAAAGTGGTTTCGGGGCGCATTTGCAAACGAGCAAACGAACACCCCCAAAATAAATAAATAAATAAATAAATAACACTTTAAAAAAAATAAAAAGTGAGTGTCCCCCTCCTCTCCACCCAATCCTCCATCCGCGTAAAGGCGGCGCAGCACGGCCAGGAGCCTGCCCGGCGCAGCCACCCGCGGAGCCGCTCGTCCGCGGCCGCGCAAGCGGGGAGCAACGGCTCCGCTCCGCAATCTGTCACCTTTCCCCCTCCTCCCCCCTCGCTCCGCAAAGATCCCGGCTACCAGTTGCTCTGCCCTCGCTCAATAATAATTACCCCGTCCGAGAATTAATTATAATAAATGTTTTCTTGATAAACTAACGAGATAATCCGGGCGGCACACGCTCCCTAATTACGGGCCACCGGCCCCAGCCCCGCTGATGGCCCGGGCTGATTAATGCAAGGCAGCGAGCCGCGGCCGGGAGGGCAGGATGAGGCCCGGGCAGCCAAGGCTCCATCCCCGGGTGGGGAGGAGAGGGGGGCACGGTGCTGAGACAGGACGGGGAATTTCTTTTCCTTTGCCTTTTCCCCCAAGAGCTCGCTTCCACCGCGTTTCTTACATTTATTTTATCCTATTTGTAATTTTTTTCCCCCAAAGGGAGGGTTTGAGGGTGGTGTTTCCCAGCACGGGATTTTTTTTTTTTTTTTTTTTTTTTTTTTTCCAGCTGAGGGGGTGCCGGGGAAGGCCCCCCCCGGCTCCGCACTTGGCCCCCGGTCCCTGCGCGCAGCTCCGCGGCCCCGGCCCCGCTCCGAAGCGGCCAAACGAAAGGGTCGGCCGGGGGCCGCCGAGCCTTTTGACCCATCTCTGCCTCCCCACCGCCTCCCGATCGCCTTCCTAACCGCCTTTTATTTATGATTTTTATTTATTCTTTTACTGGATTTGCATCTTTTTTTTCTTCCCCCTTTTAAAGAAATAAATAATAACTCTCAACTTCTCGGGGGATCCGAAATCCAAATCAATCTCGGCAAGCGGAGGAGGTTTTGAGCTCTAAGGAAACTTGTGCCGGTGCACAAGGACTTTCCCGACTCTTTGTCAGTGCGGTGCGAGCCGGGGGATGGAGCCTGGGGCACGGAGCAGGGCGCCTTGAGCCCCGGCGCTGCCTTGGGGAAGCGCGTTCCCACGGCCGATAATAACAATAATAATCAAAATAATAAAATCGGGGAGGTGGGAAACACCTCCAGCCCTTCTCCAAGCTGGCGGCAATTCTCGCCATCCGTTTCACCTCCCGAAGCTTCGGCCCAAAACGCGCTGCTCGTTTCTCTCCCCGGCCGCCGCCGGTGCCTGGGCGCAAGGATGGGGGGTCCGGGGCGGCAGCCGGAGGGGGGGAAATTTCTCTCCGGTTATTTCTAATTTTCTAAGTCCACCTCGGTGCCGGGGAATAACGAAAGGCCAAAGGATCAGGCCTGAGAAAATAACACACCCAAGGAAATCTCGGCGAGGAAACGCTGCCCGCGGAACAGCGAGCCCGACCTCCGCCTGCCCACGGGAGAGGGGAGCCGTGGGAAGCTCCGGACCGTCTCCTTCGCTCCCGGATTCGGCCCTTTCGCATTTTGCATCATCCCCTGCCTCCGGAGCAACCTCCCTCCACCCGGCCCGGCCCGGTCCGGCCTCCCCGGAGCATCCCCGCAGCTCAACCGGGCAGCCTCCCTCTCCCAACGCCGCTGCCCCCCGTACACACGCTCTTAAAAATTAATAAAAATAATAATACTAATATTTTTTTCCTCCCTCTCGCTGTATTTCTGCAAAATGCCCCCCCGAGCCTTGCCCCCCACCCCGGAAGGGGGGAAGAGGCGAGCGGGTCCGACTTACCTGCGAGCCTCGGGCAGGGCGGGGGGCGAGGGGCGAGCGGTGCCGGCCGGGTCCTCACCAAATTCAGGGCTCGGGCTGAGCTGGGAGAGAAAGCACAAAGCGGGAGGTTAGAGAGCTCGCCGCATGCACATGCCCACGACATCGGAAGGGGGGGGGGGGGGGGGGGGGGGGGGGGGAGGAAAAAAAAAATGTTTGAAAAAGAAGAATAAATGGGGGAGAAAGGGGAGGGGACGGTGCGGGAGAGGGATGCGGGGATGCTCGGGGTCTGGGCTCGGTACATACAGAGCTGGCCGGTGCCGGAGCTGGTCAAGTGATTTTATTTTTAATAATAGTGGCGGGGTGCGTTGGAGCTGAGGTCTCTACCTCTCTCGGGGAGCTTTGCTGAGAAAGCGCCTCTCTGGCAACTTTTTGACGCAAACTCTCCAACCAATGGCAGGGAGAGAGTGATTGACACATCTAAGCCAGGGGGAAAATAATAAAAACACACAACAGGGGGAGGAAAAAACAGGCCGCTGCTGTACCGGGGGGACAATCAAGCGAGAAATAACAGCCACCAAAATGACACGAGAATATACATTAAAAGAACCTGCTCGGTTTAAAAATATACATTATGGACCGCAGCGCATGAAGTCATTGTCCAAATTAACGTGATGGACGTTAAGCACGGATCGCGTTAGCGTATTGCCCGGGGACGGAGAAGAAGGGGGGGACACGATAAAAAGCTGAGGGTTGGGGGGGTAATAATAACGACAAAAGATATTAAAATATATAAGTAACGTTGCGGGGGGGGGGGGGGGCGGCGTGGAGCCTCGGCTGAGCGGAGCGGAGCTGGGAGAGGGGAAAGCTGTAGGGGAAACCTGCCTGGGGGTAGGGGGAGCAGGGCAACGGGGTGCCCCAGCTCTGGATCCCCCGGGCCCTACCGCACCCACATGTCTATAAGTCTATATTTAAGATGTATAGAGACGGCTGGTGGTGCAGGATGAGACTTCTGCAGCAGCGCTGCGCTGCCTTTGTAAATATGGACATGGAAATATTTTCGTAGGAATAAACTCGGTGCAGCGGAGGGGGGCCGGGGGGCTCCCCCTCCGCCGAGCCGAGCCGAGCCGTGCCTCTCGCAAGCATCCGTCCCTGCCCAACTTGTCTCGGGTAAAAGAAACCCGAAAATGAAGCTTGGGGAAAAGGCAGGATCAGGGGAGGCTCGGGGATGGAGTGCTCAGCCCGGCTCTGCGCGCACTTTCCTCACTTGTGACAGTAAGGGAAAACGCAGCGGCTCCCTCGTTTTAACGGGGTGACCTATGTTAATGAAGTTATAGCAATTAATTCGCCTCTTTGTGGCTCTCTCCGAGCCTGGCTGGCTGTGTGCAATCAAATGTGGTTGTCCTTGGACTTAGCGCAACCACCGACCGCTGCCGGTGCAGCCCGAGCTGGCGCTTTGCAGAAGCAGGTTTGGGATGCTCGGGGTTGGGTTGTTGGGTTTTTGGGTTTTGTTTCTGTTATTATTTTTTTTTTTTCCCTCCCAGAGAGGAGGAGGAGGAAGGAGGGGGGCGAAGGGAAGGAGGGAGGAGAGAGGAGGGGAAATTAAAACAAACAAACAAACAAACCAACAAACAAAAATAACCCCTCGCACAAAAGCAGCCGCAGCCCGGCAGAGCCGCTCCCACTGTTTGGACCCCCCCCCTCCCCCCCCCCCCCCCCCCCCTTTTTTTTTTTTCCCCTTTCTTTCTTTTTTTTTTCTTCTTTGCTAGACTTCGTGGAAAGTTGGTGCCTGGGGGCGGCCCGGCTGGGGGATGCAATACCCCGGCCCCCCTGGCTCCCCGACCCTCCCCGAGCTCCCCCGGCACCTCTACCCCTACCCTCCTCTGCGCTACGCCTGCACTCCTTGGGGTCTTTTTTTCCCCCTTTTTCTCAGAGCCGTGATACTTTTTAGGGGCTTTTCATTTGTTGGCTTTCTTTTTGGTTTGTTTTTCTATTTTTTTTTTTTTAATTTATTTTCGGGCGGGGGAGGGTGGCTAGAGGCGGCTGCAGCCCCCTGCCCCATTGCAATTCCCCCTCCCCTTGTTCCCCCCCCCCCTTGCCACACTTGCGCAGAAATCCGCGCCGGGAAAATCCTTCCCTCTCACCTCCCCGCATGTCGGCACGGCCCCTCAGCCTCTCCTGTAGCAGAGCAACAGTAATAAATATCCCGATTCAACCCTCCCCCCACCCCCCCTTTTTTGCCATCGCCTCCCGCCCCCACATATTATTTAATAACCTTAATCCACCTTGGAAGAATGAGGGAGATAATTCGTTGCCGTGTATCCTGACCAGGAGGGTATTTTCGAAATCGATTAAAAATAAAAAGCAAGGCGGGGGGGGGGGGGGGGAGAAGGGGGGAAAAAAAAAAAAAAAAAAAAAAAAGGGGTGCTGGGGGGCTGGAAGAAGCCGGGCTGAGACCGCCAGGAGGGCTGAACAAGGCAGAAGCATCGCTGCCGGTGCCGGGGAAGGTGGCCGGGAGCGCAGGGAGGGCAGCGGGCATCGCCACCCGCTGCTGCCGGGGGGCACCGGCACAGCCCCGGCCTTCCCCGGCTCCCCCCGGCCCCAGCAGCCTGGGCTAATTCCCTCTGCCAAGAAAACAAGTGGCAGAGCTGGACAGCGTTACTTAAATAAACAAGGGTCTCTTTAAAATTCTCATCCACTTCAGATGTCTAAAGTAAGATTGTGATGATTTTGTCACGGTTTGGTAAATTTACCCCTTTAAGAGGCTTTCATAAATCCCAGAACACACCTTCAGCCAGATTTGAATATAGATTTAGGTTTTAAAACCCAGAAGCTGGGAACACCGCTTTATCAAAGAGAATTTCCCTTTAGCTTAGCAATGTGTCGGAATGGCTCTCGCAAAGATTGGATCTGAGAGAGGGGAAAAAGGGGGAACCTTCTTCCTGGAGCAACCCTGCACACACTTTGCAGCTGCCTCTGCCTCCAGACTTCTGCAGCCCGTGGAAAAGTTGCACACAAAAAAATGTTGCAGCTGTAGGATCTAGGGGGGTTTATTTTTTTATTATTATTATTTTTTTTCCTTTTTTTTTTTTTTTTAAAGAAAAACAAAAACTTTCCAATCTCTTCTGGTCCATTTGGAAAGCGTTTCAGAGCAGGTACGGTCCCAGAGAGCCAGACTAGCCCGGGCTAACGGGGAGTGAGTGGATCTGTGTGCTTTGCACTCTCAGAACTTTGTGCTCAGAGAACCAAAATCTGCTTCTGGGATGAAAAGAAACTCTAACTTCTGCTTCTCAGTAAGTTCTCCAACTTCCGATGCCAAGCGGGTTACAGATCCGTTCCTGTTTCTCCCTCTGCATAGCTGTGTTTCTCCTTCTCTCTCTCTCTCCTTCTCCTTCCTCCGGTGTAATTTCCAACTCCTCTTTACTAACGCGAGCGTTTTGCGAGTTTTTTGTTGTTGTTGTTGTTGTTGTTGCCGTGTGTGTGTTGCCCACCAGGCTGATCGCGCTGCGGCTGGGGGTGCTGACAAGGAACCGAGGCATTCGTGCAGGTTGGGCGAAAAGTTGAGGAAGGAAAGCGACCCCCCCAGACCGAGCCGGTTTATTATTTGTCATCTTGGCATCTCCGATCGGCTCCGCAAAGCGATGCATGCTACGCACTTCTAAGCTTTTCCCCTCACCGGATTTGTGTCTCGTTAAAATATTCCGTACTTTCCTGGAAGTTTATCTGCAATTCAATTGCGGGATTTCTTTTTTCCTCTCTCTTTTCACACTCCTTCCCCCCCGCCTCCCAAATTTCCCTTTTGGGGGTGCAATGCCAGAGCCCCCGGCAAAGCCGTGCCACTTCGAAAAACAGTCGGATTCGTTTAAAAATGCCGAAATGAAAAAAAAAAAAAAAAAAGGAAAAAAAATCCCCCCTTCTTCCAAGCGCCTGGGAGAGGCATGGCAGAGCCTTTGGGGAGGGGGGTGTTTGGGTTTGTTTTCCTGAGGAAAAAAAAAATATAATAATAATAAAAAAAATAAGGCAGCATCTTTACCTAGATGAAACCAAGTTTCATAATTTGAGTGGGGGGGGGCCGGGGGGAGGAGAGGAGGGGACGGTGGAGGCGATCGGGGGCGATCCGCGATTCGCGCAGCTCCACTCGGGGCCAGGCAGCTCCCACAAATGATGCCCGAGAGCGGGGAAAGGGAGGTCAGCGCCTGCACCTGGGGGAAGGTCTTGTGTCGGGGGGGAGAGAAGACCTCCTACCCGCTCAAAAAAAATTATAGAGAGAAATAAACCACCGGCACAAATGCAAAATAATAATAAAAAAAGTCTTTGGGGTGGCTGTGCCGGGGGTGCGTGGGGTACACGCGTGGGAACGGGGCCGTGGGTCTTTCCGTGTGGCTGTGTGTCCGTGTGCCGACCAAACTGGCTCTAATTCTGCCAGTTTGCATTTTTTTTTTTTCCCTCTCCAGGCCACGAAGTTACCTTGATGAGCAGCTTCCTACAGCAATCAGATTATAGCTCCCCGAGCCAGATATTAAAATAACGGTTCCAGTCCAATATCTCGCGTGTTGGCAAACTTGGGAGAAATGAAGGGGTCGGGGGGGAGGGGGGCAGGGAGAGAAAGAGCCAGAAAAAGGGTTTTGTAAGAAAGAATAAAAGAAAACCGCAGAGAAGCTTTAAACTAGTCTTTCGTTTGTAACCTTTTACAACCTTTATTTCCCGTATATGAAAAGCTCCTTTTATTGAGCCCCAGAAAGAACTTTTTCCCCCCCTTTGGATTTTTAATTAGAGCCCATCAATTGCAGCCATATATATAAGAATCGATATAAAGTAATCCGTGGAGATGGGCTAAGGTTTTAATCGAAAATCTTCTTTGCCATTCTTTGCAGATCTTCTTTAGCCGCTGGCTGGTGGAGAAACAAATGTTCATTAGGAAAATGCCCCCCAAACCCCCAGAGCAGCCCCCCCAACCAAACAAAGCCCCAATGCAGAAAGCTCGCAAAAGATCAGAAACCAACTGTTGTTGTTACCATGTGAATAAGAAATTACCCCTGTGCTTAACTTCATTCTCCTTTGCAGGCAGTCATTGCTGGGCGGGTTTCTATATTGCAAACTTTTTAAAAAAACAGCTCCGCAGCCTACAGCTAATTTCCCCCCTTCCCGGACTGCGTGTCGGTGATGGTATTTTCCTCTGGCTTGTGTGCCCGCGAGTGGCTGTGTGTCCGGTAACAAAGATCCCACAAGTACAACACTGCGGGGAAATCCAGACCCCGTCCCCTTGCAGCCTGTCAGCCTCACAAATAGCACACTTTCTTTTTTTTTTTTTTTTTTTTTTCTTTTTCTTTTTTTTTTTTTTTAAGTGTTTTCCATTATGTAAAATTTAACCCTTTGCCTTCATGCTATGGAATATTTATTTTCCAAAGCGAAGAAAAAGGAAGAAAAATCCCAACTCCCTAAAAGCTCCCCCAAACCGTCCTCCTTTCTAAAGAACTAGGGCTGTTTTTTCTCCAGGGGTAGGAGGGGAGTGGAAGCTAAATATTAAACAATGCAGGCAGCTCCGGGTTTATTTTGGTAAATTAATTGTGAGACGATTCTGGCTCCCGTGTGTTTCTGCATGATTAAACTGTGCTATTTGTTCCCCAAAGCTGCACATTAGCAGAAAGCGCAAGTCTATTTTAAAGCATCATCCTCAGGTTTAATGTAGGCAAACTAGGCTGAGCGAAAAGTTTACCCGAGTAATTGCGGCTAAGGGTCGCCTGTAGTTGTTTTAATCATGATTTTCTATCTGATAAGTGCGTTTGAAAGAATGGACCCTGCATTTTTTTAATCTGAAGGAAGCGAATCTGACCGTATTTGTACCCCAACCTCGCGTCTTATCTGTATGAAATTTCAATTTATTTAAAAGCCTGGTATTTAATACACTACACGGGCCACATTTAGTTTAGACAAACCCCCCTCTTGTACTTTCTCCGTAATCACGCCTAATGAAAACGTGGGATTTTCCCATTATTAAAAAAAAAAAAAAAAAAAAAAAAAAGAAAGAAAAAAAAGGTGAAAATATAATGCATCTTCATTAGGAAAATTGACTGCTGCGCTCAAGACAGTTCTTAATTGAAAAGGCAACCTATTTTAATGGTGTGGTTGAGGAGAAGATTACATACTTTATCCAAACACAAAGACAATTAATAATGAGGAGCAGGCTGCTGCCATTAACTCTAATGTAGTTACATCAATGTCAGCGCCAGCGCCCGTACCTGAGGGGTGTGAGGCTCGTCCCCCCTGCTCCGCCGGGCCTCTGCCCCCCTTCCCGGTGCTTTTTGGGGGATGCACGGCCCCAAGAAGTTGCTCTCGGAGGGGACTTTGGGAGCTGCCGAGCTCAGGACTGCCGGGAGCGTGGCGGTGCGGAGCAGGGGCAGCGCTAAAGCCGCAGTCTGCAAACGAATCCGTGCCCCCAGCCCGGGAACAGCTCGGGGCCCCCAGCACGATCCCAAAACTGCCAAACCCGGCCGGTCACCGGAGCGACACCTGCCCTTCAGGCACCGATTTGGGGCGGAAAAAAATATATATTAAACTTTCATTTGTTCGGTATGCTCCTAAAGTGTATTTACGCCGAGCGCTAGCTGTTAAGTTTTTTATTATTATTATTATTATTGTTTTTTCCTTTTCTTTTTTCCCTTTCTTTTTATTAATTAATTATTTTATTTTATTTTATTTATATTTTGCTTTTACTCGCCCTAGGAGGGGGCCGGAGGCTGGCCGGGGCCGCCCGGTACCCGGAGCCCGGCGCTGTGCCCGCGGCTGGGGCTGGGGGCGCGGGGCGGTGCGCGCCGCTCCCCGCTTACCCAAAGCCCTCTCCCTAGGAAGGAAAGTTCATTCGGTAACAGCAAATACGAGAATTTAATCACAGCAGTGCAGTTTCCCCATCAAAAAAAGAAAAAAAAAAAAAAAAAGGAAAGAAACAATGATGAATCCCCCCTAGTTGCACATTTGTTTCACTTTTTTTTTTTTTTTTTTTTTTTTTTTTTTT